>NC_089750.1:61009706-61137206 GCF_040412425.1 Macrobrachium rosenbergii
GAAGTGTGGATGCTAAAACTGAGCATCAGTAATGTTGGAAATGGTCAGGGGTTGGCAAGGTTTATGGGATTATTTTTAAAACTGCTGTTGCTTCTCATAGCTTTTACCCTTCAGGCTACATGAGTGTGTTTTGTTGGTTTGGTATAGACTCTCATGTTTGCTTAAAACAATCCATAGGTTAAATATATAGGTTTTCTGCTCATTTGATGTCAGTTTTACTAATTCTATTCAGTTATTATTTAATATTATTGGTGTATATTGGAAGTAGACCTTCTCTCAAGCAAATATTATTGAAAGAAATCGCTGCATCAGTTGCATTGATCTTGTATAGAGTCTTCTCGATATATAGAAGACTCTATACAAGATCAATGCAATATGCAGATTTCAATAAAATATTATTATTATTATTATTATTATTATTATTATTATTATTATTATTATTATTATTATTATTATTATTATTATTATTATTATTATTATTATTATTATTAAAGCAGCAGTGCTAGCTTTCTTTTTAAATTTTTTTTTCTTCTTCTAGGTTCTCTCTGCAGTTTAATAAATTTACAAATGAAGGCACTATAGATGAATGTATTTTCAATAAAATTACATGAAAAAAGGCAAATCTTTTATACTATAGAAACACACTTCCTAAAGAAGCTCTGATTGCTTGTTTATTCATGGGTTGGTACATGTTTGAGAAGGCTGGTGTGGACAGTGTCAGTAACATGAGACATAACGAAAAAGACACTTGCATCAGCCACCTCTTACTCCTGTTAATCTGGCATCATGGTCTTAATGTACATTATTTTTATTTCTTTGTGTGTTTTCCCAGATACTGTACTATATTTGATGTTCCCTATGCTATTTCTAAGGGAGGGAAGGTGGAGGATTCCATTTATGTTCAAGGCAGGCTTCTTAGGGTTTAGGTAAAATTTTGGTATTACTCACGATTTCTGACTAAGCTGGGCTTCAGCAAGTAGATGACATGAGGTGCTGGCTGAGTTTTGTTGTGTTTTCCAAAAGTGGTTGGAACAGCTCCCCAATTATGGCATAAAATATCTTATACCACAAGGTATTTATTAAGGTTCTCTTAATTTAGTCAAGGTTTGTTTTTCTTACTCAGGGTTTGAGTTTGACTATTTTCTACAATATTTAATTATTGTTCTACTTTGGCATTTTCTTTGGTATACTTTATTTGTACAGAATAATGTTTCACATGGCATGTTCTTGCTGGTAGTTTGGATGCATTATTGCTTTGTAAAAGTTTTATTTTTTGTTTGCTGTTACTTCTTGGGGATACACCTTGTTCATTGTACCATTTGGCAGCCATATCCCTAAAAAAACATAAATTTCATATAAGTAACTTGCCAAGTAATTACATAGCTAAGGTTTCTACTTGTGCAGCAGCCTTTTTTAAAAATTCACAGTAATGCTTTTATTGTTTTTTGTGTAGGTAACAGGCTCCGCCCACTATCTGAACACTCGGGGAAAGAACCTTCAGATTAGTTCATTTGTGTTTCTGCTGCACCTTGTTGTACATCGGTGCCATTGCAGCAGCTTTTTGTTCTTGCTTTTTGGTTGTCTTTACTGGACTTTGGTGAAGTATTATCTCTTTATTTTTGTAGCTTTCAGAGCTTTTTGTCAGCTCATTAGTTTTTTGGGATCAGGATCCTAGTTTTATAGAGTTATGTCAGATTCTAGCTCTTCTAGTCTTCGCTATTGCAGTGAAGGATGCAAAACTAGGTTGACAAAATCTTGTTACGATCTACATTTGATTTATAGTAATTGTGGGGGACAAGAATTCATTAAGGAGCAAACCTGTAATGAATGTTCTGATTGGGATGAGAAACGGTGTGGAGGCACTTCAAAAGCTTGAAACCCTCTTCATCAAGTTTTTTTTTCAGACGTCAAGTTTTCATGTAGATTCGGAGCATAGCCTAGTATACTTTTAAGGTTAACTCATATACACCATACTGGTCTTTCATTTTCATAATCACTTTCCTCTCCCCAGGACTGAAGACTTCTTTCCATCACCCAACTTTACATTACCTGTGATGCTACCGTCAAAATCAGCAAGTATGTCTTTATGAGGTGTCATGTGAATACTAGCACCAGAATCCAAGTTCAATATTAATATGGAATTTTCTTCTTTCACTGATGACTTGTTCACAATTGTATTCTTTCTGTCTTTTCACTTTCATTTTCAATTACAGCAACAATTGCCTTTGTGTTTATTTTGGTTTTGGCAACTTTTGCTGTTAGCTCCTCTTCTTCGGATTCACTTTCACTGTTTTTATCACTGTCATATTGTGCTGTCTTCCCTGATATTTTCCTCTTGCTTCTTTTATTTTGTTTGTCTTCCATCTTTTATTTTGTCTGTCTTCCATCTTGTATTTTCTTTCTCCTTGTCTCATCTTTCTTCCTTGTTGTGGGCTACATGCATTGCAGACAAATCTTCTGTCTTCTTTCTTGGAGCCTCTTGCACCATCCTCTCGTCTATAATTTGTGCTTGAATTTCTATCTTTTCTTGAATCTCTTCTGAAGCTTGTTTTATAGAGTGAAGGTTCCTCTTCTTTAATTGCCTCGAGTTTATCTTGCCTCTCCTCGAAAAGCAGTATGTATTGACTTAACATTTTTTATATTTAAATCTTCAGTTTTTGAGAACTGTGACTTCAACAAAATTTGATACTTGTGAATATGTTTAAGACCTCCAAGCACAAACACAGCTACCATTGAGTCTCCAAATTGAGCCACTTCTTTTTCTGGAGCTGCATTTGCATCTCTGGCCAATCTGATTACATAAGCTATATATTCCCTCATAGACATTTCTTCAGTTTTTCTGCATTTGCACAGTTCTTCCAGCAGATCAACTATTTGAAATGTATCCATTTTTGTGTGGATACCACTCAAAATTCCCTAACTTCTTTTGCTTTGGTGCATTCGATGATGCCGTCCAGATCCAAATTATCCACTCTTTGTCTGATATAACTGAGTCCGTCATTATTTCTCTGAAATTGCAGTTGCGTCCAGTCGTCTTGATCTTCAACATATCCTAGACCTATACATTCCCACCACCTTTTCTGGGTGAGCGCAGCTCTAGTTCTTTTTGCCCAATGGAAATACTTTGATTCATCCAGAATTTCATGACTTTTTCTTTCTCTGTCCTCGCTCGCCATTTCATGTATCTCACTGTGTCGCGGCACTCTCGTAGGTGTCATGGCACTCTCTTAGGCGTCATGCCACTCTCGATGTTGTTCGACTTCCAAAGTTTTCACTGCCTATAACTATATGTGCAAATGGATGGTGTAGCCATGGGCTCCATTGTGGGGTTACTCTTTGCTAACTTTTATATGTGCACAACAGGTTGGTTTTTGTTTTTATCATCCCTCAGCTGTGCCTTTACTTTTACTTCAGTTATCTAGATACCACATTTGTCAATATCCAAGCAAGTGAAGGGCTTGCATTACATAAACGTAGTTTTGATGGCAATGCTGTTCTTAAATTTACTTATGAATCAGTATTTGTGGTAAGTTTGTAAAGACTGGGGTATGAGTGACATACTGGCTGGGTGTTTACTGGTTTATTGGTGGTTCCTTACTGAGATCAATGTACAGAATCTTCGAAGATGTTATTGACGCGTGGGAGCGGTAAGGTAGCATCTACACACAGACAGGTAAAACAGAGGTAAAAGATTCAGGATTCCTGGAGAAGGCATCTAGGGGTCCGGTGGTGGGGTGGGTCATCTCGGAGGGTCGGACTTCTACTGAGAACTTGGGAATGGCGGGAAGCAGCGAGGCGGCGAAGGGTCTGTCAGTGCGTGGGTCGTCATCTTGGGTCGGCCGTGTCCTTCGGGTCACTCCGGGGTCACCAGTGTAAGGACTGGGGTATGAGTGACATACTGGCTGGGTGTTTACTGGTTTATTGGTGGTTCCTTACTGAGATCAGTGTACAGAATCTTTGAAGATGTTATTGACGCGTGCGAGCGGTAAGGTAGCGTCTACACACAGACAGGTAAAACAGAGGTAAAAGATTCAGACATCTGTGTTTGTCAGCAGACAAACAGATGGTGATATTGAGACACATAATAACGTACGGTGTTAAAACATACATCAGTGGAAAGGCCAGGAAATTCTACATATGGCTAATTGCATGAGATTCAAGGCAGATTAATGAATACAATGCAGTAGCATAACATGTGAAATGGCAAGATGTTTGTCGTCTTCACAAACAGAAACATACAGTTTGATACAGAAGATTCGGTGGAACATTATGAGTACATGATTAGAATGCTTGCATGGCAATGCAAGTAATGGTGATTGTACACAAATCGAGACAACAGTGGTTAAGGAGAAACAGACGGAAATATTGTATGGTTGAAATCGCGTTCCTGTAGAGAAAGAAAACGAGACGCTCCTGTTTTGTCGTGTCCACTCCGATGGATGATGATTGACGAACACACGAACACACGTGTTTGGAAGAGACAGTGTCGGGCTCTTACAAGTTTCCATTCCTGGATTGCTAGGCCCGAGTTCGAGTCTCCTCCCGGCCAGTGAAGAATCAGAGGAATTTATTTCTGGTGATAGAAATTCATTTCTCGGTATAATGTAGTTCGGATTCCACAATAAGCTGTAGGTCCTGTTGCTAGGTAACCAATTGGTTCATAGCCATGTAAAATAAGTCTAATCCTTTGGGCCAGCCCTAGGAGAGCTGTTAATCAGCTCAGTGGTCTGGTTAAACTAAGGTATACTTAACTTTATTTTTTCCATTCCTGGATGTGTTAGTAAAGCAAGAAAAACAAGGTACTATATCACCTCTATTTATAGGAAGCCCATAAATGGGAGGATTGTTTAAATGGCAAAAGCAAATGTCCCAAGAGAAATTTGAAAAGTGTAATTGATACTTGTGCACATAGGGTCTTAATTAACAACTGCTGTAACAACTGATATTGATTATTATTTCATTTAAAAAATGGTATAACGAACAGAATTTAGCCCCAACAAAGACACAACCACCAGATAAGTAATTTTTCTGTATTGCAGTAATTCATGCAAAGAGAATATGCTAGACAAATGCTATAAAAAGAAATGTAACCTACCAAAGAAGATGCCAAAATAGAACCGATTGTATAATATGAAAAACCTTAGGTCAAATCAAGAGAACCTTAAAACACAAGATGTGGTATACCAAATTTTATTCCCTGGTTAGGGAAGCTGCCACCTGACTTTTGTGAGAGAACTGCTACAAAGCTTAGCAAGCATCTCTCATGTCACCTCCAGTAGGTGCCATTTTTAACCACGTCACACAACATGGAAGAAGACCAATTAAGTAGGACATCACAATTAATACCAATACCGTTGACCCCCGGTATTCAAAGGGGATGCGTACTACTACCCCCCACGAATAGCTAAAATCTGCAAATACTTAATTAAAACCCCATCTGCAGATACTTAATAAAGACCCTTCTAACTGCCTATTTTGATAGTTCAAAACGCCAAAAAAACCCTCAAAAAATGCGTATACCTGAATATTTTAATAGTTTTATCACAAAAAATGTATTTAGTAATGAAAATGTGAAAATACAGCAATTTGTGAATATTTCTCTATAAAAATACTGCAAATAGGCGAATTTTTTGCGAATAATGTGTACATATGTTCCATAGAGAAATCTGTGAATAGGTGAGTCTGCAAATCCGGAACTGCAAATACGTACGTAGGCTGGGGTCGACTGTATATTTTTTAGGTGAAACGTACCCTCCATCAGTAGCTTTATCTGTGGTTACTTGGCACATGGTTTTACAACTGTGAAAATTGTAAAAATCGTTAACAAGCGAAATGCTCCCAATAGTTACTCCCCCACCCTTTAGGGGAAGGGGGTAAGACAGCGAGTGTTTTGGTTCATCATTGGTCTCTTGTGAGTGAATACGGCCAGACGTCTAGACAAGTGCTCAAAAATTCGTGTTTGTTTTCGGGGTTAATGATGGTTAGTATGGTTTTGGTCTGTATTTGGCAATATGGATTCTTCTTCTATCCTATCGAAATCTGTTAGATTTTGTGTTAAGTAATTGACGTACATATGCACGAACTTGCATGGATCATCGAGAGGTGTTATATGATTCTGACAACCTTCGTGATCATTGCAAGATTGGTTATTTATGTGCGCATTGAGTAATGTACATACACATGCACAAACTTGCATGGATCATCAAGAGATAATTTACGATTTTGACAACCTTCGTGATCATTACAAGGATTAGTCGTTGGGAGAGTTAAGGAGAATAAATTGCAGAATTAAAAAAGAAAGATAGACGTAGGAGAAAGTAAAAGAACAGTCTTGAATCTAGGTTTTCTTTAGAATAAACACCTGGTCAAGAAGTTAGAGATAGGTCTATAGTTTTTTCTTTAGCAGATATAGTGTAAGGATGGTACTGAGTGGCATACTGGCTGGGTGTTGTCTAGTTTATTGGTGGTTCCTTAGTGACTGAATGTATAGAGTCTTTGGAGTTGTTATTGGCTGGTGCGAGCCGCAAAGTAGTTTCTACAGACAGACAGGTCAAAACAGAGATTATGTTTCAGACATCTGTGTTTGTGGACAGACAAACAGATGGCGATTGTGAGAGACATAATAAACGTACAATGATAAAACATATATCAATGGAAAGGCCAGGAAATTCCACATATGGACATTTGCATGAAATTTGAGACAGAGCAGTGAATACAATGCAGTAGTACAATATATGTGAAATGGCGAGATGTTTGGCGGTTTCACAAACAGAAACATACATACAGTTTGATACAGAAGATTCGGTGGAACATTGAGTACATGATTGGAATGCGTGCATGGCAATGCAAGTAGTGGTGATTGTACATAGATCGAGACAACAATGGTTAGAGAGAAACAGACAGAAATATATATGGTAGAAGTTGCGTTCCTTCGAGTGGTCCCCTCCAGGTGACGCCCGGGAGGGAGAGAGAGAAAGCGGGATGCTTTGTCTTGTTTTCTCCAATGGATGATTCACACACGTGTGCCCGTAAGACCACCAATGTGGTCTCTTACAATCTCCCCGCCCAGCAAGGCCCCGATGCGGAAATCGTCTTGCTGACAATTTGGATGGGCACGAAGGGCTTGGGCCGGAGGCTGAAGGGCGGCACCGGCCAGCAGGAACCCAAGGAGGACAGCAGCGGGTTGAAGGATGACGTCGACTTGTCTTTTGTTGGTCAGGTCGTCCGGTATGAGTTCGGGGGTGGTGGCAGGCTGCCTGGAGGAGGTGTCCAGGGTTCCTGTGGTGGGGTGGGTCATCTCGGAGGGTCGAACATCTACTGAAAGCTTGGGAACGGTGGGAAACGGGGAGGCGGCGAAGGGTTCGTTGGCGCGTGGGTTTTCATCTTGGGTCGGACGTCTGCCATCAGCTCCTTCGGGTCACTCAGGGGTCACCAGTGTAAGGATGGTATTGAGTAACATACTGGCTGGGTGCTGTCTAGTTTATTGGTGGTTCCTTACTGACTGAATGTACAGTCTTTGGAGTTGTTATTGGTTGGTGCGAGCCACAAAGTAGTTTCTACAGACAGACAGGGCAAAACAGAGATTATGTTTTGGACATCTGTGCTTGTGGACAGACAAACGGATGGCAATTCTGAGAGACATAAACATACAATGATGAAACATATATCAATAGAAAGGCCAGAAGATTCCACATATGGACATTTGCATGAGATTTGAGACAGGCTAATGAATACAGTGCAGTAGCATGATATATGTGAAATGGCGAGATGTTTGGCGTCTTCACAAACAGAAACATACATACAGCTTGATACAGAAGATTCAGTGGAACATTATGAGTACATGATTGGAATACTTGCATGGCAATGCAAGCAGTGGTGATTGTACATGGATTGAGACAACAATGGTTAGAGAGAAACAGACAGAAATATGTATGGTAGAAGTTGCGTTCCTTCAAGCAGTCCCCTCCAGGCGACGCAAGGGAGGGAGAGAGAGAAAGCGGGATGCTTTGTCTTGTTTTCTCCGATGGATGATTCACACACACGTGCGCCCGTAAGACCGCCAATGCGGTCTCTTACAATAGATCCTTCTACACCAAAATATCAGCTCGGGTAGTAGGCTAGATTTAATGTAGTGAGTTGATTCAGTTAAATCTAGAATTGAATTGTATGTAACTATTTCAGTTGTTACATGTATGTCCATTGCATTGGCAGGTACAGTGTCCCATTGGCCACTCAGCGATTGCAGCCTTCCCCTGTCCCATTGGTTCCACCTGCCAACAGGCCTGATAGTCCCGGGTGTTTCCAGACGAGGACTAACATCCCAGGATGTTCAAGGACTGTGCCCTCTGTCTCCTGCCTTTGCTTTCAGTCCACCATGGACAGAGTTAGATTATGGTTGTATTGGACAATTGTTATAGGTCTAGATTTTGTGTTTGACCCCGTTGTCCCATGGTTATTTTAGTGATTCGTCCGAGCCAGATAACCAATTGCGGCACATTGAGAGTGCTGCCAAGGTGCAAGGTGCCGTGCCTACCAGTTTGTGAGGCGCCGCGCCTCCCAGGGTGCGAGGCGCCGCACCTCCCAGGGTGCGAGGCGCTGCACCTCCCAGGGTGCGAGGCGCCGCGCCTCCCAGGTGCAAGGCACCATGCCTGCCTGCTAGTGCCAGGCTTTGCTCCTGCTAGTGCCCATGGCGTCATGCCTTCTTCGTTTGTTAGCAGTCCTGGGCCTGTAGTTAACTATCAAAGTCAGTGTTCGCACTAGTTCAACCCTTTTAATCACCGATGGTACAAGTTTGTTTTGACTAGCCCGCTGTTATGCCAGCTCCCATTGTTTTGTGGTTTTCAAGCTTATGCTGTGTACCAAATTTTAGTTTTTGCCCATTAGTCCATGTGTTTCTGCAAACAGAGTTCTTAAGGGTGTCTGCGAGTCCGAACAAGTAGTCTGAAGGGCCAGCGGTGAGTCTGTGTGGTTGTCTGCAAGTCCATGTGATTCTGGGTAGCAGGCGGCAAGTCTGTAGGTGTCCGTATGGACGACAGTGAGTCCGAGCAATTTTCTTTGATTCATGGAAGTCCGCTCGGCTGGCAGTGAGTCTGCACATTTGTTGGCGAGTCTGCACGGTTGTCTGCAAGTCTGCATGTACCTCTTGGCCTGCAGCAAGTCCGCTCAGGTGTCGGCGAGTCTGCACGGTTGGTTGCGAGTCCGAACGGTTGTCAGCTTCAGTGAGTCCACATGACGCTTCCGTGAGTCTGTTAAAGGAGGCGAAGTCCTATTAGTGAGAGGACTTTTGAGTTTAATCCTCTGTCAGTTGGATTAGGAGAACTTTAGCACCTGGTCTTGGGAGACCATGTATTTCTGGGGCTACTTTTGTCCTTGCCCTTCCTGTCAGCATTCTCCTTTGCCTCCTTTTTAGGAAGGGGAACATTTAGGCTATTCCCTCAATTTTAAGGAAATAGTTCAGTTGTGCTTAGACAAACTCCTCAGTCCTGCCTTTAAGCTATCTGTTCCTGTACTTGGGAGACTTCCCCGGTCTTCCTTCTGGGCTCAGGAGGGAGGAAGTGCTCTTTTTGGCAGCAAGGATCCAGTTTTCTTCTACCAAACGGGATGTGTGTTTCCTCCAATATTTCAAGAATCCTAAATCTGATTAACTTATCTAGCCTTGTGCCAATTTTTCCAGATTGGACCTCTTCACTGAAGTAGGGAACACATGTTGTAGACTCCCTGGTAAAGGAAGGAATTTTTTTTGCATTCCTTTCAGGAATTCACTCTCTTCAACCTTTCAGTCATATAGAGCATCCTAGAGAAGAGACAGGTGTTGGTTGAGAAGTCTTGTTTCCCTTAGAGAAGGCAGCATTAGAGGAAGTAACAGCTACCTTGCTGGCCTTCTTACACAGGCTATTCCTAGTGCCAGGCATAGGAGTTTGGATGATGGTAGTAGGCATGTACAGGCTCAACCACTGGCCCACTGTTTCCCTTTTTTGCCGTGTTGTCAGCCTCCACAGTCTTTAACCTCCATGGAGAAAGGACATGAATGTTTATGGGGTACATGAACGGTGCATACTCTTATGTCCCCAGTCACCAACTTTTTAGAAGTGCCTGCTCTTTGTCTTTTGGGGGAAAGACATATCATTGTCAAGCTCTTGGTTTTGGGCTCAGTTCCTTGCCCCAAGTATTTGCTGGGGTACTGTCCCCTTAATGTATGTTTTCTTATTAGGAGTAAAGTTACTTCTGTATCTGGATGATGGGTTATCTTTTTGGAGTCCAGGGGGTTTGTGTGAGGGGGCAAGAGACCATGTACTTGGCTTGGCAAGGCCCTAGGTTACTAAAAGGTCTGGGGTCATCTCTCTAACCTAAGGAAAGAGTGACCTACCTGGGCATGGGGATTGATTCTGTTTTGTTCAGTGTTTTCCGACACAAGCTCAAGAAGACAATCTGTTGTTAATCATGAGAGAACTTTCCTCCTCAGGGTGCATGCCCCCCAATGCTGGTTGTTTTGCTTAAGCCATTTGTCTTTTGTGGAGAAGTAAGTTCTGAGTACTGTACTTGACTTTGGATGTTAGCTCTTCAGTTGCATTGGCATGGAGAGGAACTTGGCCATTGAGTTGTAGTGTAGAGCTTTTCCTTCATTGGTCATTGTCCTTAGTATCACTTATCGCAGAGAAGTCCCTAGAATCCCTGAACCCAGACCTCTCACTATATGCAGTTGCCTCAGACGAGGAGGGGGTATGGTTTTTGGGAACCAGTCGCTTCAAGGTGTGGTCACCAGACTTTAGCCTCTGGACAGTGGAGAGGAAAATTGTACATATGCCTCAGTTTTTCCTGGTTGACTGTATGGTTGGTGGACACATTAAGTCATCCAGGACAGCACTCTCACGCGTTTAATCTTTCCCTGTAGGTTACGCGGCAGTTAGGAAAATGTTTGGCAACCCCTTGTTGATCTCTTTGCTGCCAAGCTGAATCATTGTCTCCCCAATTTCGGGCCCTCAAGCCTGGGCAGTAGACGTTGGGACACAGGATTGGACGCTTATTTGTATATCCCATCCTTATGTTTCTGCTGTTGAAGGGGGTGCTCTAGGGTTGAGGGCTCTGTGAATTCCACTATGTTTCTAAACGTGCTTTGTGGCAAAGGATGCATTAGCTCTCAGTCCTTCCATACTTCAGTAGAATTCCTAGACATTACCTCCATAGTAATCTGCTTTGTCAGGCAGGGAAGAGGAAAGCCTTAGGGAAATATTGAAATGCTTTGACTAACCTCATGGAACTGTCATCTGACTTCCGAGCTCCAGGGACTTTTATTAGTCATCTAGGGAGTTTTTTATTTTAGGGAAAAAGTATATTAATTTCTTGTTCAGTATAGCTGGAGCTGTATAAATTATGATGCAAGTTCAGAGGCAGTCCCTGTCTGCACTCGTATATTAACAGGATTAACAATGTATAAAGGCCTGCACTCCTTGAGAAATAGCAAAGAATTGTCCGTTTCCTACATCTAGGCTATAATCCATGCTGACTTAAGCGAAACTGTTCACACTTTTCTGCTGGATTGCTTGAAATTCTGCTAAGCTGCTTTTATGGAACCTAGTCTTTAGCTTAAGTCTCCTTAGTGGCCTTCCTTGCTACCCCTGAGAGGCTTCTCTCAAGGCTCTTTCGTAGAACACTTCTTCTGGGGCAGTGGCATCAGCCAGAAGAGGAAGTAGGTTACATGCGATTTATTCATTAGTGGGGTGTTCACTTACTGGAGCAGTACTATCTTTTTATGCATCCTTTCATGCTAAGATGATGTCAAGACCAAGGCTCTTCCAAGAGTTTTCTCTATCCCAGCTTTAGAGACCCTGACTCCTGGAAAAGGAGTTTCTTTGATGCTCTGTCAAGACTATAAGGATTTATCCCATCTTAACCATTAAGGAAGCAGCGTAAGAATTTAGTTTGCACTGTCAAGAATCCTTAGGTTCCTAAGTCTTAGATGCCATGATTTTCTCCATTGTCCTTAATCTTGGAAGCACACCATGCATTGTCTCCAGAGGATTGTCCCCTTTTGTTGGTGAAAGTACAATGTCAGAACGACAACTACATTGATTAGTTTTCATTAGCACCTCATTCTAGACTGTCAAGTCTTGGCTGCACAGTGGAGGTGTAACTCTGTGTTGTCTTCTAACTGCTTCAGAGGCGTATTTATCAAGCAGGGACTGCCGCACACTAACACCTATAGTTGCGGCAGGGAAGATTTCCACTAGTCTTCCCCTTGTGTGTTATGAAGAGGTATAGGTTTTCACTATCGACCCCATCCTGGTTAAGTGAGAAACCTTATGTATTGGAGTTAGTAGTATATAGTACATAATATACTCTACTTTGTTTTGACTGCAGGATTGTGCTTAGTTTTAATTGCTTTGTTTCTCTTAGGTAGGAACAAAGTTCATTGGAGTAAATAATGTTGGACTTATGTTGCAGAGCCATTACTCCTCATTGGAGAAAGCTACCCTGAGCTGTTCTAGAACCACCTTTTTCAGGAAAAAATTGGTGGTGGTCTTTTGGGTGTGAGATGCCACAGCAACTCTTGTTAGGTAGGTGATAACTCTATAGGGATCATGTTCAGTTTTGGTTTTAGCTCTCAATAAACTCTGCAGGCCTGAGGCACAGAGGCCAAACTTGCCATTCTGTGTTGCACAATCCCAACCAATGGCTATATACAGGGTCCATATTCCACCTCCTTGCAATGGGATCATATGCATCAGATAAGCAGCGATAAGGACATTTCAAATATCTAATAATTTGGTTATAGGAAAATCTCTGGACCTCCTCCAGCACACAGTGTTGGAGTCAACTAATGATGGAGGGTAAGTTTCACCTCAAAAATAATGTACTTACCCTCCGTCATTGAGATCCCTCCCTCCTCCCTTCTTAAGAGATTAAGAGATGAATTATGAACCAAAACACTCACTGCCTTACCCCACCCTCTCTCTAAAGTGTAGGGGAGTAACTATTTGGAGCATTTTGCTTGTTAACAATTAACATTTTAACACTTGTCGAACCTGTGCTAAGTAGCTGCAGATAAAGCTAATGATGGAGAGTACTTAAAAAATTTATTTTATCATAAAAATTATTAGGGAGGTTCTGCTGATTCCTCACCCTAAATTCCTAGCCAAAAATGAAGATCCGCAAAATAGGTGGTCGCCTTGGAAAATTCTCCCCCTTCCTCAAGACCTGTCCCTATGTCCAGTTCATACATTGAGGGCTTATGTAGACAGGTCCTCTCACATCTCATCTGGGCCTCTCTTTATCAGAGAAGGGGGGGGGGGTAATATCTCTATGCCTGCTATTAGACAACAAATCCTATACTTCATCAAACAGGCTAATCCTGACTCAGTCCCAAGAGTTCATGATATTAGGGCTGTGGCCACCTCCGTTAACTACTTCCATTACATGAATTTCACGGATCTTACCAAGTACTGTACACTGGTTGGAAGTCACCCTTAGTTTTCAAACGTCACTATTTGAAATCCTTAGAAGCCCTTAAATTCTCAACAGTCGCGGCAGGGAACGTTGTCCCTCCCTCTAGAACCCTTTCTGATTCTTAGTCAATTCTTCCTCCACTGCCTCAGTTATCCCCTTACAGTCATTTCAGTCAGGCGTGCCTTGACCATATCCCCTGACCGTGTTATCTGTATTTTTGTCCAAGTGACACATTTATGTTATAATGTTTTCAGTTTTATATAATTATTTTGTTTAAGTATATTTTTACATTGTCATGTTAATTTTAAGCTCCCACCAGTTCCATTTGTACATTACTTGTTATTATTGCTAGCAATTAAATTGTTTGGTGGACCTTTGGTCTTCTGTTCCCCTTACATTTTGTTATCTTTTACAGTATAAGAATGATATTTATTTCTCTGTTAATTTTTCACCGGCTGACACGGGACCCGATCCAGAAAAAGGATTTTGACAAAGGAAATATGTTTCTGGAGAGGGGACCGTGTCACCCGGTGACCCGCCCCTGTCATATGTTGTCTCCCCCCCATAGTAAACATCATTCTAGTGGGGTGGTGCTTTCATGGAATGCGGCTAGCGGTGATTTGTGTACTGTCCGCGAGTGGTGCATGGGTTTGTAACGGCACCTCTCAGTGGGACTTTTGACTTTGGGATCTCTATAGGATAAGGTTCCATGTTTATATAGTTCACCCTTTTCCATACATGACTCCATCTAATGGAGCTTGCTCTGGGGGTAGTAACTCCAGCGTTTCATTTAGCTTTCTCTGGTATCTAGCAATGGAATTACCTTGAAATAAGTGCTGAATGGACTTTTTCACCGGCTGACACGGGACCCTCTCCAGAAATAGATTTTTCCTTTGTCAGAATTCTTTTATTATATCAGTCTTCAGGTGATGACCCCCTCACATTCAAGGAGACTCTTCTAATCCATAACCATAAGCCCACCTTGATCACAAGAAATTACATCCCTCTCTTCACCAGCAGGAGCAGGATAAAGTTGGGAAACAGGAATATACAAATCTTTCCCTGACAAGAAAACCAAAACCCCACAGTTCAGTTAGAAAACAACAATTATGAGAGTACCAAGTAATCTTTGACTCAGTACTATGGATATGTGGAGAGAACATTAAATTTAAGAGAAAACAGAAAGAAACAGTATGATCTAAGACAAAGGTGCTGTTTTGCCTGTCAAGAGTAAGAGGTGGAAGATGTATGAGTGTAACCAGCAATGACTTATGTTACTACAGTATTGTTATTTTCTGTCTGCACCAGGTGACTTACACCCAGGTTACCGTGTCCAAAGGGTTATTAGTTGGAAATGCTTGAAAATGGAAGACATACCTTATGCCTCCCTAAAACAAACAGTAACTCGGGGAATGAAAACTCACAAAGACTTCATTTTTGACAGTGTGTATACATGTATAGGAGTGATTATATAAGTTGAGACCTGATAAGACAGTGACTAATTACAGTGAATTTGCTGCTGTTGTTCTATATTTAAATAGATTACCTTTTTTCATGCAGTTTTATAGAGTACTGTACATATACTAAATCATAGCAGGGAAAAGTGCTTAAATACATGCAATATTTAGAGCATCTTATTTAACTTTTCACTACATTTACATATAGTAATATGTAGTAACAAATCACAAAGGCAGAAATTTACAATTCAGAAATATACATAGCCTAAATACATGAAAAATATATCAGAACATTAAAGAACACTAAAAAAATTTGAAAATACTATTTATGAGAATATTTATAAAGCATGAGAGACTATATACAATATATACCTGTACAAAGAAGAAATTAAGCATACATTAAAATATTAAAATATATATAGAGGATTGGCGCAGCTGTTTGTGTTCAGTCTTGGTGTCTTCATTATAATGAAGAAGGATTCTTGAATTTTTAACTCTAAAAGTAGAAGAAACATTTGAGATAATTATTAAAGTTTTCTAAGTCAAATTTTACTTTACAGATACTGTACTTTCAGTGGTTCCTTCTGGAAGATTAAGTTGGTCTTATTAGTGCCTGTGTTCTGCTGCTGACAACTCTCAAGGAAATACTGGTTCAACTAGAACCAATGTAGCCTTGATGGTAGCAAGGACACTGGAAAAGGTAAAATGTGGATGTGCCTAGGGCATCTGGCAATTTATCCTTCCTTTACAAAAATAAAGGATATTATTTTGAAGCTGTTATACAAAGAAAATTTTGGTGTTGACCACTTTCACTTTGCTTCACAGAGCATACTCTCTAAGGCTCCCATACAAGCAACGATTATAGCAGTGATCATCGGCATCGCAAGTAAGTCGGAGCACGTAGGGGGTCATTATCCTTCTGAGAGTGGGCAGACCCTGGTGATCAAATGATTGTAGTGGGAACCTAACAGTGCTCGTGATTTACTTTTGATATTTCCAGATTGTGATGTTTGGGGGTTTTATCTAGCAGTACTCTTCAGTAGCTTAGCAACTCTTGAACTTAACACATATCTTGTATGCTATGGGCTATTTAGAACATCATGGCCTCAAGTGATAAAGAAATCTGGAAGGTATCATGAGATAGCTCAATTCTTTTATTAACCACTCTTTCTTCTCCTCTCGTTTGATTGACCTATTTTGTCCAAGACAGAAGCTGCAGCAGCTGCTCTGTGCTAATGTAATCTCCTTGAAAGGCGATGCCATGTCCCCACCAAACGAAACCTTTGTTGGGAATAAGATTAGATGATCAGAGAATATCATTGAAATGAGTGTGTAGCTGACTTCAATTTCAGTCTTACCTGAATTAAATTGAAATCAAAGCCAATGGTTGCTCTACATAAGGCCATATACAGTAATGTCAAGTTACTTGAATATTCTTAGGAAATAGAATTCATAGAAGCATTTTTTAAGAATAACCATTTAATGATACACTTTGATTATAACATCTTGAGAATAAAATCCTTTTTTAAAGCATGGGTAAAATGCCAGATGGCCTATACACGTCCAATGTTTGCCTTTTCCGGTGTCCTTGTTGCCAGAAGACTATTAGCTCTAGTCTAGGACCGATCTTTCTTAGAGAGTAGACCAGCGTAGAACTGGCAGTAGTAGGACACGGGGCCACTGTTAAGACCAACCTAGTCCCCAAGGGGCCACTGTGAAAGTATCTGTAATGTAACCTTTGAGCTAGAAAACTTTGAGTAAAATCATCTCAAATGATTCTTCTACTTAGAGCTGAGAATTCAAGAATCCATCTTTATTTTAATGAAGAAACCAAGAATGAACACAGCAGCGCCTGTCCTCTATACATATTCTAATGTATGCTTAATTTATTCTTTGTATACAATATACAGTAATGTAGTTCCTCATAGGTTATATTCTTGTAAATAGTATTTTCATGTTTTTATCATTTTAATATATGTTTAATGTATTTATGTATATTTCTGAATTTTAAATTTCTCTGCCTTTGTGATTCTTTTTGAGTTTTGAAAATTACACACAAATGTAGATAGAGAGATAGAACATATAATTTAGGCCAAATGCCAAGCGTGCTGGGACCTATGAGGTTATTCAGTGCTGAAAGGGAAATTGACTAAGATTTGAAAGGTGTAACAGGGGGCAAACTTTGCAGCTGCACTGTAAAATAATTGTTAAGAGAGGGTGGAAAGTCAGTTGGAAGAAAGAATATGAACAGAGGTACAGTTAAAGGAGTGAAAAGGGATACAGCCAGGTTAAATTTTAATTAAAATGCTCTGGACATGGTATGCATTTGAGTACTTATCCTTGCTACAATTCCCAAGAGAAGGCATTTGTGATGTATCACACGTAACTTCATTTGGAAACTGATTAAGTTTACTCTATGAGGAGGAGGAGATAGAGAACTAACATTAACAGATATAACATCAAAAGAATGTATGTTGTGATGCTCCGATACTTGATGAAATGTTTGAGGGAAAGCATTTTTCTGTATTCTTTTTATTATTGAGGACCCTAACCAGACAACCAAGTATTTTAACCCCCATATAGTGTTTACCTCTTTTGGACATTGTTCTTGATTTCTCTTCAGTAGTTTACCTCTCACTTTGTTTTCTACTTGTGACCCTTATCCTATACTTTTAAGAAAGTTAAAATATATTCTTCACTAATTTTACTGGCCTTTTATTCTTTGATTTTTTGTGCATTTTTTTTTTTTATCTATCCTTTCACACTTTTAAAAATACTTTGCATCCTGCAAGGTATACTGTATATTTACTGTCCAGCCATTTATAATCCTATGCAAGAGGCTACCTTTGAACAGTAGCAGATAAAGAACCTCTGAATGCATGAATACCCTTGTGTTAAATTTTCATGTACAATGCCAATGGTAATTGGCATTTATACTTAAATATCACAAAAGGGTATTTATTTGTTCATTTTGTCCTTCTTACTGATTTTTCCTTTGTCAAAATCCTTTTTATACTTAAATATCACAAAAGGGTATTTATTTGTTCAGGGGTTCCTTGTCAGCTACTGTCCAAAGGCAGCCTCTTGCATGGGATTAATACATGACACTGCCAGGTTTAATCATATCTTCGCAGGAAAAACAAGTCTTTGCTCTTACATACTGTATACATACATGAAGTGTCTTATAGTGGGTCATTTAGATTGAGAAAAGCTCAAGTGTTTACATTTATGGAGTGTCTTGCTGATGACTTGTATTTGCTTTATTTACCTCTACTGTAGTACTGTGACAGCACTATGCCAAAGTTATGATTATAAGAACATATGGTGGTAAAGAAAAAGACAAGAACATCAACGTAAATCTGTACCATATGATAATCTTTATTGTCTAACAAATATACAAATCTTTATTGACTAAAATATACAAAGTGCATCAGTGTCTAATGGTAAAGCAGGAAAGGCATAAAACTTTCAATGTAAGTACCTTTTTCTAGATATTAAGCCCTAGTAATTGATCTGAGACACCTCAAACTTTCAGGGTATAGTAGGCATGTATAAAGTCTGGTTTCATCATGATTCCATATCAAATATATCAGTGGCTGTAACATTGTTGATAAGTAGCATAGTACTTTTAAAGTACTGTAGCAAGGCCTTGAATATACTGTATATGCATGCAACAATCACACTTGCGTGCCTGGGAATTAGATTTTATTCAACTTCTTAAATATCTTGGACAACCCCTGAATACATGAGCATTATTATATGATAGTAAACTAAATCCTGAATGTTTGATGCAAATAAATAACCATGGAATAACTGAGTAAGAAAGCACAATTAAACAAATATAAAAAAAATATCCCCACTTCATAATTTAAAGTCCCAGTGATACCTTAAAGCATGAGTTTACAAACAATATAGCTCAAAACTAAGAACAAAATAAAAAAAAAAACTTCTGCTAAAATTTTGAAACTAAAACCATTTAACTTCAAACTAAAACCATTTGACTTATATCACAACCAATCTGTCACTCTGCTACTTACAGGAATAACTTCCCAATTTGGAGACTTCTCATTTTTATTAAGCCAATGGAAATCATCAATCTTATCCCAGTTATTAGTGTCTAAGTCTAATCCACTGAATTTGTAATGTGTTCCCAGCTCTGGGTACTGCAGATTGTAAGGTGCAAAACGAACTGTATGGCAGTTTTCTATAATTGCAGCACCTGTTACATGCAAGTAAAAGTCTGTGTCCCTAGTATCGTGAATACGTACCTGCTGACATGCAATCACAAATTTGCAATTTACACAGTCCTTAATAAAGGCTGACCTAGAAGTTGGGCCTACAATTACTATGCAGTCAGTGAGTGATGCAAATTGCAGTGTACTAGGGTTACCTAGAGCTATCACTGTGCAGCGACTCAAATTCTGAAGATTTAACTGTCGATTTTCAAGATCACCTGCCAACTTTGTTAGGGTTTGACAAGACAAATCTTTAAAACCAAAAAACTGCCTTTCAATTATCTTATCTAAAGACTTTAGTTTTCCCTTTCCTGAATCTGTGTTGTCTAACTTCAGTTCTTTGTTCTTGTCCTTCTTCTCTGTATTTTTCTTACCAAAACCAAACCTCTTCTTGGGCTGAAGCTCATGGATTCTTTTATATACATCACTTTCAAGTTCATTGATATGCTCCTGAGCTTTCTTAATCTGAAAAGAAGCTAAAAACATTGATGATTCATTCAGAAATTGCTGTATTTTTTGAACATCTTTGACCATGCTATCCAAGTGAGGTATCAACTGAGACTTTTCAACTTCACCAGCCTGCTTAATTTTCAGTTCCAAGTCCTCTTTCAAACTTTGGAAGGTATCATAAAAATAGTCAACATTTTCAGATGCAGCCTCGTTGAGAGTTTTCTCTGTGCGGCGCTGCTCGGCT
Organism: Macrobrachium rosenbergii; assembly: GCF_040412425.1. NCBI lineage: Eukaryota > Metazoa > Arthropoda > Malacostraca > Decapoda > Palaemonidae > Macrobrachium > Macrobrachium rosenbergii. Next base: position 61,029,536 of record NC_089750.1, read on the forward strand.
CTCTGAGCAATGGCCTCCGTTCTTTGTTTCATACGTTCAAGGAGTTGGGCAGGTGTACAGTCCTTATTTGTTTCCATCATGACTATCTTAAATGTACTGACACTTATATTCCTACTGCAGTTCAAATCTACAGATATAAATTTACTATTAACAATAAAACGCTAAGATTCCTGAGCCTTTGAAACTGCTTTTTCTGTTCTTAGTTTTTCTTTTTCATATTGTTCTCTCAGTTTTCTAGATGCAGTTTGAGGATCATCACCTTGTGAAACGTTTTTCAGTATTTGCATAAAGGCAGCATTCCGTTTCTGGGCTTCATCAGAGTAATTAGTTTCATGTCTTTCTGGTAATTCCTGCAATATACAGACAAGGCATTAGTTAAGAAAATCGACAAGCTGTTGTTGCCGATCTGCAGCATCATAACTTATTGACAAAACTCTATACAACTTATTCCTAGAATATTACCAAAATTTACAGAGTTAGCAATGATTGCCATTCACTTATAAAATTTATACACCATGGTCCTTAGTGGTTCTCAAATCAAGAAGAAATTAATCATAAAACGAACAGTAGACTGAATGCTATAACTTGTTGTCCTTGTGCCCAAACTCCCAGTCAGTGGTTGTTGTTAAGTAAAGGTTCACATTAAATCTGAGGGTAGCATATATGAAGGCCACATTCACAACAAATGGGAAACCAACTCTTGCCTGTTCTTGTCCTTTTTAACTCGGTTTATGGAACAAGGTATAGTATTAGTGGTTAGCTCTAGTTTATGGAGCAATTGGTACAGTGTTACTGGTTAGCTCTATCACCATTTTTTTCTATATATATTGTTTTTTTTTAACCTCAGATGAAAAATAATAAAATGAGTTCTGTACATGGCAAGTGTCCTATTATACACACAAAATTTTCTTTCTCTTTAACTACTTAGGATAAAAAAGAAAGCAGAATGAGCTCTGTACTGGCCATTCAAGTGTATTATGCTTGGTTATATAAAAGTAATGTATTAGGTGATAGGACAATTTTTACTTAATCTACTGTTGTAATTTTTTCTTTTGTATATTTTATAGTTAATGCTCAAAGTTTCTATATTCTTATTAATAGTTACTTTACTATTAACAATTTTTCTTTGTTCTTGGCAAATGAAACTATGCAAAAGAGAGATTACATTAACTTCACTTTATATTTGATATGACTTGGAATGCATATCAACTTGTTATAGGCCAGAAACTATCAGTCTGACAACTGAGGTTTGTAATAAGCAGGGTCAACCTATTATAGTGTAGAACACTTGCTGCTTGTGAATTCCAAATGATTAATTAATTTCAGCCAGTCCATTCATGTATAAAGTACAGGATCATGACTCCAGAAGCCTGTCACTGAAATAAAGAAATGAACATAAGAGAGGAAATGATTTTTAGAAAGAGGAAGATGACTATTCCCTTCTAACCTACCCCCATAGGTATAAGTTGGTCTACTACCAATTCAAATGATTATACCAGCTTAAATCTCTTGAAAAATCTCAATAATTAGCAAATGTTAACTGGCATTGCCAGGTACCTGCATTTGGAGTAAAGATAAAGCTATGATTTTATGTTTAGTAGTAACAAGTAGTAAAGGCTTTGATTTTGAATATTACTGAAGAACTCTTACTGGCTGTTTTGTCACATAATACTGGAGGCTGTAAGTATTCTCTGCCTTAAGCAGTAGAAAAGCTATACAGGCCTAGCATTGGCTTTTGATACTTTATGCAAATATCTTTCACCTCTGAAAGACTGCTGGATAATCGCAAATATCTTTTACCTCAAAGACTGCTGGATAACCTCCATGTGTGAAGCTGAAACACTATGAGATTGCCAAGGATTCTTTGGAAATGCATCTTCCTCCAGGTTGGCATGTACTGGAACTGACTGCCCAACAACACAGATGATCTCCAAGGTGTTGTTGCTATGGCCAAAGAGGGGCAATATTGCCATCTCATTCCTGGACATATGGATCTCTCTTATACCTCGCTGATGAGTCCAAAAGGCATGCCCATGTTGTCCCAAAAATGGATACCACATTTATTCTTCAAGCTGCTGCTTTTAGCTGTGCTGAACAGTTTACTGGCAGCTTGCAAACATATCTACCAGCAGAGTACACCAATAAAGACAAGGGCCTTACAGTTCTCCATTAGCAGGAACCATTCTGTTGGAAGGACCTGTTCCCTCAGTTTCCACTACTAGCTGGTGTGACTTCATCCTTGTGCAATCCTGATTCTTTGAAGAAGCCACTGTTGTTGTGATGTCAGTCTCAGACCTACAACCATTCCTACCAGAGCTGAGCTAATTCTTGAAGATTCAAGATGGTGGCCTTTAGCTTGAAGAAGCTGATGTGATGTCTCCTATCCTTCAAGGTTCTAATTCTTGTTGCCTATAGGTGTTAATAGGTTTGCTCCCAACATTAATCTTAAACATCTGTTAAATAGGTTTGCTCCCAACATTAATCTTAAACATCTGTTAAAGTCAATATCTCCAGGGAGAGGGGAACCACAAACTCCTAAAAGATAACGTAAAATCGCCACCACTGAGGAGCCTCCTAACCCATATCCAATGTTACAACTGAGTAACCATTTAGTAAATATGCTGCTGCCTATGATTTTGCAAACTGTAGCTACAACATCTCTAACCTAAAATAGCCAGAGGAAACCCCCTTCTCCACAGATGCCAGGTACCTGATCAGGGAATGCCACAATGTGGCCAAAGATACTAGAGCTAGAACTGCTAGGTCAAAACAAAGAGCCCCTGGTTCTGTCCTAAAGCAAACTAGAGCTGTTCCTATGTTGATGCCCATGTCCAAATACAAGGCACTCAGTGATGGCAATGAGTCTAATTTCTTCAAGTTATGTTTGATAAAATCCCAAACATTAGCAAATTATGCTCGAGTTGCAGCCATCACCAACCAAACATCTAGTTCCTCCAAAGTCTTAGTTTTCTTGTTTGGTTAGATTACCACTGCTACCAATGCAGGTGGAAAACTTAATTAGAAGTAGTTTGCAGATCAAAGCAGGATATATTCAAAATTGAAACAATGTAACCATTCAAATAATTGGATGAACTAAAATGTGGAAATAAGTATCCTTTAGGTCCCGGGATGTAAGGAATTTGTTCCCTTCTAATAGATTCTCTATGTACGAACTTCGTAAGGGGGCCGAGATCAATTATCACCCACTACTGTCCTGTCAACTTAAGCAAATGACTATAGAATCAGACTACTAGTCCCACACCACCTCTACTGCCTCCTCCTTCAACAATAATCTCCTATGCCTGGACTCTTAGAAGTCTATTGGCTGTGATGCAAGTTGGGGGGAAGGACTAGACTCTAAAGGTTGATCAGTTGCCCTCCATTTTCACTTGAATACCCAAAACTCAGCTTGCTGCAGTCCTCATCTCCAAAATTTCTGAAGCCAAGCAGCAATCAGCAGAACTATCAGTTAAAAAGTACTGTCTTCACTTCTCTCGGCTTTGTTATCCAGAATTTTGTCAAAGAGAATCCACTTTGCATTAAAGAATACCAATACCTGGAAAATGATCTATGGTGGATTCCTCAGATGCTAAGGAACATGGCTGATGACTTATGGGAGTAGTGGGCCAAACAGTTGTCACATTGCCTAAGTTCAAGAACAAAAAGGTGCAAAAGATCCAAAACTCATAGGTTCTTAATGTTCAAGAAAGATAGGCTGGACAACCCCCACATCACAATGTCCCACTTAATTAAATCAACTGGCAGGTACATTACCATGCTTATATTAAAGATGGCAACCTGGCCAAAAGATGACAACAACACCGTTCTCACAGCTTTGGTGATAGTGATGATACCCTCCAAATACTCAGCCCCTCAAGCACTGAAATGATGGCTTCCTATGCCCACTCCTGCCTTTAGACACAGGAATTCTCTGAAGCAATATTTGGCAGCAAGAACTCAATGACTTCAAAAAAAAAAGAGCCCCGGCCTATTCCTGAAATTACCTCTGAGGCAGAAGAGGGTGATGTGGCTGTCAGGAACAGCCTTGAATCAGATACAATCTATAGGGGTCCCTTGGGATTGAAACTTTTTTCCATACTAGGGTTGCAACTTTGCATGTAATTAAACATATGGATCATCCTGAAAATGAAGTGTGGAACAGCAACAGATTTATCATGTCTCTTGCTTCTTCCTCTTATTCCTCACTTTGACATCCAAAAAAAGGTTTACCTCCTGTACATCCTCCTTAGCCTTTTCTGCCAATCCCATGCAGTCCCAGTTGAGTCAAATCTGTTCTGCAGCCATAAAGAGCATCTTTTTCATAGTTTCCCTGAGAACAGCAGTTTTCCTGAACATAGTCATAAGAGCTATACTCTTCTTCAGCATCTTCAAGAGCCCAAGGACCTCTTCATTGTTTATCAAAAGATGCTGAAGAGGGACATCATTTCTAAAGATAAAAAGTCAAGACAAGGCTACCTCCCTTGTCCTCCCTGATACGAGTGAGGTGATCACCCGTTTCTTCCTCTTGGCTGAAACTCCATCCTATTGACTGGTGCAGTTTGATAAAGTCACTCGATGGAGGTCTTTAAGATCACTTCCAATTCCAGCAACTTCCTTTCCCACAATGGATCTTGAGAAACTTAATATGGTAAAACAGATCATGTCCTGTGCCACAGACAAGTGATCATCAACAGATAATTAATAAGGACGGTCGTCTTATTTGATCAATATCATCTTGGGGTCGAGCATTCACCAATCATAAGGACAGTCGTCTTATTTGATCAATATCATCTTGGGGTCGAGCATTCACCAAGTCCTTATGGGCTGTGCTCTGAACAGAGCCAACAGACTGTAACAGTTGTTGTCCTTCGGGGAGTTCTTCCTTCCAGCTTTTATCTTAAGATGATCAACAATTTGGTTAATATTTTGGTCCAAGCTCTGATGTCACTGACTTGAAACTTCTAGTGTTCAGTGACTTAACAATATGACACACAGAAATGTTGCATTCCTCCTCATGAGAAGACAAATTGTCACTGTAACTGCTCCCATTGCTTTCCCAGTCCCACCTGCAGTCATTTGTCTTCATGATCCACAAGTGGCTAGTTACGAATATCTGCCTCAATCTTCATATCAAGTCATCTACAGATGATAACAGCATCTCAGAGTAGGGTATTTTTAAGTCTGGGCTGTACTGGAAGTGGCACAGAAAGACAGCAGATTAACTACTACAACTAATGCTGCATCAATTTCTGCACTGAATCAAACTGTCGCCTTCACAAAAAAAAAAAAAAAAAAAAAAAAAAAAAAAAAATCCCTCAGCATCAAGAACATCATCAGTTACTTGTGTGACGCACCTATGCAGCTATCAAAGATCATCACGATTGAGAGAGCAGCCCTATTTTTGGCAATACTGCACAAGCAATATGGGCCCTGGAAAGCCAGCATGAAAACATGTTTGGCTAGAAACCTTTACACATTAACTAAGGCAAGGTAATACACAAAGCAGAAAAATATTCAGCACACAATAAAGCATTAATAGCGCAAAGCAGTAGAAAGGTTTATGACAACACATAAAACAGTATAAATACTTCACATATAAACAGGATTACAAGTAATACATATAGCTACTGGTACAATATCTAAAAATCACTAGCACATTACAAGTAGTGATGATGACAACTGAAATACTAAAAACCTTTTGTATCAAAATGTAAAATTAAAAATGTCCAACCTAGCGAGAGCAAAGCAGTCGCCGATGCAAGGAAAGGAATGCCCAAAAATAAAAGTGTATATTGCTAAAATTTACACCTCCCTCCCCCCGAAAAATTCAGAAAAGATATCTCGACCTGCTATTCACTGACAGGACAATACGGAAAAAGCAAAGTTGGTTCACAAGAACGAGAATCTTGAAAGTTAAATTAACCAAAATTTGAATATTTCAATGCTTCCCAACTATTTAGATAGATACTAAAATGTGAGGGTGCGAGTTTTAGTAGCTGTCATAATACTGTATAGTTGGTAAGTTTCATTGCAAATAAATCTTAATAAAGAACCCTGCAAGGCAGTAAAATTCTATAAAAAAGAAAAAATTCATTGAAAAAACAAGAATATTGGTGTCACTTATAAAGAAGAGTAATTCTGAGAAAAGATAAATGCCACTACTCATTGTAAACCACCCTACAAAGCTGGCAAACCATGGCAGATACCAGCACTGAATGAGTGCCTGCTAAAATGTGAAAATCAAATTTTTAAACAGGCTGAAAAGAACTAAGAGTAAGGTAAGGAGTACTTTATAATAATTGGTGCCAAAAGTAGCAATCCTGCACTTGTGAAACAATCAGGAAATTTTTATCAGACTTTAATATCTAAACATGCAAAAAGTGAGGTAGTTAACTGATGGCTTCTCAAAACATCTAGTGGGACTAAATGGAAAAGATGAGTCATACTAATACTGATCTTTCATGTACTAGACCATAAACTTTATACAGGAATTTCAAAGACCAGAATGTTGGCATATATGAATTATAGGATTGTGATGATACAAACTATATATTTATACCATAAATGGGAAGTAACAAATTCACTGAAACTTTTCACTAGCCTTCTCTATTCACTCCCCATATACAGTAGTCTACTTATAAAAATAGACTGTACACCAGTAATTTCTAACAACACCTTACCTCATAATGTACCAACACAATAAAATAGAGAATATGACATGCAAATGTTAATATGCATAAGACCTCTACATACCAATTTAGCTTCAAACAGATAAAAAAATGTCAGTAATCATAATTAGAGGAAGTAACTGAAGTTATTAGTACCAAAGGGCAAGAATTTAACTATGATAAAACGGATATCACTCGTATCGGTGATTCTCTCCAGAGCACTATTGACAGCATGAGTTCAATAATACTATGATTTGTAAACCCAGAAGGGCATCAGTTGTTAGACCGATGGTTGTCCTTCAGTTTATCATGTGCTGGGTTTGTCTAGAACACTGAACCCTGAAAACCTTGAATAGTGCTTAAACAATCCTTAAGTTCATTAAATTGATTACATGCCTTCATGAGTGATTTGGAATAAACCACCATTAATGTACTTCTATCAAATGTATATAAACTGAAAAGTGATCTAGTTTTCTTTAACTAACTTAACCATGTAAAGTGTAGGCCTAATAAACTGAAACCCATATTAATACTCTACTTAAATTAGAACCACACCTATTATAATGGATAAGTGACAAAACAAAGGTTAAAATCTCAAGACACCAACAACAAAATACTAAATATTAAAAAAGGCTGACCTTCCGAAGTAATTCAGGGTCACGTTCAACAAACTTCATAAGAAAATATCCTCCAATAGTAAAGCCCCCAACGTAATAAAGTGACTTGAGTACCGACATTGCTAACGAATTCTGCAAGAGTAACCAAAGACTTGAGATAAAAAAATTAATTTTGTTGCACACATATGATAGTAAATATTCTATGACGGTTGTATTATTTTGTTTGATACTAAGCCAGAGCCAGTGCAAAACCAAATTTCTAACAGGATATTTAAAAAACCTGCAGCAACAAAGAGTCAAGCAGACACTGTTTCTGTGTTCTATTCATGCACCTTGATTTGCCGCCTCATTTATTTATTGATTATTTGTTTTTGAATGAAAAAGAAGATTCAATAATCATAGGAAAATATATAAACTGAAAATATACAGAACTGATAAAAAAAAAGTATACCAAACAACAGATGATAAAAACAAAATACAACTCAATGGAATATTTATTCATGCCTCTCCAAATGACTTGAAACATGGAGAAAAGTTTAGGTAATAAGGAAAAATTGTAAATGGCAGACATTGGTTGTTTACAAACATTAAACAGAGAGAAACACTACAAATTCAGCAGTGTTGTGAAGTGACAATTCTGTGGTGATGACTGCTTATCTCTTATTGCGTGCTGAAAGTTTCTCATTAAAATGGAAATATTTTTAGTCTACAAATGATTCACCATTTATTAGTATAAGTGTTATTTATTCAACATCTATTACAGTAATGGAGTAAATGAAGGAATGGTTACTACAACAGAATGAACCAAATAAGTGCATATATGTCTATCAAAATTACAACATTATGAACCAAGTAAGTGCATATAAATAGCAAAGTTAATATGATAGTGAGAAAGAAAGAATATACAACTACCTGAAAATGCCTTGAAATTTGCTAACTCAAGTTTCCCTTCTTTTCTGTGGTACGTCTATATGGTTTCCCTATATAAAAGTGGTAACTGATGGATTTTTGAAAAATTAGAGGAGACACTAAAATCTGATGACTTGACACTTGAAACCATCTGGGAACAGACTTGAGAAAGTCCACTTTTTATGGTGTTTCCTAACATGCAAACCTTCAATTCCCATAGCCTTAAGATCTTGATGATGGCCATGAGTAGACCATCCAAATGCAAGTAAAGGATACAAGCAAACTATTTATTACAAATACTTATTACAGACTAAGTACAGCAAACTGTAGTTGGGAGGGAACCTGTTGCACAACAGATGAAGTTGTCTTACACAATTCAGATCACTATCTCTGTAATAACAAACAATCAGTACCTCTGACCTTAAAGAATAATGCATTTCCTGTGAAATTAAAATTTTGAATACCTTTGAAGTAATCCTAATACATACCTCAGAAAATTCCACTTAAAACATGAACACTACAGTGCAAAGAAAGGAGATGAAGGCCCTTTTCATGACTAGTAGCTAAAGCAACAACCCCATCATAATATTGCTCAAGGGTTTTTTCAATGAGCATAAGCACCAGAGTTTGCTCTTTAGCAAGCAATTTGTATCTCTATCACTGGGACTAGAGTTGCACTAATTAGCAATAATAATATGATTACAGCACCTTATTTGTGTTGACAATCTTGCATTCTATAAGCAAGAACCTTATAAGCATTTGTCAATACATATGTAAGTGCTCGCGAAGGTGACCTTTGAAAAGTTGGGTCAGCTATTCGCAGGGTCCATTTTTGACTATACACAGCAAATAGGAAAATGCTGAAACATTTGCATACCACAGGAAGTCGAAAAAGGCTCCTTGGTGACAGGACACGGGCTGGCAAATGTGTTTTCAGCAAAGAACGTTCTAGAAGCTGAACCACTTACAAAATCCGGTTTTGAAGAATGCATTTCGATAATGTACGTGTACTTTGTGACGCCTTGAAGTAAAGAGGCGTGTCTTGCCGAACTTTGACCTCAAATGATGTCACGGAAAAGTACGTTCGTTCGTGCATTGCATAATGAATATAATGGGTGGGACCGTTGATTAATGGGGCATTGCGATCCGATTTCTGTGTGTCTGACAATGTGAGGTGTATTTTCACATGGAGACTGTCCCAGAGGACTTGTGGAGTGAGTAGAACTCATATACGTTTTTAGACTTTATTTTCAGAACTATGAACACAAACGTTACCTCCTGTGACAGTGAAAAATGTGTTTCTGCAATTTTTACATTTTCTGATTTTTAATGTGACGTTTGTTCTTTCACAGGTATTCCGTTCCTTTCCTTTTTTCCTCTCTCCCTTCTATAAGGAAGGGAGTGGTATGACATTTTTGAGATGACCTGATTTTATTAATTGACCTGTTGGTGTTTTGACAGATGAGTTATTTTCTGTATTCCCTTAAGTAATTGGGTGTTTGTGATTTTGGAATCTTATTTCCTTAGAGGAATTTTCTGGATTTCTTTAATGAATTATTCGTTTTTTCATTCTTCATAATGTCTGGGGAGTTATTTTCGTTATTTTTTGTCAATAAAGGTTTTAGTTTTGTACTTAGTATCTCATTCCAGTAGTCCTTAGATTTTAGTCAGGGAAAGATACAACTGATGAAGTGGCTCACGCTACACGCTATCACATAATATCTCGGGACAAGCGAGATCAAACCTCTGTTCATAAAACAGAGATTTAAATAAAGTACAGGTTTCAGAATTGGCCTTTACACATATATAACTGAGAATACTATTCAGGCCTATAACTTTGCAGACCACTTCAACAGTGACTAAAAGAATTATTCATACTGGAGAGCAAAAACTGTAAGTTGAACCAAATGCTGAATGGCAGTGTACATCCTTCCTTCAACTGCTTTAATAAGTTTAACCAGAACATTCCACTGCTAAGAGCAACACTATCAAGAGAAGAAACTGCTTGACTACAGACATGGCATGGGTTTTACCCCAACCAACATGTCTCCGAAATATTAAAACAACAGGAGCTGAGGAGATATTCCTCCATATCACTCTTCTAGAATCATGTGAGGGAAAAACAAGACACTCTCCTTGAGCTAACAGGTGATCTGTAACTTCACTGTAATTGTCTATAATCTGAATGATTGTAATAACATTCAGGACAAAAGAAATTTCAACAATTAGACTTAGCATTACCTCTCAATGATTTATGGCGTTCAACAACTGCTAAGAGGAAAGTCTGGGGTATAAAAATCTGAGACACTTTTTCTACCTGTACATGCGATGCACCCCGAGTTAATAACATACTTAAGAATTTTTATTAATATCAAATAACTCTTGAAATTACAGGACACAAAGATCAAATCTAGTTACTGGTGCACAAGCACCTGTGAGAATGCCAAACTAAGCCATACATGCATTAAGTGAGAGCTTATAAGCCAAGTCTAACCTGCATGTGAGTCTAGTTCCTAAGCATTAAACCTTCCAGGCAACTGGGGTTTCTGCTAAAAAATTTGCCGTCTCTACTATGGATAATTTTGGTCTTGCATTTCAGCTAAAGTCTAATAGTTTAGTGTCCTGAAATATTCATTTAACCTTGTGTCTTGAATTACCTCTGGTGAGCATTTGAGTGTTAGGTTGAATGTCAATGTGTAACACCTTTCATGTCTCATCATTCACAACCTATTTATCTACCTCTCTTTTTTTGAATCTTCAGCCAAAAACCCTTTTGAAGAGTTAACAAACTATCAACCTATTAGGGCTCCAAAGGGAAATCGGCCTGCAGAGACACAACAAAAGGTGATAAATACTTATGAGGGAAATGAAAGCAATACATCTGACTTCATATGTCAGCAAAAAGTTGGAATGAATTTGCATCTTGCTCAAATATCTGGGGATCAGAAGATTCCACGACTGTACTAAGTAAGCTGCTCCAAATTATAGTTGTAGCCGAGTTAAAATTCTAGCAAACTGAGTATTATATATACCTTATACTAGAAAACACTGTTGGCAGTAGTAGCCTGCCTAGTGTTGTGAGCAAAAAAAAAAAAAAAAAAAAAAAAGCTAGGTCAGGTAAAGAAGGGTGCAGAGGATGCTTATTGTTATACAGGTTGGCCATCACTAATCCGGCATCATTGGGACCTAGAGGGTGCCGGATTAACCATTTATTAGGCTAGAATACATGAAACCCAGTAGCTAAGCACCTCATCCTAGAATTAAAAATATCCCATAAATCAGTACAAGTTGGTTAATAAAGAAAAGACAATTATCAAATACAGGTGGTGCTCGAAAGTTACGATAATTCAACTTACTGATATTTCAGTTTTCACGATGGGTTAGTAATTAATACCCGATACGAAAATATTTAGGACATATTTTAGATTTTGCACAGGCAGCGAGAGAGACCAATGTTTTTTTTCCTCCCTCAATTTATTCCATCTGCTAGTTAAAAAGGTAAGAGGAATGACAAAGTATTGTTAGTAACGTTATTCTCTTGCTATAAATCGCGTACCGCCATAAACAACCGAACGGGAAACTGTTGTTTTGCTAATAATCGTCCCGGATAACAACTGTTATGCTTGTATTTCAACCATAAAACGGTGACACTGTAGTTATGTTACAAATGACGTTAAATTACAGTACAATAGGACTGATATATTTTTTTACACTATACCCTCACCGCTTTGGAGAAAAGATCGGCAAGGAAATATACTGCTGCAGTAACTTTATGCTGCAATTTGTAGCTGAAGCTGAGAAGCAATGTTCAAGCTGCTAGTGACTATAGATTATCATGCATCGGCAACATGGATGAAACTTGACAAAATAAAATGGAAGAATGTATTTTAATCAAAACTACTGGGCATGAAAGAATACAAATTACTGCTGTTTTCACGCCGATAAAAGATAAATACATAAAGCTCCTTTATGATGAAATCAAGAGAAAATAGCGAACGGAATCTTGATCTTTTCTTACACAAAACAAACATGCCCTCAAAATGGCCAGCTCGATTCCCGCAACGTCACATATTAAAAAAAAAAAGCTAAATTAATTTCACAACGAAACGTATTTAAGTTATATTTCGATTTAAAAACATTTCGTATAACGAAAAATATCCTTGTCCCAAATAAAAAAGTATCTATTCATTTACGTTTACTAGAAGCAAGAAAAAGCTCTTCTGAACTGAGTTAAATGCGGCGAAATAAACACAGCATTATCGATTCAAAAACAAAACATTGATAGCAAATTTATAATAAAAAGCAATATGAGAATACAGATAGTGCTCGAGTTACGATGATTAGACACGATAATTCGCTTGCTCGATGGGGTTAGCAATTAATATCGATACGACAATATTTTGAAAAAATTAGAATTTTTTAAATTTGGCCATTACTGGGAGACTGGCGCAGATTTCAACAATGAATCAGGCAGCGTATGGTTTATTCTATATATTATATTATATTGGCCGAGAGATAAATGGAATAGGTACATTAATTCAATGAACTGACCTCACTTGCTCTCGTTGTGTGATGGAAGTTAAAATAGGTCAGTGTTAGTTTGCAATTTTGTTATTTTGTAAATACAGGTAGTGCATGAGTGGCGATAATTTTGTTAATAATTCGAGTTTACGATGGAGTTAGCATTAATACTGGTACGACAATATTTAGAAAATATTTTAAATTTCAAGCGGGCACAGGCAACAGCGTACACTACAGTTGCCATAGAATCAGGCAGCGAGAGAGACCAACTTACAATAGACCAACTTCTTTTTCTCCATCTCTTTATTCCATCTTCTAGTTAAAAAAAGGAATAGAATGATAAAAGTATTGTTAGTAACCTTATACTCTTGCGAAAATGCGTACAGCCATAAACAACCGAACGAGACTCTGTTGTTTTGCTAATAACCGAATCGGATAACAAATGTTTTGCTTGTATTTCAAACCATCAATGCGGTTAAACAATTATGTAGTTATGTTAAAAATGACATTAAGTACTGATATGATTTTATACTACCCTTATCCGCTTTGGAGAAAAGATCAGCAAGGAAATATACTGCTATAGTAAATTTAAGCTGCAAGTTGTAGTTGAAGCTGAGAAAGGAATGTTCAGGCTGCTAATGACTATAAATTATCGTGCATTGGCAACATGGATGAAACTCGACAGCAAATAAAATTGGAAAGTATTTCAATCAAAACTACTGGCAAGATGAAAGAGCATATATTACTGCTGTTTTTCATGCCCGATGAAAGATAAATAGGAAAAGTCGTAGTATGATGATGAAATCAAGAGAAAAAAGAAACGGAATCTTGATTTTTTTTTTTACACAAAACAAACGGCCAGCCGCCAACATCATGTATTAACGAAACAAATGGCTAAATTAATTTCACAACGAGACATATTTAAGTTATATTTCGACTTAAAAACACTTCATTATAACGAAATATATATATGTCATTATAAATAAAGTATCTAGAGATTCATTTTACGCTAACTAGAAGCAGAAATGCCCCTGAACTGAGTTAAATGCGGAGAAATAAAGACCGCGATGATCGATTCCAAAACATTTGATCGCTATGATCAGAATTTATAATGCAAAAGCAATATAAGAATATTTACGATTGGATACAGTGTAGTAAAGCATAACTTTTTAAAAGATCCATGGAAACGATGCACATTCGTTATTTTGATGTTTGTATAATATGGTGTTATGTGAAAGTAGAATACAGTATAATGTAGGCTAGGCTACAATATGATATATGAAAGTGAGGCTAAAGCCTTTTTGTTATTCAATTTCTCTTTTTAAAAGACTTATCATGTCAATCTGCACTGAACCTGCAGAATTAGCTGACACTAATAATACTATACCATTTATGTATAAAATATACTGTGTAGTGTAGGCTAGGCTACCATATATGTATAGATGGTACTAATTACCCTAGTGTAGGCTAGGCCATATTCGATTCGATTTTTTCAACAAACGATGGGTTTTGAACCTAACCCCATCATAAGTAGGGGAATACCTGTACAGTGAACCCTAAATTTATCGCATTAGATAGGTTCCAGAACTGGCCGCGATAGCTGAAAATCCGCCGTAGGGACACCATATTTACAGTATTTATTTAACATGTGTTCAGACTTTTAAAACCCTCCTTTACATAGTACTGTTAACAAACCACCCTTTACAGTAATGTACAGATATCTACAATACGTACATACAGTACACAGGCACAAATGATAAGCAATAAAACAGTAAGTGAACATAAAAATAGAAAGATTGTTATGGAAAAGCGGCTGTACAACAATTTTACAGTATTTTACTCACCATGATAGAGTTGGAAGTTACAATAAAGCCCTCCTCGTATGTACTGTTAACAAACCACCCTTTAATGTACAGAACACTTAATGCATGTACAGTACCCTAATCTAAAACAGGCACTAATATTAAAATGTTAGAATATTAAAGTATATAAAGAAATAAAGATTGTTACTGTACCCACCATGAAAGAAGTTGAAGAAAAACTTGAATGATGATGGCGATGAATTTGCTGCACAGTAGAAATGATGATGATGAAGCTGATGATGTCTTCTACTGTGCAGCCAATGATTGTATTTACGTCTTTCAGACTGAGGTGTCTTTTCCTGGGACACCTCTTCAACTTCTTCCTGGGACACTTCTTCAATTTCTTCCAAAGGCATAGTAGCAGGAGGAACTGGCAGAGATATTGAGGCTGGAAGAACATTGTGATCGGAAGTTGCTGCCGCTGCTTCTTTTTTCGATCAAGAGCATCCTGTAGGAGTCATGTCTTCATCGATTTTGTTGCAGAACTGCAGAGAACGAACCATATCCTCGTCCCATTCTTGTGACAATTCTTTCAGCTCCTTCGCTAGGTTGCAGAGCTTGGCAAGCCATTCTAATGTTAAGCCTGTTTCTTCGACAACTTCTTGGGTCTCTTCCTGTGGTTCATTTTTCTTCCTCACTGGCTGATTTTGTCAGGTCTTGAGGTCTGCGTCAGTTAGCGGCTGGGAATGGCAGTCCAACAACTCGTCAACGTCTTCCGTCGTCATGTTGCCAAACCGTTACCTCCAATTATCGCAGCCAACTGCAAGATTTCCATACTGCAGAGTGTTGAATCTCATCAGGCGTAAATCCCTAAGTTCGTCAGAAACAATCTCGGACCACAACTTCTCCAGCTAATGCATTTGTTTGTCAGGTTTCATTTCTTGCAGTGCCTTCTGGATGTTCTGAAGGCACGTGGCAGTGTGTACTGCCGCCAGTACGCCTTCAAATTGAATGTTTCATCCTCATCTTCTTGGCGGCATCCACACACACAACGAGGTCCGCCAAGGTATTCTTCGTGTAGAGGGTTCCTTAAACGCCTGATAACCCCTGGTCCATTGGTTGAATTAAGGGACGCTGTGTTGGGTGGCAGAACTCAACCTGAATGCCCCTCATGTAGCGAAAGATCAGTCATCGTGTCCACCAGCGTTATCCAACAGGAGAAGGATCTTAAATGGCAGCCCTTCTCTAGAGATATTTACTGACTTGTGGGATAAAACACTGGTGGAACCAGTTGAGGTCAGCATCTTAAGTAATCCATGCTTTTGGATTATGCATCCAATACACGGGAAGGAGATTCTTATTTTTATTTTTCAAAATGAGGTTTTTCGACTTATAAATAAGCCCTGGCTTTAGCAAAAATCCATAGCATTGCCACACATCACGAGGGTAACACGATCTTTGAATGCTTTAAAGCCAGAGGCTTTAGCTTCTTCTTTGAACAGGAAAGTTCGATATGGCATTCTCTTCCAAAACAAACCCGTCTGATCCATATTAAAGACTTGTTCAGGCTTGTATCCACCTTCAGCGATAATATTCTTGAACGTCTCATTCGCGTAAGTTTCAGCAGCGACCATGTCAGAGGAAGCAGCTCGCCATGCAGGGAAACGCTTTTCAGGGCGAACGTTTCTGAAACTTGGTGAACCATCCTTTGCTGGCTAAAACGTCGTGTCTGAGGCTGGGAATCAATGGATGTCCCTGCTTGAGGTTCATCTACATCATCTTCGCATATCTTCCTCTTCTTCTTCAGTGTGGTCGCCATCATCTTGAGGTTCCTTTGCCGCGAAAATTCTCATACAACCTCAAAGCCTTGGTTCGGATGGTGTTCGTATCCAAGACTATTTTCTTCTTCCGCAGTCGGCAATCCAGATTGACAAAGCACCTTCCATACGGACGATCGTTTATTACGAGCTGTAACAACTCGCTTTGCTGACTTGACTTGGATAAAGGTGATGGCAGCCGTCTTCCAATCTTAGCCTCATCCTTCTTAATGTAGCGAACGGTGGATTCGTTCACTCCAAATTGGCGCCATACCCATCGGCGAATTCTCCTTCCTTCAACATATCGAAGTTGTCACCTTCTCAGCAATCGTCATCATTTTCCGTTGGCGTTTAGACTCAGTACCAGCCTTAGCAGAAGCAGAACGCTTTAGGAGCCATTGTAGGGTTTAAACAAAGTTAAAAAAAGTTCAACTTCAAACACACACTGTCACGCAATACTGGTAATGTAAACAGCATCTATCTACCGAGAGAGCGGAAACGGCGGCATTAGAAGATGCTGGCGGGTCAGAGACAAGGGAAGCTGCTGCGGTCGGAGAAACGGTCAAAACACCAATCACAGGCGAGATTACAAAACTTGGGAGCTGATTCGTCATCTATCACCAATGGAACCAATCACAGCCCATCTTACATACTAGTTTCAAATTCAAATATACTTTACGCTATTTTATGCTTTTTTGTTGTAGTAGTATAGGTTTATTCGAGATGTGATTTTTGCAACAAACAATATTATTGGATGCAGTACAAAAGATTCATGGAAAAGATGCACATTCATTACATTTGTATTTTATAATTAGTATATATGTAGCCATCAGCAGCCTTACACCATTCAAATATGACAATGTCAGACTGCATCTGATTAACGTTTCATGTTCAGTTTAATTTTACTAGTACTATAATGAATTATCGTATGATCACATTCTCTTTTTGTTTAATTTCATTTTGTACCGAATTATATGTCATAATGCAATGAACCAACAGTACTAGCAGATATTAATAATTATTAATGGAATTAATGAAATATTTGGGTCTTCATATATCATAAACTATTTTTGAAATTTCCGAAAATCCAAAGCTATATATTTTCTCTTATAATATACATACGTAATGGAAAAAATCCAGAAGTCGTGAATCCGCGATAGTTGAACCGCCAAACAGAACCATAGCAAGGGTTCACTGTATACGCAATTGGATACGATGTAGTAAAGCATAACTTTTAAAAGATCCATGAAAAAGATGCACATTCATTATGTTGATGTTTGTATAATACTGTTAATATGTGAATAGAGTTTAGTATAATGTACCCTAGGCCACAGTATATGGTAGCCTATACGATATACCATAAAGCGTAGGCCAAAAAGACAATAATAAATGTAAAAATGGAACAGCAAAAGCATGCCTGTGTTTACAAACACCTCCAGTTTGTTGAGGCAGCACACTGCGCCACCAAATCGAAGAAAAGCGAAAGTTAGCGTGAAATTAGACCAGGAAATTGAAAATTAGTGCGGAAACAGAAATTACTGTAGCTGAAATTTGTGCCGGATTACTGATTGTTCCGGACTACTGATTGCCGGATTAGTGATGGTCAACCTGTAGTACATTTTATGCAGCAAACGTAATGAACTCACTTTATATGTATGCCATCAGTCAACATTATGATTTGGCAAAATAAACTTGACTGATGATTTAACTATCCATGAGTCTGAGATGAAACTCAACACCCAAAGAACAGTACTCCAACCAAGGAAGAAAAAAAAGTGTTAAGACAATTACATATAATAGCTTCTTCATAAAACATTCGAAAAAATTTCTGTAAGGTACTAACTTTCTGAGAAATGGAGGAAACAATATTATGTACATGCTTTCAAAAATCTATTTCTTATCAAAAGCTACGCCTAAAGTCTCACGAAAGTCATCGATACTTAGAATCTAACCGTTGAAATGTAAAACAGAATGCAAAGGCAAAGGTGTTCTTGATCAACTATCATATCTGAGTAACAGAAAGGTTAAGCTCCCTGCTCCAAAGCCTATTCCACTCATGACTATGTTCCAGATCTCCAATCGAGGATTCTGCAACCAGAGACCCATGGTGCTGAGAAGGAACAACAGCTGGAAGAGTAGCACCATCAGCAAAAGTAATCATTTTGTTCTCCAGATCTTGCCACATGTCCCTAGCATAGATAATAAATAGCAAAGGTCCAAAAACTCTACTTTGAGGAACAACTGACGTGACATTACTAAAGTTACTACACTAGCCATCAACACATACACTATGGGTTCTGCCTATTAGAAATTAATTTGAAATATTAATAAAGATCCAACTATTCCCAATAATGTTTGCTTGTAGATAAGTGCACATATTCCCAATAATGTTTCCTTGTAGATCAGTGTTTCATGATTCACACAGTCAAAGGCTGCACCAAAATCTAAACTGACCATGCATGCAACTGCACTCTCATCAAGAGCATGCTGCAAGATGGTACATAATGAAAAGTCTGCATCACAAGTCCAAGGTCTCTATGAAACCTAAACTGTAAGGCTGGTAACAGGTTAGTGTCTTCAGCAAACCTACAATGATGGTTACAGAGCAGGTTCTCAAGAACCTTGGGTAAAATGGGTAATTGAAATTGGTCTATATATTGGTCCATTAGATGTGTAGCATCGCTTCCTTTCCTCCAAACTTGCAAGTCCAACTAACTTTCAGAAAATAGTAGTAATCTAGGAGCAGAGCAAATTTTCTGTATTTAACAACTGCTATCATAAAATACCCACACTGGCATTTTTAAAATTATGCCCAAAGGAAAAAATGTTTCTCTTAGTTATGGAAGTTGAGTGTGTGCAGAAAGGAAGCATGTCACAAAAATTCTGATCTTTCCTGGAAAATTACAGCAAACAAGAATTACATTGCAATACATGGGACATAAGTACTACCTTCAGATATGCTTCATCCAACTTGCTCCCCCAGATGGACACTTTACTGTTGTAGTAACGTTATTTCTAGTCACACATGTTTTGGCTTCTTAGGGCCTGTCACCTTCACTGAACTGTTCAAAAATTTGGCCTTCAAGTTGTAAGAAACATTTTCCAGAGGAGTTGGTATATATGACTTTATTCACCTGTTACAGTAGCAGCCAACGATTTCTCCCTTAGCTCCTACTGTGTGCAACCACATGGAATATGCCACTTTCGTGGAGGAATAGCTTGATAATCTTTAGCTCTGCAGATGTATCAGGGTACCTCTTATTTACAAAAGGGGGGAATTATTTTTAATGATTCAGTAAATAGGTTCACCAGACCATAGAGCCAATTTTACTTAGCTCTCACAGGGCTAGCATAAAAAGGAGAAAATTGCAAAATACCACTGCTGATTAACACTTGCATTACTGAATGGAAGAAAATATGAATATCTAAGCTGAAACTGTACATTGTCATCAACAGGGAAGAGGTACACCTTCAACTCTTACTCATTACCAACATTTACAAAACCTCATATAATCCAAGGTCCTTTTGATATGAACTTATAAATTCAATCCAGCCAAAATATTATAAATAAAAAAAAAATGCACACCATTCAGGTACAATATTACTTCATAAGTGAAAGCTACAAATGGATGCTTTTTTTTAGTGATGCATCATAGCTGATCATCTGAAAATTTGAAGACAGCTATAAAATCCCCAATATTTGTGCTATCATCTCTTTTTTTTAAATGTATAAAAGTTTTTAATGATATTTAATTTTTTTCCTAATATATATATATATTACATCATACAGAATTTTGATGATATTAAATTTTTTATGTGTATATCACATAATTCATTAAACTTCATATCTTTATTTTATTTACTGGTCACATCAGTTTATTTTATTTATTAATTTCCTTCACTAATTCATAAATTCATTTCCTTAAGATAATTTATTTTCTCTTCATTACTGCACTGAATGACCTTCTTGGGCCCATGCCTAGGCTTTTGCCCTAAATATCACACACCCATCCAATGATGGGAATGACAGCTTCATGAACATCTTACACACCGTAATTAGTAATCTATTCTTACTAGCCTCTGGGTCATAATGCAGTGTAAACAATGAACAATTTTTTCTTTTTCAACTCTCATAGGGCTGGGCCTGGCATGATAGGTTGAGTCTAAAGTGACACTGGAGTTTCTAAAGAATATATGATTATATTAACTTGAAATGTTGATTAAAATGTTTTCCTTCAGGAATGCTTCTGAAGCTTAAATAATATATGTCCCACTGCTGACATTTAGTTATACACTATACATCAACTAGATCATATGGGGTATTCAATGGCTATCCATATGTCAGACAGAGCTCATCTGTTCAAGACTAGACAAAATTACTCAAAATCAGTTTAGTGGTGCTCTGAAAGAGTATTAAGAAACTTGCTTTTTTCATAAAACTTGCCATTCATTACGGATAATGGGTTTCAATGACCACAGACAATCGCGTGAAGTGCTATATAAAGATTTCTATCATATTAATTTGAACTTCTTACTTCAAAGGGACAAACCACATTAGATGCAAGTTATGTCTCCCTTAACTGTATTCTCATTTCCTTCAATGACAGCAGGAATCAAATTTCAAAATTTAAGAAACTTGCATGCAGTTTACAAAATGAACATTCAATTCATTGTACCAGAGGTTTTTTGGGACATTAGTTCTTTAGGGTTCCAAAGACTCTTGTCAATGAAAACTAAATTTTTGTAACTATTTTACATAATTATTTGTCAACAATACTTTTGGTAGTAGCAGATTTTTTATATCTTAATTACATATAATTCCTCAGTGAAAACGGGTATTATGTAATGATAGCCACTTATTGTTTTCACACTGACATTCACTAATTTAAAAGTAAATGAAATACACCTACATTTTATTGGGTATTATTTCTGCTTTATATATGACAACAGCCTATGATTAAAGTTTCATGTCAAAATATTCACATAAGCAAGCTAATTTTATGGTTTGGGGTTAGGTAGGATGATAAGCACAGGACTAGTCCCCTATCAGCATTATGCCAAATTCCACCACCCCTTTGGATCTAGGCAATTAGCATAGTGCGGATAAGAGTGGCCTCTATTTATGTAGTCCATGGGTTAGGGCGGCTCCGACTTTTTCTAATATATTCATCAAAAAATTGGTTCCAGGTTAGGCTGATGTTCCAAAATTATGGCAATGTAAGCACAGTAACTAGGATTCTAAGCGGCGTAGCTATAGGTGCTATAATGAGGTGAGAAAACCGGTTTAGGGAGCTGTAGCCACCAGGAAGGTTCACTATAAGGAGGTCCCTCCTATAAGGAAAGGAGAAAACCAGTTTATTACCAGAGCAAAACTTAAAAATCTGTTTCTTTCCCCAGGCTTACATAAGTTTCTCTCTCATTTTTATAAATCTTTATTATTATGGTGTTCCCAGTTAGGGCATTTTCCAACTTAAGGCACGCCGCTAGAATGGAACCCCGCCATAAACCAAGGACTGCCTGTACTTCCCCCATTATTCAGCAATAATGACAGAATTACAAATTTACAAGGATTAAAAAACAAGGTTACTAAATTATGACAGGTTTCATATAGTAAAACAATCATTTGAAAATTCACTAACGTCAAATTATGTTCAATCTTAAAAAATCTTTCAGCATGACTCACCTGTTAATACTCAGTTTTCTTTAACTGTCTCTGTTTTCAGCAAGGGCAGGGGTTACTTTAGTATCTGAAACCTGATTGTGCTGTACTGCCCAAATATTACTGTCAATTTTTCTTGTCTGATCTTTAGACTGGAAAAATTCTCCAACTGAATAGAAGCCTGTAAAGTCAAGAGAATAATGGTAGTTGAATGTATAAAAGACTTCTGCCACTACCTGACCATCAAAGAAGCAGAAGCATTTGACTTTTAAAACTGCAGCACTTGATAAAAATAATGCTATTAATTTGTCAACACACTCACACTTAGTTTCCACTTGGAAGGTCAGGTCAAGTCTTACTGCACTTGCTAAGGCTAAAAGCCATTATTCCATTATGATTCTGGGTCACTGAGGAACCTTAGTTTAGCGCTAGTAACCTATGAATTTTCCTTAAACTTACTGGAAACTAGTAGGTATTACAATGTAAGGTCAAGAACAAACCTAAACTAGACTTCAACTAAGATTCCTATTGAATAATATTCCATTAAAGGTGACAGTAAGTCACAAATGAGTGCAGGTACTATTAAGTTTCAGCATAAATAAACACCTCAAGAAGTATCTATATTAAAGCCTTATTCTCAATTATCCAATTGTGAAGAAATTTTTATTATTCAATACAGACCATATATTACATTTCATGAATTTATGTCAAAACCAACAATTGCAAAGATTTCTTCAACTCATTTCTTAACAGTAAGGAGATTTGAAGTGATACTGGACTTGTAAAAGAACAGTAAAACTCTCATAGCATGAAATAGGGAAATTACATGAGTGAACTACTGTATATCTCATGAAGTTAAAATAATAAAAAACTTACCTTCAAGAGCAAAAGGATAATTATTTTTCATGTAGTACCTGAAATCTGAAAAAAAGTTCCTTTTAATATTACATAATGAGACAATGAACAATATATACTTCAAATCACCTGAAAACTTTACTAAATTCACACTAAACAATCAGAAAAGTATAATAAACTCCAAATTTCTTTATTGTCAGAAGCCTTTAAGAGTAGCATTTGCAGAAATACTGACCATAACAATTTTTCAGTAGACATCCACCTCCCACTTTTTGCCCTGTTCAATTTCACAAGCACCTCTAACTTTCCAAATCCTGTCTTTGATAGGGATGGAAATCATCTTAAAACCATAAAAAGCATCCATCCAACCTATCTTTACTCTTCTCGACCTAGCTTATTCTATTCCCATAGGGCATGATGACAGTGAACCAGAAGAGGAAGGAATTTTGAGCTATATTTTCTATCCAAGACAGGTTCCTGGATAATAAGCCTACAAGAGGCACATTGTACTTCTAAACTGGAGAGTAACCAATGACCTAAGGTGGCATCATTCAACTTCAGTGCTATCTACAGGAAACGAAAAAAAAAGTCACTCTGAAGAGTGGCTATCAGGACTTACAAGTAATATACTTCAAACAAGAGGGTGGAGAACATGTGTTTATTTTTCTACAACTCATGTGGAAGACAAGGAAATGGCAGTGTTGAGTATAAAATGAGAAAGTTTTGTTGCTGTTAACAGTTGACATCCAGTTAAACGAAACTAAAACTCCAAGTAAAATGAAACATAATACAGTAACAATAATAAAAATAGAAAATGCAAGATCATCTGACGAGGGAAATAAAAATATATTTTCCTAGTGTTTAAGGCCACATCCAGCTAAGTTTTGTCTTATAAAAGTTAATCTGGAATAAAGTACAGTATTATAAAACAGTGAATGTTTTATATTGATACTGCACAGTTAAATAACTGCTGTGCATAAGAAATGCAGTTGAGGAACCCAACTTTCACTCACTGCCGATTCTTCAGAAATACCATAATTTAAATGGAGTCAATCAAATTACATGCCCCTACTCCTAAAGTAACCCAGGAAAGTTAAAAAGCTACTCTAAAGCAGGCAGAGACAAGCAGCCTAGACTAAGCTATGCTGGGAAGCGGAGACAATCTCTAAAGATCAGAAAAATGAGCAAATATCAATACTTCCAAGCCAGGCACAACCCAATTTTATTAACTTTTATTTTTTATTCTTATTATTTTTACATTACTGATTTTTATTATTATTTTTATTTCAAGTAATTTTTATAAGAATAAATTACAATTACATTTATTAATAATTACTGATAAAGACCACTACAAAGGAAAACATTCCAAATTCACCTAATACTGACTAAGTGATCCACTACAGCAGAGAAAGGCCATGGGAGAAACTCTAAGCAATACAAGAATAGGAAGAACACCACAACTGATTTACAGACAAAGGCAGTGATCTTATAAGACCACAGTAGGTTAGGAACATAAGGGCCTTCACTTTGCCAAGGCAGGATCTCTCACCATCAGTTGGCTATCCATTCTAATTTTTTTTAATTATGTGCATGGTCACACATTTCAAATTGAAGAGTGTTTGATAAACAACTTTGAAAGAAGACAGATATGCATTAGCAAAAGCAAACACTGCCCTACATTTCTGTCAAACAGATTCTGAGTTGAAGGCATATAGTGCTCAAGAACCCTGCATACAATAACACTAAGGAACTTGCACAGCCTGTGACAACACAGATATAACTTATCATGAACATCATTGACTGCCATACGATTTATACATGTAATATACAATTACTAGGCATATGACATAGAATCAATTTCACTAAAACAAGATCATAAATCATCATGGAAGTAACAATATGGATCACTAGTAGAGTTAGGAAATATGAGTAACTTGTAAGAACAGTAACTTGCAAGTAGATCTACAAGACTTTTTTTATTTATTGCCAATGTTATACACATGGGCAATAAATAAAAAAAGTACTTGAAGGGAAACACTAAAATCACATGCAAAAAAAAAAAAAAAAAAATCCAGTTACCCTGTAACAGTAAATAAAAATAGAGGAAATGAACCAAAATGTTCCCTATCAAGACACTTGAAAGTTATAGGTCATCTCCACCCAATGTGCCCCTGCTAGTACATGCCCACCCAACGTGCCCCTGCTAGTGCACGTGTATGCAAGCTGCCCTTTAACAGCAAGAAACACAATTAATTGGCTATGAATTCTTAATTCTTATTGCTCTTCACACCCAACTAGCATCGTTAAGAGACAAGAAGTTTTAATCAAAAACATTAACCAATGGATTGTGGAAAAGTCAAAGTCTAATAAGTACTATAACCATGAAATAACAAAACTTTTCAATGTCATTGCTCACCATTACAAAAAATAACTAGATCAAAAAAGTGGCAGAACAGAGATGGTTCGTTAAGGATGAGTGGCAAGAGAGCTTTTGAATTTCCTTTCTCTGTAAGCAAAAAACTAATTTGGTGGTTGATTGATTATGAAATTTAGGTCTTGAAGACCATTCTATATTTCTTCTTAAGGGTATAAATGAACACCAAGGAAATACTAAGATTGCTTTAATAAATTCTCATCTGCCAAGGCAAAAATTAAGACCCTGGATCAGCAATTAGAACAGATGGCACAAAAAACCTAAGCTGTTTATCAATAAATGGAGGGAACATATATTGAAATCTGTTTTATTTAAATCACCAATAAATCCTGAAAAACATCACAGAAAGTGACATTCTTCACCTGTCAAACATAAGAAAAATGACATTTTTATAATAAAACATGGTTTTATATACAGGTAGTCGTCGACTTACGACCTATGCGACTTATGACCGACCGACTTTACGACGGCTACGACAATATAATAATATATAATAATATTTAATTTTATATTTTGCTAAAAAATACATTGGCGCGCGTACGATATTTTCCCACTACCAGCAGTGCGCTCATATCCGAGAGATGCTCAGCTTTCAGCAGCATTCAGTGTGTTTGTGTCGTTCGAAAATGGTAAAAGATTCATATTTTTGTAATGTATTTTGTATTTCTATTTTTTGCAAATAAATCAAATGTAATAACAAATTACCATATGTATTTAATTCAAACCTATAAATAAATAAAAGTAAATAATACGTCATACGTGTAGCCGATTGGCAATGCAAATGGCGGATAAGAAAATGTAAACAGACCAGACAGATGGTTTGAATGCCTACAATAAAAATGTTAAATACAGTAATAAAAGTAAGTATTAATCAAGGAGTTCAAGCATGATAAGATTTCATATGCTAAACGTAATAATAGGTACTATACATGCACATTTTTGGGATAATATAAAATGTATATGTAGGCTAGTCATACTTAGGATATAATATATGATGGATAATATAAGGTAGGTACAGAATACATGTACATATGTGGTTGGTCGACTTACGACCGCTCTGTCAGAACCTAATGCCGTCGTAAGTCGATGACTACCTGTATACTTACCAGGTAATTACATAGCTAGTTTCCACTCGAACGGCAGCTTAGATTCAAAATTTCGCTGGTGGCGCTTCAACACTGTTGGTGTAGGTGACCAGCCCGTCCCACTAATGGAACATTGGAAAGACCTAGTAGACAACCCTCATTCGTTTTTTGCCTTATGCCCATCAGAGGGGAGGAGGGTGGGCTTCGGTTCTGTAATTACTTGCTAAGTATATAAAACCTTATTTTATTATAATGTCATTTTTTATAAGTAACTTACCAAGTAATTACACAGCTGAACCCGACATTGACAGGAGACCATGCCAGTCACTATCCTGTGGTACTGCAGAATTTTAAATGCTATTTAGCTGGTGCCAGTCTGGAGGTGGCACCAGGTAAGCCGTGGAAGCTCGTGGATTGGTATAATCATCGCTGGTGCCAGGTGAGCTAGGCACCAGGAGAACTGGACGCCAGCCGAGGTGCTGGGAGTTTGTGGATGTCGTAAGTTCTAAAGTTGTCACCAGACTATAGCTGGTGCCAAGCGAGCTGAGCACCAGGGAAGTCCGAAGCTCTGGGCACTGGGAGCTCTATAGCTGGGGCCAGACTTGTAGTTGGTGCCAGGAGAGCTAGCAGCTTGAGATTCTGGAAGCTCTAAAGCTGGCAACAGACAGTAGCTGATGCCAAGAGATCTGGGTGCCAGCGGAGCTAGTAGTTTGGGTTTCACTTCTCAAGATAGTGAGACGCGACGGATGATTATACTTCCAGTAGGTCAATGCAGAATGAAAATAAGGGGCATATGTGCCTGTGAAATGTGAAGGACGATTATGCTTCCAGTAGGCCGATGCAGAATGGAAATAAGGGGCATATGTGCCTGAAAGCTAAAGAAGTAGAGGCTACTCTGATGTCCTTAGCTTTCACTAAAACAAGGCAAAGTTGTTCTGAACCCGAGTGTTTCGGAAATAAAATCTCTTTAGGATGAAGGACACTGCGATCATAGTCCGAGGGTGAGGGGGTTCTTGACTGAACATCAAATGATAAGACGACCCTCTTGATTATCAAGCCCTGCTCAAGTAAATACCTAAAAATTCCAACTGGACATAGAGCTCACTCTTCCCTCAGAGTTAGTGAGCACTCCTGGGTGCTTGGAGCATGCACTGGTGCCAGGCTGTAGCTGGTGTCAGGTGAGCTGGGCACCATGCGAGTTAGGAATTTGGGAGCTGAATGCAACTCTTGGAAGCCAAGGATGTCCGGTAAGTTCTAAGGGAGAAAGAACGGATCCAGGTCTTGGATGGATCCTCGTTCTTGGTTAAAATCAAAGGAAAGATGAGGAAAACGCACCTCTTGCTTCCTAGCTGGGCGTGCAAAGGGTTTGAAAGGTTGTTGAGATGAAAGATCCAGATCTCTGTGCTAACCAGAGATAAGCATAGATCGGTACCTCTTCGAGGAAAGTGAGATGTCCTAGATCTTCTCAGAAACAAAGAGGTGATCTGCAGCAGGGTCAGAGATGTCTTCAAAGAAGAGACGAAGAGTCCGAGACACCAGCTTTGGAAGATGACCACTAAGTCTGGGAGACAGAGGAAGAGGGTGACTTCTGAATCTTGTAATAGCCTCTGCAACATGTCTTCATGACTCTTTGGAAGACAATCCTCTGGACAGTCCACCGCCTGTCTGGGCAAGAGTGGACCTCCCTTGGTAGTATCTCTGAAGCTAGGTTGTCTGAGACGACATGGTTTTGGGGAAAGATCTTGAAGAGTCCACCAACAACTGTAGCAGGTTCACATTACATGTGCCAGAATTGGCTAAGAGTGTTACTGGAAACAGCGCCTGAGACTGTCTAGCACTTCCTCAATCATGTTGAAGGATCCTTGAAGAGGCAAACAGGTTCAAGGTTGGTTTGCTTCATACAATATTTAGATCCTGACAACTCAGGGGATTGAAGGGCCATGATGGGAAGGACAAGCTTCTGATGGCCCAGTACGTCCTTCAAAAATTGGTTCCCTGAATAAATCAAGTGAATAAAAGACTTGATTGATCTGTCAACAAAGGAAGAACTCTGCTGTTTGGTCGAGAGGGAACGCTGGATCCAGCTTGCCTGCTTAAGTAGACGTGTTAGGACTGAGGTCCTATCCTATCCAAGTAGACTACCATAGTCTAAATGTGAGCTAAGGTCGAGCAGCACTAGAGCCATAAGAGAAGCACTTTAGCTCTCCAAAGTATAACTGAAGGTTCCGTTCTTCTTGGGGACTGAGTCCTGGACATCTTCCAGGTTCCTCAAGTGGGCTCCTTTGACCTAGATCTGAGGTGCCGAGAAGAAGACCAGAACTAGGCTCAGCAGAAGAAAGAATTCTCTTGCACAAGTCATGTTCCGACAGCCACCACTGAAGGTCCGACTAAAGAATCCTGGGCTAAGAAACAACACAGAGGTGTCAGACTTTGTTTCCCTGTTCCGGTACAGGATACTGTCAAGAGCCTTCAAGCTCCTTTTCTTCGAAGGTAATAAAGGAGTCAGTCAACATGTAAAGACTGGAATTATGCCCAGACAAAAGGGGAAGTCAAATGCAGGTAGAGCTAGGAATCAGGAGAGGTCAAAGCACAAACTCCTGATTGGGGAGCCCTGCCTCAAAAGACAGAACTTAAAAACTCTTTGGAGTTTGGATGGGGATCTGGAAGAAAGAACTGTATGGATCATCTCCCTCTTGACCTTCATCTACTGTCTAGGCGAGAGAAATGATGAACTGTGGACATGCAGCTCATTGTCAAGAGCCGAGTACAAGAAACAGTGTCGAGCACTCCCAAAATAGTCTGAACGGCGTCATTTGGGAGCAATGGCCCACTGCAACTGTGTGAATCTCACAGTAGAAGAGAGCACCAGAGATCTCCTTCTAGAGAATACAAAACAAGAGCGGAAAAAACTCTAAAACCATAACTGTCCGAGTCCGTACATGACAGGGCACGGAAACAATCCAAGGTGCCAAGCCTCTGGCACTGGGTGCTCTGACACTGGACACTCAATGTCACGTTAAGTGATGGTTTTTGCGGGAACTCATTGCTTTTGGTGTTTTGATGTTTTCGTGGGCTGCCATTTTTCTGTCTTCAGTCGGGTCTGGTAGGGCAGCAAGAGTAGCAGCAGTGGCAGCAGCAGCAGGCAGTTTTTGGAGTCGGCGTTGGTCGAAGTTTTTGGTGCAGCAAATTGGTCACCCAATAAAGCATGACGGAGGTGGAGTGTGACCATGAGTAGTCGTGGTGACCACACGATGTCATCTTTGAAACAGTGAAGATCGGGGTTTTCTGTTGTCTTTTTGTCCCTGTTGCCAGCTGAGGGCTGTCTTGGTGCTATGGAGGACGCGTATGTTTTTTTTTTGCCCGCTGTTGTTTATTTTTGTGACTTTTTGTTTATTTAACTTGATTTTGTTTAGAGCTGCTTTTGGCTTTTTTGTATTTATGGTTTTATCTTTTACCAGACCTGACTCACTTGTAAATATTGGCTCATTTTATTGTTTTTGTTGTTTTCCCCTCCTTTGTTTGTTGACACAGGACACAGGTGGATATGTTAAAGAACCTGCATAAAAACATGGGAGCGTGACAGGGCGGCTCTGTTTTTGATGGCGGGGTTGTTACGGCGGAGGGGAGCATGGATAAAAGAAAAAAATAATCTTTTTTTTTTTTTTTTTTTAGGTGGGGTGTCACGTTAAGTGATGGTTTTGCGGGAACTGCTGGTTCCCGCTGATTGCCACTGTGCCTTCATGTTTTTTTTTGTTTTGATGTTTTCGGGTGAGCTGCCCGTTTTCTGTCTTCACTCTGGTAGGGCAGCGGAGGCGGCAGTGGCAGCAGCAGCAGGCAGTTTTTGGAGTCACGTTGGTCGAGTTTTTGAGCAGCAAATGGAGCACGCCTGGAGAGGAACCATGAGCTGCGATGAACTTGGGAGCTGTCCTGGAACTCCATCGGGGTTTCTGGTTGGTGGGTTTTTGTCCCTGTTGCACAGTTGACTGTCTTGTGCCCGATGGAGGAATGTTTGGTTTTTTTTTTTTTTTTTGCCTGCTGTTGTTTATTTTTTGCCTTTTTTTCTTACAGCTACTTTTTGTTTATTTAACTTGACAACTGCCTTTTGGTTTTTTTTATTTATGGTTTTTATCTTTTACCAAAACTGGTAAATATTGTCTTTTTTTAACTCATTTTATTGTTTTTGAGATTTCCCTCCTTTGTTTGTTGCACCTGCCGTCAGTCGCCAGCCCCGGTATGCCTCTAGTCTACACTGGGGTCAGTAACAACTAATGGTCCAACAAAGGATTCCAAAACTGATGTGAAAAGTGAAGAGGTAGTGTCTCTCATCCACACTGGGTGCTAGGTGATCCTGGCTCCAAACACTGGGGATGAGTGGACACAGGACACAGGTGGATGCGCAAACATGGGAGCTTGGATACTGGGCGCTTGGATTGGCACCACCACTGTCAAGGCAACTGAACGGATGAGCTTTATGGAGGGGAACCTCGGAACTTTTCAATGGCTGGACTCTGTATAGAATCGGAGACCTGTTGACAAAAACTGAGATATGTCTTTTCAACTGCTGAGATAAATCCAGGGGTACACTGGGGTCAGTAACTATCCACACTGGGATTCCAAAAGTGTCAACGGAGCCTCTTGTCCACACTGGGATCCTTATCCTGCTCACACTGGGATACGTAACCCGAAAATACGCCATTGGCACCACCATGGTCAAGGCAAGCGCATCTTTATGGAAGGCTTTTCAATGGCTGTCTGTCGAGACCTGTTGACAAGAGGCTGCACTGAGGGGTAACTATCCAGGGGCAAAACCCTTTCAGACTCCCATGGACTGACAGTATGCCTCCTCTCAGGTTTAGGGGTCTGACAGGGACTGGGTTTAGGAGATCTGATAGGGCTGGATAGCCACCTCCTCCACTACACATCCATCAAGATGCCATTCCAGTGGCTGTCTGCCGATACCTGGGACCACAACAGGCTCGACTGGGGGGGGGGGACTACCCGTGTGGGGAAACCCCTGACCCCCCTTGGACTTCAATTTGCCTCCTCCCAGGAGTTGTGGGAAGTTTGACAGGGACCTTCTGTCTAGGAGCATCGGGAGACAAGTAGCCACCTCCTCCACTACACTACACTACACTGCACTTCACTATAACGAGGTTAACATCTGTTAACCAAAACACAAGACTGGCAAAGGTATGGAAAGGAAGGAAGGGAGCCAGGTGCAGGGGCAAGAGGCTAGTAGGAGAGAATTGGTGCCAGGGTGCCAGCGCTGGCGCCAAGTACGAAACGAGAGAGGGTGCTGGAGGCAAAGCTGGCACCCGAGATCGGTGCCAGCAAACTAGTAGTTTTGTAGCGTGAGCTGATTCTTGGCTGTCGAGAACGTCTACTCGTAGCAGCCAACAAAACCCCCAATTCTCTCCTTACTACTTTCTGCTTCAACATTTTCAGTTCTGCAAAGGAAGGTGTGACAGTTATGTAAAAAATTTATTTACCGGAGGCTTACAGGAAGCATAGGTCTGGGTAATAAATCATAACTGCCAAAGTTACAGGCCTAATGAAATGACAAAATACCCAAGAATTACTCTCAAGGCAATTATCGGTGGCTTGTGTGAAGCCTACAGCCAATAAACAAATCATAAATTGCCAAAGTTATGGCCTAATGAAAAGACACTAATGGAATGTCATAACATCTGAAAATTAAGGTAAAAACCAGTAGCCTATGGTTGGAAAGCAGTTCATGAACTGCAAAAGTTAATGCCTAATGAAAAAGCGTAACATACACCAACTACTTTATGATGGAATGCTGTAACATCCGATAATTAAATATAAAGCAAAACTATTATTGACGGCTCGCTAGTAGTTTAAAGGCCGTAAAACAATTCATAAATTACAAAGGTTATGGCCCAAAAAAAAGTCCTAACATAGACCAATTACTTTTATAATGGAGTGTCATAACACTCGAAAATTACTTTTAAAACAAAACTATTATCGGCAGCTTGCTACTAGTTTCCAGCCGGAAAACAATTCATAAATTGCCAAAGTATCGCCTAATGAAAAGGTGTGACATACAACAATTTGCTTTTATAATGGAATGTCGTAACACCCGAGAATTACTCTTAAGGCAAAACTATTATTGGTGCTGCCAGAGGCCTAACGGTAAGCAAACCATAAATGCAAATGGCGTTGTTTACTGGCGGCTCGTTCATGACTCTGAATCAACATAAACAAAAGATGAGGAAAAACTCATCCTGAAAGATTTCAGCTTGAAGGCTACAATATATGCATTCCGATGGTTGATTTAAGAATCCTCCATCGGAATCTGGTAAAATAACTGGAAAATAATGAATAAAGCTGTCACCAGACAAGGTGTTGCCACCACAGATGGCAGGAAACGAATGAGGATTGTTTGCTGGGTTGTTCCAGTATTCCGTTAATGGGACGGGCTGATCACCTACATAAACCATATTGAAGCAATACCAGCCAAATTTCGAATCTCAGCTGCCGTTTGAGTGGAAACTATTGCTATGTAATTACTTGGTGAGTTACTTATATAAAACTGATTTTTATGGGCATGCAAAAGATAACTATCATACTCAGAAATCTGTCCGACTTACGAATCAGATCAAAGTACAAGATGCTCTTAAACAACCACATTATAGAAGCCAATTTATGTCACCCCTAAATCTCGGGGGAAGGGATATCTTCATTCAAAAAACACTGTAAACTGTACAATAAAACATAAATACAACAAACTGCAATACAAACCTCTATCAGTATTCATACGATGGTAAACATAATAACAGCCTGCAAAAGCAAAAACTTCGGCAGCAAGTAAAAATGCGGCTCCCTTCTTGATAAAACTTATTGTCTGAGATTTAGGTTGCTTTCTCATTCTTACAGAAAAAACTCATTTCTTCTTGTAAAAATCCCTGAAAGAAAAGGAATCTTTCAAGAAAAATGTGTTGATACTTTAAATTTACAAATAGTTTCATTCTAACAGGGAGATAATATGGACATTTATTATATACAAAGGAATTCATTAATTAAATATACATCAGAACAAACTGATTAAAATAAGTTAACTTTCTGCCTTACATGACTCATGTCTAAAAAAAAAAAATGCTGACAGTTGATAAATACAGTATAACACTTCTTGTACTGAACACATTTCAAACCTGCATCCTATAACTGTACTTATAATTCTATCAATTAAAGAATTTAATCATAAGGTAACTTTTGTGATAACTTTACAGTAAACTTTCTTTTATAATTATCAATGCATATTTATGAAGTAAAAAAAATATCAATGCATATTTATGAAGTAAGTTTCCAAAATCACTTCTTCTTTCCTGTAAATACCTCCAAAGTAAATACTGCTATCCATTTTGTGTAAAATTAGACATATTTCATGACATAACCATCATTTTTCTCATTTTTTCAATTCTGAGCAGGGCATAAAACTAATTTGTAAATTCAAAACTGGCCCCTGCCCACAACAACAAAAATGTAGAAAAACAGGAAATTTTCTATGGTAGTCATAAAATAGGGTATCCCAACAGTTATGGAAACAAAAATTCATAATCCTTGTATATATAGGACCAGTGCTTCTTTACATAGTGAGGACATGGGCATTTAAAAATATAAAGGAGATTCTGAAAATGTGTGACTAAATGATGCAGGAGTGTGATGAGAATATCCTATTAAAAATGAGTTGGTAGCAGAGAAATGGGTGCCCATAGACCGTGAGACATGGAAATGGTATAGGCAAGTTATGGGAAGAGAAGCGGTCAGTAAGAGTAGTAGTAAATCTAGCAGTGGCGGAAGACTTGCCAAAAAAAACTCACCATATGTCTATCGATGCAAGGAGATAACCCTACTTATAGATGTTGATAAAACAGCACTTAACATTAACTGGAACTTCCAGTCTCATGATAAAACAGTAATTTTGATTAGATTCATTAGTTCTTCTAAGGGAAAATTGATATTTTCATGAATTCAGTAGCAATAATCTCTACTTTATCTCCATATAACCTTTTCACTACTTGGGAGTAACTGAGCAAATGTTGCAAATAAATAAACCTCAGCATATGCACTCAGCCCATCCAATGATATCAAGTGAATTCACCCAATTACAGAAGACAGCAAAAGTATTTTATATATTTTACTGAAGATCTCCTGAAACCAGTCCTGACTTTGAAACAAAACCTTACTATGAAGCAATTATGGAGACTGCCTTTACCTGTAAGTGAGGCAGGTGTGAGGATATAAAGGGTATCTGCAGTGAATCACCCTGTCTAGAACACCTGACACCACTGTGGATTAAGGGACCTTTAGACTTCTGCCTTGCATGTGCAAGCTTGAGGTAGGGAGTGTGTGAAGTCCGCAGAAGGAGGATGCCTTTATTCCAGTACGGTATATATAGGCTACACCATATATTAGATAAAGTTAGGTTAGATTGCAGTGCATCCCAATTAAAAGATGACAGAATTCAATACAGAACCAATGAATGGATGACAACAACTGCAACAATTTTTCCTCAAAAATATTTGAGGCAAATTCATTATTTGTGACATCTGGTAGGGAATGCTAGAAGACCTGGTAATAACAAGTCCAAAATCAATCATCATCCAGTTCAAACTGCAGTTACAGTTTTATTCATGTGTCAATATTGCATATGGGTTAATGGTAACACAAATGGACTGCTTCTCTTCCTGGAAAATCTATGGAAATTCATAGACATGTCGGAAATATTTACAATCAGACAAGTTTTGATCTCTGGAAAATCTAATGGAAACTCATAGACACGTCAGAAATATTTACAATCAGACAAGTTTTGATCTATCAGGAATTGAAGTTTAGCATCCTAAACAGATATTCATTGACCTATGATAACTATTCAGCCACAAGTCATGACGGCCATTTTGAAGACTATGACAAACATCTAATCATATTTTGAAGCCCTGCTCCCTGAACACGATGGATGGACATAAAAACTATCTTGCATTTCAAAAAGCAAATATCACTGTCTTAGAAGTCTCTGGAATTTTTAAGAGTTTTACTGCAAGGCCTTACTGTGGTTCGCAATAGGCCTAACTGTTAGATGAGCAATAATCTGTCACCAGTAATGAAAAAAAAAAAAAAAAAAAAAAAAAAAAAAAAAAAAGCACACACACACGGCATGTAGTCAGCTTATGATGAATCTGACATTCGTTTCTGTTGCAAATGTTTGGTAACCCATTACAATTGGCCTATGTCTTAAAATAATGAGGGTCCACATAAGTTGTGCCTCACATGACCATGGACACCTCCTCACCTGACCTGATCCAAAAGCCATGGTTCCCACCATGATTACCAGTTTACTATTATTGAATAAAGTGGTGGTCATAATGGGTTAAACAAATGCTAACGACAAAATGAATATCAAATCTGCCAAAACACATGGAAATTTATAAGGAAAAACCATAATTTACGTCCATACTGTGGCCACAGTTCTAAATTGGATCCTACAAAAATTAACCATTGAAGTGAATTCCTTCCTCCTCATAATTTTATGATTTTAAAATTCTGGGCACCACATAAAAACCTGTAACTTTCAAATATGGCATTTTTACCTTGTAAACACACAAGAATGCTAAAGAACAGCACATTCAATGAGAAACAGAAAAAATGGCAGAATCTGAAGATAATTTGCAGTTTTCCTAGACATACAAACCATCACCATTTTACAGTTGCACATTAAAGTCAAATTTTGAAATCTTGTTTCCAAGCTTCAACTGACATAAATAAAAAGATAAGAGTTTGTGTTCCCAAGTTATTCTTAAAAGAACTGTTCCCTCATGAGGTACCGGACAGCAAATTGCAGAAAAGGAGCAGCAGCCATGGCTAAAGAAAAGTGACTAAAAAGAGCCTAAAACTACATAAAATGATCATCTAGGAGACAAAACGTGAAAGGAATTATAATTAAAATTGGTTAAGTCATGAATATGTAAGATTCATTTAAAAGACAAAAAGACGGGCAAGGCAGCACATGAAACTGGCATTGAACACAAAAGACAGTTATAGTTTCTACAACCAATATCTAAATAAAGGGGCTTATAAGATTGTATCAATTTTGTTATGGGACAAGCCATGAACAAATACCTTAATCTACAAGTGACTGAAACACTTGATAAACATACCCTATTATCCCATTATGCCTGTGTGATATGTAACTGGATTTGATTATAAAATTAAAAGCAATGTACTTAGCAAAACATTACTTTGTCATAAATTGCTAGGTTAGGCTAACCTACTGGTCTATAGCCTAGACTATCGAAGCATACAACATACATTAGCTAAGTTAACAGACAGAAACACCCAATGCTAGGCGTACTGAGCTAGCTGAGCTGAAAAAATTGTCTTTCGGCAAAATCAAGCAAACGGGCCAGATAGTTTCTTTTTGGGTAGATTCTGGCACACTGAACAACTTTTATTCTACACAACTTTTCATTTGGTAATTTTAAGTATTAGCTCCGTGCCTGTTTTTACCTTGGAAACTGGTTTTTTCTACACTTTTATGGCTTCTGATACTGGCGGTGCATTTGATTGTTGTCAGCCAAATGGAATGTCCCTTCCCCGTGTTTAGTACTGGCCCGGGGGGAACCCATACGTTAACAAGTTATTGCAATTGCTGGACAGGATATGAACTGTTCCAAACAGACGTACCCGTGCTCTGTCTTGTGAAGATTACATATGGAAACCCCTTGTTGGATGGACTTCAGGGGTTAATTACAGGTTAATTACTTTTGTGTGACAAAAGCTGAAGGTAAATCCATAATTAGCAACTAAAAAACTGTAGAAAAAGTCAAGTTACAAGGAAATTGCAGCCGTGGAGCTACTACTTAGATCTACCTTTCATTTGGAGTCATTGTTAATGGGCTACAGGCGCATCCCTTGGTTAGGCACACTACCCGAACCCACTCCCCAACCTGACCTATTCACTATATAGGCCTACCTCAGCTTACGCTCAGGAGCCAATGTAAGCAGAAGGGTCACAAGGTCTGGCTTACGTGTAGCCTAGGCTAGTGGTAGCAGGCATTTCAGAAGGAATACACTCTAACCAGACCTACCTTTACTATTTTAATTCACAGCAGGGTTGCCCCTGGCTGACCAGTATCCCCTTTCCCCCTCAAAATTAATATCACCGAAACCTAGGCCTAAAGGGTGCCAATCATTAGCCTACACCATAGGCCTAAACTAACTTCCCTTGGGGTGTCATTGCGTGTACACACCTGATTTGAGCGAAACTTGCAAATGACATTCTGGTGGGTATTTTACATCATGATAATGGAACTCGGTCAGTCTTGGGCCTACAGTACATACCTCTAGGTGGGGCAGTTTAATCTTTACGAAACACACTGCAGCAGTTTCCTAAGCCTACGCCTACGTTGGCCTAATTTGCCTACTGAACAAAAGAGCCACGAACGTTTCCACACAGACTTGACTGTAATAGATATTGCCAAAAGACCTCACCTCTCTTCAAATGCAAAACTTTTACGAGCTCGTAGGAACGTACAGCTCTTTACACCACGGTTCAGTAAACAAATATGTAATACCTGAGTCACTCACTAGACCGTTGATTCACGGATTCCGATCTTCTTCCTCATTCGTGTTTGACGTTATGGTCAAACTAAACTACTTCTGCTACCTTGGCAACCACGGGAAACATTCGTATTTCCTAAAATTGTGCAACAGATAACATACGTCTCTATTTGAATAATCCACATTATTTACTTTTCTCATATCTGAGCTTCAACACTACACCAAATTTCTCCTGTTATCTTGGAAACCAGACAATTATGTCCTTTTGGTCCTGACACGATGACAAGCCTATTGCACATTCTTTTAACGTCCATCTTAATTTTTACCAACTTTGTATCGAAAATAAAACCATTCCTACTATTGACCGAAATGGATTCACGTAAATATTTCATTTTACGGCTGTCAATGCGGATATCTTTTGGTGAGCCCTGATTTTTTTTTTTTTTTTTTACGTCTGAAAAAGTTCTGTAACTTCACCTGTTAAATGTCGATAATAGCTTGATTGAGGATTTCTATTTATTTACTTTTGGGTCAAACCTTCTGACAATTTTATTGTAGTAATCTAAAGGATGGTCCATGCACAGAGAAAAGAAATTAGTTTTTAGTTCGTAATGCCCCTTATGAAAGATTTTTTTTTTATCAGGTTTTTAGTCTTGTTGAAAAGTTGTTTCTTTAGCTATTATGGAAATAGTTGACTTCTGGCAATTCCGTAAGACGTAATGTAGAGAAGACATACAGTGGGAAGAAACTGGCTTTTCATAGTTTATGTCCTTTGCGAAGGATTTTGTGTGTAAAACACGTGACATAATTGCTATTCTTTCATGTGTCAGACTTCTGGCAATTTTCAGGAATAACCTAGAAAAGGCCACAAAGAGGAAAGAAATCATCATCTAGTGTAATGTTTCTACGTTTCTTGGTAAATATTTATTTAGTGCAGTAACTTCGTCTTGTGATGAAATGATCAGTTTTCTTGATCTAGTCTTTGCAATTTTGAGCGAGTCATCTTAAGGAGAGGCCAAGCAAAATCAAGAAACAAGTTCATTATAGCATGTTATGCCTTTGGTAAAGATTTTCGTATACAAGAATTTTATCTTATGGACTGACTAGTAGTTAAATTTCTACATACTCCTTCGTGTATCAGACTTGGGCAATTTTGTGCTAACAATCTTAGATGGAAGACAAGCATGTTAATTAATTAACTTCTAGTAACTTATGTCCCATTATTACTTCCTAGTGAACCAACACTCACACTCACACACACACACACACACACACTATCTTTCTCGCACTCAAACACATATCGTACATGCGCATACACATCAAGCTCAAAAATACATACTCTCTCTCTCCATCCCCCACACAAATACATCCGATACATTTGCATAAGCAGTATATGTGCTTTAACAGTAACTAGCAAATTACTGGCTCGTCCATGGCATGTTGCCAAGACCCTTCGATACAGTTCGCTAGTCTTAATTTGATTGACTGATTTAAAGCTCTCTGGTTCATCATGCCTCTTCCCTTTCTTTCCAAACGTGGCTTGTCTTTCAAAAAAGGGGCCCATTAGTTTTAGAAGAAAACCTTGCCTCAGATAACTTCAACGAACGACTTTCACTGCTTGTGCTTGGCTTTTATTCTTATTGTTGGATGACCTTTGTTCTGTTGTGGGTTTTTGTGTGCTCTTTCCCTAGGGACAGTGTGAGTAGGCCTACTATATCTTCTTGCGTTGCTTGCCTGTATATGGGTAAACTGCCCTTTTCTCTGAGAGCTGAAACCATCGACCATTTCCAGACTGTTTGCAAGTGGTACCCCGTTTAGATATTCTCATGCTTGATCTTTAGGGTAATCTTAAATTGTACTGACAGGAATCAAAAGGCTTAACCCCCCAAAATCCTGAAATATTATTTCTGGATTGCTTTGGGGGAACAAAATAAGCGAAATTGATTTTACTGTAATTTGTGAGGTCGTGGTACAAAATCTTTGTAGCCTTCTATGGTGGGTCTGGAGGGATACTCAGCTACCTTGCTTTCGTTTTTTTATGGGAGGTAGCTCTTCAACCTTGGACTGGCTGACATTCCAGCCATGACCCTGATTAATATGAATCGTTGACTAAGACTGATGCTCAGTTATTCTCATTGTCACGATGACTCCTCTAGCAGGTTTGTTAAAAATCCTTACTGTTTTTATGTGCTTTTATTATTACTAGTGCGAATCATAAAAGTCTGAATTCTTCACTGGCAAAAGTACTATTTTTCGATGCTTCACTGTTTACTAGTTTAAATTCGTTGCACATGAATGTTGCACTCGACACCGCTCTTTAAATGTGCTTGTGGCAACATAGTGGGCCTGATCACAAATACTTTAAATTAAAACTGAGCATCTATATAAAAACAATGGCATAAGAAGTATTGACAGTGACTGAAATGCCACGATCAAGGATCATTTACCAAGGAACTGGGATCACAGGCAAAAACATATTTGTATACAATATTATAGACAGAGTCATGCATAAAATGTTAAGATCTTATTCATCTAGGGAACTGGCTCAGTTCGATCTCATTCCAAATAACGTGCAAGATCCCCGAGTAAATTTTCCACGAGCCTGTACTATTTGTCTTTAGAAAACTTTCTAGTGGTTGAAATAGTTTCTTTTCACATAAGATTGGCACCTTCCAAGATTATACTAAGAAATATATAAAATAAAAATTTCACACCGATTACTTTTTGGATGAAGCAAGTTTTCAGTATACCGTCATACGAACGAGAAATACTGATGTGAAATCCATAATAATATAATTATGGCGTCTTGTAAAATCTATCGTAATAAAATTGTTTAATTAGATTTCTGAATCTTGAGAAGCCACCCAATAGCAAGTGAAACTAATTTTTATATCAAGATGGAAAGGACATCACTGATAATACCGTAGTCGTATTCCTCACGATTACATTGCATTGTCATCTATGATAACAAAATTTTACAGAAAGAATTATTAATTCCTCAGATAATTTCCTCGAAAGGGAAATCACTTTTCGTTTATCATAATTTATCACATTTTCTATAAACGTATGTAGATGACAGAAAATGTTTAGTGGACTAGATGAAATCAAGAGTACAGTAATCCTAACCAGGGCGTTATCAGGTGGGACAATTTCTGTCACACTTTTGCATTTGCTGCAAGGTTTGCAGTGCTTAGCACTAACGTAAAAGTAAATATATTCATGTTCGTCATCTGGCAGCCATAGATCGCCCTCTTGGTATTGGACTGGAAAAGAATACCCAATCAATTACTTTCACACCCAGCAATATGAAATATTCAAGGAGTTTGATAAAAAGAGTTGTTATTGTATGCAGGCTAATCTTTTTTATTTCTTTTTCAAATCTACAGAAAGCCAGGAATTGCTACAAGTTTGTAAATGTTTCGTATTCTACATTAGTAGATGGCCATGAACTATTTTTTTTTTTTTGTATCAGTGGTGGTTAATATTTAACGAGGAATTATCTGGCAACAATTATCTTAATGACACAGTATCTGCAATGAACCCAATTCCATAGATAAGTATTTTTGTCCCTGCTATCCACAATGCGAAAAATTCTTTTGCTCAAATCCAAAGGCTCTGATCTAGAGAAGAAAAAAAAAGCGAACCTAATACAGATAACATGATTAAACCATGAGTTAATAAACAAACACACCAGATAAAACGGACAATAGATGATAATTAGAGTTAATACAGTTAACCTTCTATTATGAATACTAAACACCCCGCAACTACATTAAGAAATCTTAATTAATTACGAAACCAACTTCGGATATCTCAAAATATCAATCAACTTATTCTCTTCAGCTCATCTATATTTCCACTACTTTTCATTATAATGTCTGATGATAAATGGTGGAAAATGTGCCTCTGAAAACTCCTATAAAGTTATCCTCAATTATTCTGTTTTCAGAGTGCGTGAGGAAATACAGTATATAAAATTGTATTTACTAAGTAAAATAAATTCTGTTTGCTGAATAAATGAGGACAAAACAATCTGTGATTACTGATTAAATGAGGTAACAAAATGTGTTTAGCTGTTTGTACGCAATCCCAGCGCCTCTGCTGAAATTTTACTAGACTAGGACATGAGAACTGTAGTTAATACACTTTGACTGACATTCTCCCACAGTCGAAATGTGGTTGTGGTCGAAGAGCTTTCATGCTGGGATTCAGTCAGTTTGTCTACTGGTTGGCGATACCTGACCTTACTTAAGAAACTGGATAACGTAGTATCTTCTATTCAATGTAAGCATCTTCTGACACATCCACTAAAAGTTTTTCTTACATACAAACATACATACACACACACACACACACACACACACACACACACACACACACACACACACATATATATATATATATATATATATATATATATATATATATATATATATATATATATATATATATATATATATATAATGTATGTACTGTATATACGGAAACATATTTCACTTCTATCCTTCATTATAATCCAACTTGGCTTCTGTTGACACTATTCTTCTCGTCCATACCATTCTTATACATTCTATTGCCTTCCTTGATTCACCTCT
Source organism: Macrobrachium rosenbergii (assembly GCF_040412425.1). NCBI lineage: Eukaryota > Metazoa > Arthropoda > Malacostraca > Decapoda > Palaemonidae > Macrobrachium > Macrobrachium rosenbergii. Next base: position 61,072,075 of record NC_089750.1, read on the forward strand.
ACTGATACTCTACCATCATATGTTACATTCATTACATTCACCCCCAGATACCACATGAATCGAGTTTTCATTCTTCCATCCTCCATATTGACACACTGATCCGTCTTTCTGGTTTCATTCACCCTCAGAACCCTACTTTTGTTCACATTCCTTTAAAGTTTTTCCCGTGACAAACATATTCAAGCTCTTTTATTAGTTTCTGCTGCTTCTTATTACCATCCACTATCAACATTTTATCACTCGCAGACATTAGCTAATTCCTTGTCTAAAGCCACACTGCTTTTCCCTACCAATCCTCCCGTCATCCGTCTTACTTTCTAAATCAAAATCCTACCATACACCTTCTCTGGTATACTAGGTGATGTTATGACCCTAAAATTCTACAGTTACCTCTACCAATTTCACCTATGCACAAAAATCAATTATTCCTCTGGACAATTATTCCTTTCGGTAGTACTAAAGTGTGAACATTACAATTGCCAAGGTCTACAGACCTTGATAGTTACATCCTCAAGATAAATCCGGCAACCTGTATTATCCGTAAAGGCCCCTTGATTGCACTTATCTGGTAACATGACTGGTGATTAGAGGAATATTACAAACTCTACTGTCAACACGAAAACCCTGAATTCCTCGTGTCATCTTTTGCCGAAGAGGAGAGAATGACTGAATTTAGTTTACAAAGAGGGGAAAAGCCTTAGCCCACGACGGCCTCCCATAAATCAGGTTCTAGCCGTGATGATTATGTCTTGCTCTTTAGGAAGCACCATGCCCGGGGTATCCAGAGGCTCTAGGTCAATTTCGCAGCCTTCTGGCGGCGCAAAACTAAAGTTCTGTAGGAGGGCAGCACCAAATAGGTACAGTTCCATTCTAGCCAGGGCTTCACCTAAACAACTTCTTCTACCTGAAAATAATAAAAAGATAAAAAGTAAACGGTAAATTCTGTTGATGAAATGAGTGCAAACTATAAGCAAAAACGTTGTCGGAATCGAGCATGACACATACTGGTGTGTGTCAATCACGGTTTTTTTATGTTTACCCAAGTCTGACCATATTCCATCATGTTCAAAACATTTCTAGTAATGAGTGTGATCAGACAACTTGACTTGCATTTTACTCACGTTCTGAAGAACGTGCAGTATTTCACACCTACCAGAGAACCCAGACATTGCATAGCATCGTTTCTCAAGAAATATCGTGCGCAGGAAGATAGCTTATCCAACAAAACCCTATAAAACAACTTTATTTATCCCTCGACACCAATCACGAACAATATCGCGGTAGCCTTTGCACCTTCTCATATCATCAGTTTTTTTCACTATAAATCTTGGGACACCGTCTGAACGATTAAATTCAGAGAGATGATGTGCAATGTTATGAAGAGGGAAGAAAAAACTGTAAGACGCTACGTATAATGTGAAGTTTCTCTCAAAAGACTGATTGACTGATTTATATGTGCTAGTGCAATAACTAGGGAACAAGCGAAAACCTCAGCTTAATTTGCTTTAGGCGTATTTCTGGGGATTTTGATCATATAATTTAATATTAGCAAATGAATATTGAGTTAATACGGAGATACAGAAAATGGTGAATTAATGGATGATACAATTCAAAATCAAATATTCAAGGTACATAATTAATTATATGATAAATGAAGTATATAAATTTACCTTTAAGTTAGAAATTGATACCTGCCTAACCAGAGGAAGCCGTATTGTCAACTTAACCAACAACAATAATAATACTAATAATAATAATCAAAATAATAATTATAATAATCTCAACAAGAGAAAACGTGTAATTATAATAATCTCGCTGATACAGTTTCATTTTTACATTTCTGGTTAAATAAATTACAAACATGAATTTTTTGTAGTACCCCTTTTTTACATATCTGTTTACAGCCTTTGTGCAGTTATGCAGCATTCTTTACATTTCTTTCTGAGATCCTGCCTCATCTCCCAACTTTTGATAGACTCTGTTGATCCACCTACTGTCCTCATTCAGGGGCACAAAGAGTAGGAAAAATATCTAGTTAGACAGTGGATCTGAGTCCTCCCGTGAGTCCTTCCCCGTTCATTGCACAATACCCGTGGCTATACTCTAACAATTTTATCCCACCCCCCTGATTACTTTTTAAATCCTATTATAACTGGATTATCAAATTTCAAAGTTCTCAACTTTCGAACTCTAACGACGTTCTGTGAGGACAATCTGGCAAGTCTTTAGACCAGTGATTCTTAAACTGGGGGGCGCGCCAGAAGCTTCCAAGGGGGTCACAAGCAGAGTTGCCAGATGGTGCCAATTATTTTTTTAATTTGTGATGTTACTTACAAAATTGCCAAAAACGTTATCACTGCTTCCATATATTTTCTAATTATCTCAAGACATGCCAAAAATTCGAAATATAAGTCAATTTTAATTTCAAATCTTGTTTATGAATTGCCTTTTATTGTTATGATAAGTATAATAGCATACAACTAGACAACATATTGTTTATAGATTATAGTTGGCAAAAATTTCAGGGGTGGGGGCGTGGGGTCTATATATAATGCAGAGGGGGGCGCAAGGCAAAAAAGTTTAAGAACCACTGCTTTAGACTAAACAGAAAGACTGAAATATAAAACTATTCTGAAGAAGTTCTTTTTATGGTATCAAGTTGAAACTTAGTATATGGCTCCCTTTTTTTTTTTATTCCTTTGATTCTTGAAATTCACGCTGGAGGAATATTAAGTCTCTCTGGTGATACTCTTATCGTGAGTCAGAGTATTTCCTTGAAAGTGGACAATGTAAACAAATCAGTTACGAAGCTGCTTTAAGAGAGAGAGAGAGAGAGAGAGAGAGAGAGAGAGAGAGAGAGAGAGAGAGAGAGAGAGAGAGAGCCTTTTAAATACTTACCAATGCTAAATGGGATGAATCCCTCCTTGGGAGCTGCGTAGTTGCCAGACTCATCGATGAAGCGTTCAGGGGAAAACTTCTCGGGCTGCTCCCAGTAACGAGTGTCGTGGTGGATGGCATAGATGGCAGCACATAACACCGATCCCTGAAATTCAGGACGAAATCTAATGGTTGACTGGAGAGAGAGAGAGAGAGAGAGAGAGAGAGAGAGAGAGAGAGAGAGAGAGAACCCTAATCCGACTTCACTGACGTGGGTAAGAACACCTACTCTAGCTTATTAAAAATCCTAGGTCTGTAAGTAACGATTAACAGAAGAACAAGTGGGTCTGGCAACTTTTCCACTGCAGTTGATTTCCTCCTTCCTTCACTGGGCAAGGCAACTGGCTTTATCCTGTCCTTATTCAAAGTTCAGTGGCAAGGACAGCCACTGGCGAAAATGATGATAATATTACTGGTAGATTTGTAAAGAAATATTTTTTTGTGTGTTGAGGGAAAGAGTAAAAAGGCAGTTGAAGTTAACACATCTACTTAGTCATTTTGAAAATTACATATGAAATACCGCAGGGAAATTGGAATTATATAAATATTAATAATGGTGTACATCTAAAAACGGACAAAGATAAATCTGGAGAGAGAGAGAGAGAGAGAGAATTATACAAATTTTTTATCTTTTCTAAGAAAGAGGCATTTTTGAAAAGTTTTTAATTCTCTCCCTCCTCTGTCTACTCGTGTTTTTTTTTATTCTTTAACTTTAATTCGCTCACAAAATACGGGAATACACGTAGTGGAAAATAAAAAATTCTACCTTTGGGATGTGATATCCACCTAAATGTGTATCTGCAGTACAGAGATGGGGAGCGCCCGATATCGTAAGTGGCGCCAGTCGTAGAGCCTCGTGAAGAGTGGCCTCAACGTACGGAAGCCTGTGGTATAGAATAGAATATACAATTTAGGCCGAAGACCAAGAGCTGGGACCTATGAGGTCATTCAGCACTGAATGGAAAGTTGAGAGTAAAAGGTTACAGAGGTGTAACAGGAGGAAAACCTCGCAGTTGCACTATGAAACAATTGTTAAGAGCAGAGCGGAAAGTAAGATGAAAGACAGAATTTGAAAGGAGCTACAGTAAAAGGAATGAAATGGGTTGCAGCTAGGGGCCGAAGGGACGCTGCATAGAATCTTAAGTAATGCCTACAGTGCACCACGCGTGAGGTGCACTGACGGCACTACCCACCTACGGGCGCCTGTGGTATAGAGGCAACAAATGTTGAATGTACTGGATCGAAAAATGGTGGTAGACTTGCTGAACAGCAGCACCAGTATGCAGGAAATGTGCCTCGCTGCAGAACTTCTCAGTTCCAGGGGTCCTTTATTCCTCACACCGTTGGACTGTAGACAAGCCTCCCTGAGGATGTCTTGCAATTGGGACTTCAGAAGTTCAAGCGAAGATGCAGTGCATTACTACCCTAATACTACTCTCCTTGCATCTTAATACATTTTTATCTATTTATTTATTATTTATTTTTTAATAAGTGAGATCTCTTCTTTCTGTATTCCCCTTTACCTCCTCTTCTTCCTAATGGACACCATATTCTTTGAAAGACTGAATTTCAAGTCAGTGGCCCCTGTGGGCATGTTCATGCCCACAATTAAGGGCCACCGACTTTAAAGTCAAACTTCCAAAGAATATGGCGTCCATTTGAAAGAAGTAACAGAAGGCAACAGGAAATACAGAAAGAAGTGATCAGTTATTGGAAAAGCAAAAATAAATCAACAAATAAATAAATAAATAAATAAATAAATAGGTAAATATGAAATTAATCACTAAAATCCAAAGAGAATGGCTTTAGGGTAGAAATGCATCGCATCTTCGCTAGAACTTCTGAAGTTCCAATTGCACAACATCCTCAGGGTGACTATTCCACAGTCCAACGGTGTGAGGAACAAAGAACTTAATTGTAAAAGGAGATTTTCAGATTTGATACGGCATTTACCAAATTTAGAGACTTGGCAGTATACTCAACATGCAAAATAGTACTGGCAGAACTAATTAGTGAAATTCACATGAAACAATTTGCATTCAGAGTAATTAACTTTTTACAGTATCTGGCTTGTTTTTATGTACGGCAGTCACACCTGGAGAAAAGTGTTGTGTACCTCCTGTAGACTTATTTTCAGTTTAGTGTCAGAATGAGAAATCATATAAGATAATTGAGCAAGTATGCAATATAACCTGCTTTTAGACTCATACTTATGATAAGAATAGTCAATTTTGAATGAACACCCTCTGTTGAGAAAAGATTTGGAATGTGCTATATATTCAACCACAAATAAATAAGTTTCTAAGATTTTCAAATTGATCTTCATGTAATTAATTGTCGACATGAAAATTCTGCAGAGTAATATATATCCACAAAAGCCAATACAGTCAAGTTTACCTAATTCAGACCAAGGAATGTGCCTTAGTTTTGTGAGGCAGAAACAGTTCCGATGTCCCGGTCTTACATGAAAGGGTAGTCCACAAGAAATTGAGGAAAAACAACTTTCAGGAGGAAAACTCTGCGTCCTTTAAGCGATCCAAAATGAAGATAGTAACCAATACAAAGCAAAGAAAAACTTCAGGTTTAATTGACGACCTTTTTCCCTTTAGGAGGCTTCTATGCTGTGTTAACTTAGCTGTGGGTTGTGCCGACAGAGCAAGTTTTCTTTGCCGCCAAGATTAACAACACATTACCAATTACTGATGGCAACACTGAAGCAGTGTTTCTGACTTCAATTCAAACAATACAGGCAAATATTGGCTACTTTCTGTAAAGTTTAGTCCTAGGATACCATAATGAATGACAGCTTGACGCCACGTTTAGGAAGTGGCAATCGTTCCACTGCTGTTTATTGAAGATTAAGATGGGTTTCTTCAAAAAGTTCATCCAAATAATGGAGACAACTCTGTCTCAGCCGCACAAATGTCTATTCCGGAACAACTCTGATTTCAAATAACTTCCGAATGGTCTACGCTAGCAGTGGTTAAAATTTGTATAAAGTATAATTTTTTCATTTTGAAGTATTTTAACCAATATTTCCGGGATAAGCTTATGTACCTTTTATTCGCATAATTATTGTTCTTGTCTTCTTACCAAAATTTTGACACTGTTACCTAAATATTAACATACCCATTTAATTAAAAAAAATCTTTTATTAACGAAGGGGGTTTTAATAACTGATTTTACCAGATAAATTGTGCAATTGGAAAATTACTGAAGCCCTCACAGAACAGATGTCCAATTCCTCACCGTGGCTTGTGGAATATTGTTTGTCATGCAAAATTCGCCACCAACTGGGAAAAGTATTTGTGTTCTATTCTGATCCCTCACCATATCATGTGGAATAATGTTTGCGCTCATGCCCAATTACTCACCATTGTTTGTGGAATAATGTGTGTGTTCATGCCCAATTGCTCACAGTGGTTTGTGGAATAATGTTTGTGTTCATGCCCAACTGTTCACCGTGGTTTTTGGAAAAATGTTTGTGCTCATGCCCAGTTGCTCACCGTGGTTTGAGGAATAATGTTTGTGCTCAAGTCCAACTGCTCACTGCTGTTTGCAGAATAATGTTTGTGTTCATGCCTAATAATTCACAGGGGTTTGTGAAATAATGTTTGTGTTCATGCCCAATTGCTCACCATTGCTTGTGGAATAATGTTTCTGCAAATGCCCAACTGCCCACCTTGGTTTGTGGAATAATTGTGTTCATGCTGAATTGCTCACTGTTGCTTGCAGAATAATGTTTGTGTTCATGCCCATTACTCACTGTTGTTTGTGGAATGTTTGTGTTCATGCTCAATTACTCACCGGTTTTTGTGGAATGTTTGTGTTCATGTTCAATTGCTCACCATTGTTTGTGGAATAATGTTTGTGTTCTTGCCCAATTGCTCATCATTGCTGGGGGATTAATGCTTGTGTTTGTGCCCAATCGTCCACCATGGTTTGTGGAATAATGTTTGTGTTCATGCCCAATTTCTCACCATGCTCTGTGGTATAATGTTTGTGCTCATGCCCAATTGTTCACTGCAGTCTGTGGAATAATGTTTGTGTTCAAGTCCAATTGCTCACTGCTGTTTGCAGAATAATGTTTGTGTTCATGCCCAATTGCTCACCATGGTTTGTGGCATAATGTTTGCTCTCTTGGCCAATCGCTTACCATGATTTGTGGAATAATGTTTGTGTTCAAGTCCAATTGCTCACTGCTGTTTGCAGAACATTGTGTTCATGCCCAATTGCTTACCGTGGTTTGCGGAAAAATGTTTGTGTTCATGCCTATTTGCTCACCATGGTTTGTGGAATAATGTCTGTGTTCATGTCCAATTGCTCACCGTGGCTTGTGGAATAATGTTTGTGCTCATGCACAACTGCTCACCGTGGTTTGTGGAATAATGTTTGTGTTCATGCCCAATTGCTCACCATGGTTTGTGGAATAATGTTTGTGTTCATGTCCAATTGCTCACCGTGGTTTGTGGAATAATGTTTGTGTTCATGTCCAATTGCTCACCGTGGTTTGTGGAATAATGTTTGTGTTCATGTCCAACTGCTCACCGTGGTTTGTGGAATAATGTTTGTGTTCATGCCCAATTGCTCACCATGCTTTGTGGCATAATGTTTGCGCTCATGCCCAATTGCTCATTGAGGTCTGTGGAATAATGTTTGTGTTCACGCCCAATTGCTCACCATGGTTTGTGGCATAATGTTTGCTCTCATGCCCAATTGCTTACCATGGTTTGTGGAATAATGTTTGTGTTTAAGTCCAATTGCTTATGCACTACTGTTTGCAGAACATTGTTTGTGTTCATGCCCAATTGCTCACCATGGTTTGTGGCATAATGTTTGCTCTCATGCCCAATTGCTTACTGTGGTTTGTGGAATAATGTTTGTGTTCAAGTCCAATTGGTCACTGCTGTTTGCAGAACACTGTTTGTGTTCATGCTCAATTGCTTACTGTGGTTTGGGGAATAATGTTTGTGCTATGCCCATTTGCTCACAGTGGTTGGCAGAATAATGTTTGTGTTCATGTCCAATTGCTCACAGTGGTTTGTGGAATAATGTTTGTGTTCATGCCCAATTGCTTACCTTGGTTTGTGGAATAATGTTTGTGTTCATGCCCAATTACTCATAGTGGCTTGCAGAATAATGTTTGTGTTCATGCCCAACTGCTCACCGTGGTTTGTAGAATAATGTTTGTGTTTATGCCCAATTGCTTACCGTGGTTTATGGAATAATGTTTTTGTTCAAGTTCAATTGCTCACTGCTGTTTGTGGAATAATGTTTGTGTTCATGCCCAATTGCTCACCGTGGTTAGTGGAAAAATGCTTGTGTTCATGCCCAATTGCTCATAGTGGTTTGCAGAAAAATGTCTGTGTTCATGCCCAACTGCTCACCGTGACTTGTAGAATAATGTTTGTGTTCATGCCCAATTGCTTACCGTGGTTTGTGGAATAATATTTTTGTTCAAGTTCAGTTGCTCACCACTGTTTGCGGAATAATGTTTGTGTTCATGCCCAACTGCTCACTGTGGTTTTTAGAATAACGTTTGTGTTCATGCCCAATTGCTTACCGTAGTTTGTGGAATAATATTTTTGTTCAAGTCCAATTGCTCACCGCTGTTTGCGGAATAATGTTTGTGTTTATGCCCAACTGCTCACCATGGCTTGTGGAATAATGTTTGTGCTCATGCCCAATTGCTCACTGTGTTTTGTGGAGTAATGTTTGTGTTCATGCCCAATTGCTTAACATGGTTTGTGGAATAATGATTGTGTTTATGCCCAATTGCTCACAGTGGTATGCGGAATAATGTTTGTGTTCATGCCCAATCATTCACCGTGGTTTGTGGAGTAATGTTTGTGTTTATGCCCAACTGCTCACCGTGGTTTGTGGAATAATGTTTTTGTTCAAGTCCAATCACTCACCGCTGTTTTGCGGAAGAATATTTGTGTTCATTTCCAATTGCTCACAGTGGTTTGTGGAATAATATTTTTGTTCAAGCCCAATTTTTCACTACTGTTGGCAGAATAATGTTTGTGTTCATGCCCAATTGCTCACCGTGGTTTGTGGAATAATGTTTGTGTTCATGCCCAACTGCTCACCGGAATAATGTTCTTCTGGAATAATGTTTGTGTTCATGCCCAACTGCTCACCGTGGCTTCTGGAATAATGTTCATGCCCTATTGCTTACCGTGGTTTGTGGAATAATGTTTGTGTTCATGCCCAACTGCTCATTATTGTTTATGAAATCATGTCTGTGCTCATGCCCAGTTGCTCACTGTGGTTTGTGGAATAATGTCTGTGTTCATGCCTAACTGCTCACCATTGTTTGTGGAATAATGTTTGTGTTCATGCTGAATTGCTCACCATTGTTTGTGGAATAATGTTTGTGTTCATGCGCAATTGCTCACCGTGGTTTGTGGAATAATGTTCGTGTTCATCCCCAACTGCTCACCGCGGCTTGTGGAATAATGTTTGTGCTCATGCCTAATCACTCACCGTGGCCTGTGGAGTAGAGACGGGAGAGTATCGCGACCTACAACGTCGTCTATCTCCTTCTGGAGCTTCTTCTGCACCTCTGGATGGGCAGCTAGATAGAGACAAGCCCACCTGATCGTTGTGGCGGTGGTGTCGAATCCGGCAATGAAAAGGTCGAATATATCCCTTATCAGATCATCCTCTGTAAGGTGAAAAGCCCTAGAGACATTCATATGAGTGTTTATCAAGGCATAAAATTTAACCTTTGTCATTCTGACATGTATTGGACATGGTCAACATTTGTACACGGGAACCATTACAGTTTTACTCTGATGTTTGTTGATCGTTCACATATCAATTCTGCATTGAGTCTCTATCATCTTGGTATTTATTAAGCAAGCATTTCGAAAGTATTAATCCCATTCCCTGACAGCACGATTTTTTTGTAAAGCATAAAAAAAATTCTCCAGCAAGTACCAAATTATTTTCTTAGTGTTTACTGAACTTAACCGGCATTTAACCCTTGCAAGCAGATCACGACATACCGCTGAACAAGTCAGAATCAGATTCGTTTTTCTGCCTATCCATCTCAATCAGATAGTTATCGATGACGTCACGAGGGTTGCTCGGGTCCAAGTTCTTCTTATGCTCCTCGACGAACTCCTGAGGCAGGTGAAGGATTCTCATTAAGTTCTCGTTTTAGGACAATGACTAAAATACAAGGTGATGGATTCTATAAGTTCTCGTTTTAGAACAATGACTAAAAAACAATTAAGAAAATAGAAACGCATGTAACATGCCCCATCCTGCCACTTAAGTCAGTCACTTGCTACTTGAAAATGTAAGGGATAATCATCCAAGCTGAGAGAGAGAGAGAGAGAGAGAGAGAGAGAGAGAGAGAGAGAGAGAGAGAGAGAGAGAGAGTCAACTGACTTACAATTGTATGTTACTTGAAGACAATCTGTACTGGTAATTAAGTAGTTAATTGAATCCTACTAATAATTAAGAGAGGGAGAGCTTGAAGACAATCTGTACTGGTAATTAAGTAGTTAATTGAATCCTACAAATAATTAAGAGAGAGAGAGAGAGAGAGAGAGAGAGAGAGAGAGAGAGAGAGAGAGAGAGAGAGAGAGAGAGAGATTCGGTTCAGATCCACGAGAAGTGGGTAATTTCATATTGGGCATGAGAATATATACACTCAGTCTGGTCACACACCACGATGTGCTGCCCGGAACTTGCAACAAACTTCAGCAATCCATTTTATGTGAAAATTTATCACAATGGGGAATGGAACTGAATATAAAATTTGGGCCAAAGGCCAAGAGCTGGGACCTATGATGTTATTCAACGCTGAAAGGTAAACTGAGGGTACAAAGGTTTTACAGGTGTAACAGGAGGGAAACCTCGCAGTTGCACTATGAAACAATTGTTACGAGAGGGTGGAAAGTAAGATGGAAGAAAGAAAATTTGAACGGAGGTACAGTAAACGGAATGAAATGTGTTGCAACTAGGGGTTGAAGGGACGCTGCAAAGAACCTTAAGTAATGCCTACTTTACACTGCATGAGGTGCAAGGACGGCACTACCCCTGTACGGCAAATCCCAATGGGGCCCCAGAAGCTAACAGAGGAGGGAAGTAAATAAACTTTACGATTGTAAAAGACTGAAACCTTACCTTCATGAACGCTTTCGCCCTGGCGCTACGTTCTTCACGCAAGCCGTACTTGAATAACACCCTCAGTAATTTATTGGGAAGATGATTCAGCCACGGGAAGAAATCGGGGAAAATGATGAACTTCACCTGTTGCTGAAATTCCTTAATTAACGACAGGAGTTTCAGGATCTGCTCATCGTGCAAGTCGTACCGGCGGCCTGGGGGTGAAGGAGAGACTCACTTCAGTTCCTGCGCCCTGAGCTGGGGTCGGTGCCTACTTACTACTCTCAATGCACGGTTGCAATGGTGTCACAATGGTCTCTTAATTTTTTTTTTCACTTATTTAACTTTATCTATATATATAATCTTATCTGTTCATGGATGTATTTCTTGATAGTAACTCATCTGCTCATGGATGTATTTATAGATAGAAATCTATCTGTTCATGGATGTATTTCTAGATATAAATTCATCTGTTCATGGATGTATTTCTAGATATAAGCTTATCTGTTCGTGGCTGTATTTCTAGATATAAACCTATCTGTTTATGGATGTAGTTCTAGATATAAACCTATCTATTCGTGGTTGTATTTCTATATATAAATTCATCTGTTCATGGATGTATTTCCAGATATAATCTTGTCTGTTCATGATATATTTCTAGATATAAATTCATCTGTTCGTTTATATATCTTTATTTATTTATCATCTATTCGTTAAGATCTTTTCATTTTGGTCTTATTTTACACAAGGATAGCCTATTTTGAGGTAGCTTGCTATGCAAGTTATTGGTTTTTGACGATTGTTCCATAATAATCAAGCAGAGAGAGAGAGAGAGAGAGAGAGAGAGAGAGAGAGAGAGAGAGAGAGAGAGAGAGAGAGAGATTCTTTATTAAACTAATTTTCGAAGGAAAAATTTCCTGTTTAAACAAACTTTATTGACAAAATATTCAAATTATATATTTACATGGCCACAGGTTTCTCTCACTTTGTTATATTTATACATATCCTTCTTTAATGGAAAAATAATCGTTTTATCAGTTTCCTAATCACATTTTTACTCCGTCAGTTGTTTAATTCACGCATGAACGCTTGCCTTCAAAGAAGCTTCATTTTATCAAATTAAAACATACGAAGATTTAGAGATTTTAACGAGGTTCAAATGTATTTATTAACAATAAATAGAAATAACACTAAGCTCTTCAAAACAACTATAAATTAAATAAAATATAAAAGCCCAACTCATGAACCAAGAGGACTGGAAGGAAAACAGCATGGAAATAAAACAACCAATAGCAGAAAAACCAACGCCTCTCCCCCGTCCCCCAAAAAAAAAAAAAAAATTGAACCAGCCGACAGGAGGACATCCAATTACGAACACGGAAATTACATCACCCTGAGACAGCCTAGAAGAGGAGGACCTTACTTGCAACAAGTTGCCAAATGACGTTGAGGACCGCAACGCTGATCGACTGCGGGAAACGGGTCGGTTTGCCGGTGTAATTTCGAACGTCGTCCACCATCAGCTTCGCTTCGTGATGGATGGCGTCGGCCAGGTACGATTTTCCCATGCCCAGGTCTCTCAGGTTCCTCAGGTGGAATCGGCGAGACTGCAGCCAGCCTTCTCCATTCCTGCCGATTATTCCTTCGGGTGATGGGGAGGAAAAAAAGGCGGTGCCATTTTAGATGGAATAATCATCTAGTAAAAAATAATAAAAGAAATATAAAAATGAATAAAAAAAAGCACCAGTTACACAGCAGACCAAAACCTGCGAAATATCTAAGTTCCAACCGGCAAAAAAATGATGCTATCCTGATGAATTGCCTGGAAGATTTTATTTTGCTCTTACAAAATGGATTTTAACAATTAAACCCTCTTCCAATCAAAACAGTGATATTTCCTGGAAATGAAAGCCATTCCAATATAGTAGTAACTCCAGACACTTGAAATTGAGGGCACTTTGGAAAGGACCAATTGCTGGTGGGGAATCTCGGAAGAAGTCTCCAGCAAAGTAAGAAAAATTACATCTCAAATCAGGCCTTAAGTTCGGATAGGACAGGCTGTAAACCATAACATTATTAGAGTTACAAACACAGGGGATGATCCACATGATATAACCTCCTTAAAACACAGCCTGAACACGGATAGACAAATAGATGGATAGAACTAACCTGGTTTGCCATCGCCTAAATGCTCCATGACTCTCCAAGGGGGACGATCAGTCACCTCGTACTTGGAGAAGGCTTCTCTGGCCAATTTGTAACTGTGTATGAGAACGAAATTGCACCCACCCACATTGAGCCTGTGTAAAAACACAAAACAATAAACATATACTTCGTGTGTGTGTGTGTGTTTGAGAGAGAGAGAGAGAGAGAGAGAGAGAGAGAGAGAGAGAGAGAGAGAGAGATGTCTGTACACCACTGGAAGTGAGGATTACTCAACCAAAGTTATCCCGTTTTCAGCACTGAAGAAATAGTGATGTATATTTTGATGGGGGAACTGATCGCTTACATCTAATAATTCTGTCTTTCTCCAGCTGCTACCCATAACAGTCAAATGGCCATCAGGTACATGACTCACTGTTAAAGTCAGCGGAAGACCAGAAAGTTCAAGGGAAAGTTTTGAGCCGAAGGTGCTGCCACTATACCACACGAACTTGGAGAGAGAGAGAGAGAGAGAGAGAGAGAGAGAGAGAGAGAGAGAGAGAGAGAGAGAGAATTTAAGTTTCTTTCGGGATTTACCATACACGTTAAAGCTGGGTATGAAATTGGGATGGGGCATTAGACTTGAGCATGTAGAAGAGTAATACTTTACCTTCTTACCCTAGTTTCACAATTACATAATCCTCTCATTAAGCCGTAAAAAGAAAGCAAAGGCTTTTTATTCCTGAGTTATAATTACCGGCCGATAGTCACCGGTTTTGTCTCAAGAAGGGAACCAGCCTTCTATTTGCTTCCATAAATAATCACTTCGTTTCTTTACTTCCTAATGTTGTTTGTGCATTATCATTCCTGGCTCTATTTAGTTTGGTAATACATAGAAGGCAACCATTCCTCGTGAATGTATTGCGGTGAACTGTGATACTCTGATCCTTCCTTAGATCTTCCAGACACCTGGATCTCCTTGGTCATTTTTTTCCTCACCTAGACTAGACCTTGTGAAAATACCAAGAAATAAAGAGTGCCCTTTACTGAATTCTTAAAAGAGGTATTAAGGGCTTAATATGCAAAAATGAGAAATCTACCCTGTTCGTAATTATCAGCCGGCAGACGACATGTTATGTTTACTTTTGCTATTAAAAATATAAATTGATCTCATCTCATACCAGGGCCTTCATATTCCCCAATCTTTTCTGTTTCCTTAGATGAGCTTGATCTTACTTTGCAATTAACGCAAGTGAACCGAGAATGACCTTTAGAGTAAATACGACTTTGAAGTTATATTCACCTTAAAAAAAGAAAACTAAGTGCTAGTGTATTTACCTTACAACATCGCCAAACTTGTCACGCACCGCCAAGTAGTCCTTGAGTCTGTGAAGGAAGAAAAAGGACCCTATGATTGGCCAACGTATTGGACCTGAAATAAAAAAAATACTTTTTCAGAATTGTTATGAATGAATCTGCGTCATTTGCATCGAGGTACCTGCCTTTCTTTGATTGATAAGGGTTTATAGAGGGCTCCGAAGAGTGTTTCCTTCAAGCCCGATGAAGACAATATCAGACACGTCTGACTTTTCCTTAGAGTCTATGCTCTAACATTTATTCTTGATAGATCATTTTTCTTTCTAAATTCTTTTCCCACCCACACTCCTTTGGTTTTTTGAGATCTGAACTTAGTAAGACCACAGGACGATCCTTTACATCAAATTGTACGCTCAGAAATAATGAATTTGTTTATTTACTTTTCTTTAATATACTGAGAGCAAGAGGTGTTTTGTAATGCTGAAATTAAAATGGATGGTGTTAACTGACAGTCTGTTCGAGTCATCTGGATTTGTATGAATATATTACGCAACAAGTGACAATTTTCTTATTAGATGTTTGACATCAAACCATATAGAATTTGAATCAAAAGGTACACTTAGCTTCATGTAATAAATGTTTTATATACATATACACATATATATATATATATATAATATATATATATATATATATATATATATATATATATATATATATATATATATATATATATATATATATATATATATATATATATATATATAGAATTCTGATGTGGCTGCTTTAAACATAAATGGATTATTCCTTACTCATCTGGTAAACTCGAGGATATACATATTTTATACTAGCAAACAATTCATTAATTTTTCGACTTCCTCACATTTACTGGGTGTACTTACCACAGAAGCCCTGAATCTGGATGGCAGTAAATGAAGAAATCACCTACCATGATGGGGAAAGTGACGTCTTCATTTAATCCCCCCCCCTCGGATTGAGGGCTTGTAGTGACAAGTCTATACAAGACGTGTTAGGAATGTTTATGTCATCCAATCCCGATGACATAAAAATACATCACTGCTTCCCTAAATCCTAAGATTCCCAGGGCTTCTGCAGGAAGCTTGGGGGAGGGTCCATCGGGCAAACCTGGGTCCCTAGCTTCCTTAGCTAAGAATAGAATTAGACCCATTCTGTAGAGCAGTGGCCTCCAGACCTCCTGGGTAGCACCAAAAGAACCTGGGATTCTGGGCTCTGCGGGAATTCCTGTAGGAGTGCTTATAATAATGAATTATATTTGGTTTAATACTGATTCCTTGAAGACACTAGATCCATTCTGACCAGAAGTCTAACACCTCCTAGATGCTGAGGATGCAACTGGAGCCAAACCTGAATCCCTAAAGCTATATAAAATAAAAACTGACTTCAGGGTGGATTTTGAATGGATCCAGTGCCTAAAAAGAATAACAGAAATTAACAGCTTGGTCGATGGCCCCACCCCCCTTTTTTTTTTTTTAGTAATACTATAGAGAATCCTCCCCGAATTCCAGAGGAATCCTTGGGTCCCAGCTCTGATACTGGGGCCTTCGAGTGCTTCCAAGGAAAGTCCGAAGGCTACTCTTCTAAAGAGTAGGCTTAGCTGGGGAACCTAGGGTCCCAAGTTTCACTGAGGGGTCCTCTTCAAAAAGCTTCCTGCAGAAGTCAGATGGAACATCAAGGGTTGGAAAAGCGATAATGTACTTTTACGTCATCTGAATCAGAAAGGTCAAGTGGTCATTATGTATACTAAAAATACATACATACACATATATATATATATATATATATATATATATATATATATATATATATATATATATATATATATATTATATATACCATATATATATAATCACCAACATACACGCACATAAAAATGTAAATAAATAAATAAATAAATAAATAAATAAATATATATATATATATATATATATATATATATATATATATATATATATATATATATATATATATATAGTGTGTGTGTGTGTGTACTTGCCGAAAAACAATGATTTTAAACGACATCAAACAAATATTTACCGGGTGGTAATCCTGGCGGATCCTTGTTTCTCAGCAGAAGCAATAAAACCAGAACCACCAGGAAAAGTGCTATTTCTGTTATCATCTTGAGAGAATACTTCAATGGCTGTGGAAGATAAACCGAAACATATAAATTACAGAAAGCAATACGGATTTTAAAATATGGTAACATTATACAGTGATGCCGTGCGTGGGCAGTTTCATTCACGATATGGACACCCTTTTTAACTGATATACCGGTCCATTACTGTGTGAAAATTAAGGCCCCGACATCCTATCATTGAAAAAATAAAATAATAAATATTATAAACTAATACATGAGACATTTAATATAGACTTAATATAGGATCCTAATGACAAAAAATTCCAGTGAAACCAATAATTCAGATGGTCATACGCTTTGAACACTACAGGGTTGAGATGATTAACATACATTACCTATCTACTCGATAATTTAGCAAAAGTGTTTTTGAAATCGTAGGCCAGTAAACTGCTGCAATAGGGAGAGAGAGAGAGAGAGAGAGAGAGAGAGAGAGAGAGAGAGAGAGAGAGAGAGAGAGAGAGAGAGGTTTCTAATTTTGTTCCTCTAGACCAATTACAAAGTGAGTTACAATATCCCACAGAAGTCAGAGAGCTTATCATAAGATAACAATCGTTCGTGCAATGCTCACGGTAATCTCCTGGCCACGATTTGAATGAGAATATCAGTGTTATATTTGTCAAAAAATGTCTACACGATATTCCAGAGGCGGATGCATAAAATAAACGAGACTTACGCAGTTTTTGTTTTTCTTCCTAGACATATCTGTCTACCATATATATATATATATATATATATATATATATATATATATATATATATATATATATATATATATATATATATATATATATATATATATGGGTGGTCGAGAGCCAACATAGTGTAAGTCAAACAGCTTAGTCGCTGTACCATGTGACCTTCGACCAGTGACGTTGGAGGGTTTCTTTGTTGCGGTAAGTTTAACTGACAACAGTACAGCTCTGCAGTACGTGAGATTCGAATGATATGCAGATGTGTTAACTACAAGCACATGTTGCATTTACAGCCTAAACCTTTTACAGCGCAAATGGTTGTAAATGGGAAGGATTTTAAGTGGACTGCTAGGATTACTAACCGTTTCTTGTTTCATACTCCCACGCTTGGGAATTCACTTAATGCCTCTTATTATGCTGAATCTTACAATCCTGCGCCCCTCTTTTCTTCCTCTTACTAACCACCCAATACTTCTTTTCCTTGTTATATACGAGGCCGAGGTAGAAAAGGTGTCAGTATTCCCATCCCTTCGGCTTTTACAACTGGGATATCATTTACCAAAATATTTGGACCTAACGACATGGAGGCTGCAGATTAATCTAGAACTTCTACACTAGATCTTACTTGGTTGGTGGTTGGTTTACATTCACCCGGCCTCATGCCTGCACAGGCCCTAACCTTAAGGTGCCCGTAAATGTGGTGGAAGGAACATGAATAAGAATCCTGATGTGGACCCCCCGGACAATGTCAGCGAACAGTGGAATACATACAATCTTTCGTATCTAAGCGTTTAGTATCTTGACCAGTCATCCACAAAATTTCGAAAATAATATTTGGAAGATTGCCATAATAATTATTTTACGTCAAAAAATAAATATCCTGACCAAAACAAACAAATACTAGTAATAACCCGTGTTAGACTCCTGAGCCTGAGATATGAAAAGACCTTGAGTGGCGAACATCATTCAAACAACGCACAGACAATAAACAAGTCTTAAATCGAAGAACGAAGGTTGAATCATTATCTTAAAAGTTAAATTCCGAAAAAAAACTGAGGACGAAGCAAATCGCTGATTTGAGGGCGCTCGTCTCTGACCTTCACACTGAGTCGGTTGCTTCAAGGACGAGATAACAACCCTATTCAGAAAGTCGCCCCAGGAACTATAAAGATATGAAATTTAGTGACATTCAAGAATAAACGAGGTTTATCCATTCGAAATCATTTTTGACACATGAGAAGAAGTATTCAAGAAAACTATATACCGCAATTTACAAGTGGGGGGCTCCTGATGAACCGAATATGGGCGGATAAGCGGGCCTCCAAAAATAGACACAGATGATTGCGATGATAATCTAACCACCACGCAGACATATTTGCTGCTTGACAGAAGGAAGATTCCGCCTAATCAGCTTCTTCAACCTTCAAATTGGCAACAATGTCTGTGTACAGAAAATTTTACTGTGAACTTTTTCCTCATTCTGTGATCACGTTAAAAAATGATATTTATCAAGCAGTAATTTTCACTACAGAGACAGGATTTCAACAGGATGACTGAAATGCGTTTTTCTCATATTTCACCAATTTGTTCTCGTTTATAGTTTAATTTTTTATATTTTCTTGGCGAATGTTGTTTCAAGTACTAAAATAAACTAATGATGTTGATAGTGGATTGATTCTCTTATTTTATGAAAGTCATCATTTATAGTTTATTTTTCTTGGTGAATGATAGTCGTTTCAGTTACTAAACAACTGAACTAATGATGTTGATCGTGGAATAATTAATGAAAGATTACTGCAATATGCAAATGCTACTAGAATAACACTAAACAACAAAACTAATGGTGTTGTTGGTGGATTGTTTACCGGAAGGTTACCGCAATATGTAAATTGTACAATTATGACAGACGAATGGAGAAGGGCTTCCTCACGAAGTAGGAGAGGGTTTACAATAAAATAAAAAATGATTTTAGGCGGCGTCACAAGACACGAATCAAGTGTTTGACATCTTTTGGCATCCTCCCGTCAAGAATTTGAATCAAATAACCAATAAGTTTTTAAGGGATGCTCGTTAAAGCCACGTCCCCCAAGCGCAAACATATACGATTCCAATCTTGCCATCAATATGGCCAACTTGGTGCTAAGTTTTGATTAAAAATGCCGAGAAATCCGCTTGTGTGATACTTGCCTTCCAAGACGACCTTGGAATGAAATACACTATGCTAGACTAACGTATGAGAAAAAAAAGGACTAATTTCTCTCACACGCACACACACATCAATTTCTCCATTCAATCTAAAACATGTTATTTTGGCTAATTTCCTTTAGTTTACAGAGGGACATGGCCCATTTGCGAATTCTCAAGGAATTTAGAGACGATTTTCCTCTATCCAAAACAAGCAAGCAATAACCTACTGTTACAACGCGACCGTGATCACAAATCTAGTTGGACTAAGGGCCGTAGTCATGCCACTTGACGAACGCCACACGGAGGGTAAAAAAAAACAAAGGGATGTTATCACACAGTTGCCAACGACAGCATTTCGCCCACTTTACGGCAGACTCTTCTTGCTCTCGGTTAAAACCACTGTCATTGTTTTGTTTTTAAGTCATACTACAACTGACATTTCTTCGTGGTGATTAATCGACGCCGAATTTAAAGTTGAAACCATTTTACGCATCCAAACGAGATACGAGTTAACTCTCCTACACTTAACAGACTGAATTGAAAGCTTATCTTCGTGCGTTCAGCCACCAAGCACCCTACTCGGTCTGCTTCATCTAAACAAGCGTTTGTGCATTTGCAATTCCCGAATAAGACGCAGATATGTTCCTGACAGTAATATTCATTCATCTCTTTATTAACGTTATTCATAATGGCCATACCTTCCTATTATCCCGTATGGTTAACTTCCACAGAGTAAATACAAAGAAAAAAAGCTGTAAATGCAGTTATTATTCAATTCATACAGTTACTATTTTTTTTATATTAAGATTTTTTACGTATCTGAAATGCATTTATTCCAGGCATTCCTCGAGGTCACTATTCAATCATTCTTGTCTAAGAAAGACAGATAGACATTTATCTTTAATATTCTTATCAAGATTTCAAGACTTTGCATAAATGTTTATGAAAAACGCATTGTACCAATTTTACTCTTAAAAAATTTATTACTTCTATGAACTTTCCAGTACCGACGCAACCGAATCAGTCCATTCAATTATTCATTTCCTTTGCTTCCTCAGTTATATACGGTACTGCGGTATGTAAATTACAGCAGACTTTACTTACCAGCTACATTATCATGGCGGTTAGTTGCTCGGATACATTTTCAGAAGTAACGTATTCCGCTTTTCAGGTAACATTTTGTGATACGATTGCTAGCGCCTGGACATCCACCATCATTGAATGCGGCCCACTACAGTCGAGAAGACGCCTTTGTCCTCGCCAGGGGCTTGGACTCAGGCCCTCTCGCTTGTGGTGCCTTTAATACTTTCGTCCTAGTGATATGTCAGAGCTGGTAAGTCAGGCAAGGGGAAGATTTTCTTATTCCAATCTGTTAGAGATTTATCTGAAGTAGAGTTGGAGAGCTCTCTGAAAGCACTCGAAAAGCACATGTCTTCACCAACGCTAACCACATAATAATAATAATAATAATAATAATAATAATAATAATAATAATAATAATAATAATAATAATAATGATGATGATGATGATGATGAGAAGAAGAAGAAGAAGAAGAAGAAGAAGGAGAAGAAGAAGAAGAAGAAATTAATTAATAGAGAACCTTTACGTAATCCAATCCATTGCGGAGAACGAGGGTCACTGTAAAATTGCTTGTCTTATGTCCATCAATATGAGTTATAAAGCACCGCACCTATCCCTAGGAGCGCAGCGTGCCTGCAACAGTCACTGTGGACTGAACGTCGAGCATCCAGGTACCAAGAACCAGTAACTGCAGAAAAACAAAATCTTCTACAGAAAATATTCGTTGAGAATCCCGATGAATGATTCTTTACAGGCCAGTCTGGGGAAAACACGACGGTTAATGACTACGACTTCATCTGTTTATATATAAGATGTAAAGATGTATTTCAACAGAGATCTTTCGCATTCACAATTGGTCCCTGATCCCCTTTATCTGCAGAGAGCAATCAGATTCGCTGGACAGCAGCACCAAAATGCAGCAAATGTGCCTCGCTGTCGAACTTCTCAGTTCCAGAGGTCCTTTATCCTCACACCCAGTGGCGTCTTTCAGATTTTTCTTGGGTGGGGGTGGGGAAAAGTTTAGAACTTTTGGTGTGGGTGGGATGG
The DNA here is from genome assembly GCF_040412425.1 of Macrobrachium rosenbergii. NCBI lineage: Eukaryota > Metazoa > Arthropoda > Malacostraca > Decapoda > Palaemonidae > Macrobrachium > Macrobrachium rosenbergii. The sequence continues at coordinate 61,093,781 of NC_089750.1, forward strand.
CGAGTGAAGCGAGCCCTATCAGATAGGAGTTGGGGGTTGCTGTAAGCCCATCCCCAAAAATGTTTTTGAAACTTGTTTTGAGCATTTTGAAGCCGTATAAGAACTGTATTGAGTTAATTAAGCAGTAAACGTGTACCACACCCACCCACATATATATATATATATATATATATATATATATATATATATATATATATATATATATATATATATATAAATACATACCACTAGAAATAGGAATGACGATAGGATCATAGTTCAGTCGTTGCGTATTTACAAACTTAGCAGTTCTGGCTTAGTAAGAATCTTTCATTTAATGGGTTGATTATAGAATACTAGTTCAGCTAACCTTTTCGACTAATGGCTGGGAGCATTTTTCCTCTGCTAAAACTCATGAAAAATAGCGAGATCTAGCCAAAATTAGGCAACACTGCTTCTACCTCACCCTGGCTCATGCACTCCTGACAAGCAGAACGCGATCAAGTCTTGGTCGTTTCAACCAGAGGCCCCTCTCCAGTCTCCATCCCCAAACACACACACACACACACACACACACACACACATCTTGAAGTTATTATTGTTATTTTACTGTTGTTGTGGGGTGGGATCAGTGTCTTGAGGGGGGCAAGTGCCCCCGCCCCAACCAGGCCCAACCAAAATGACGCCCTGCTCGAACCGTTGGAATGTGGAACAGTCTCCCTAGAGGATACGTAGTGGAATTGGAACTTCAGAAGTTCAAGCGAAAATGCAATCCATTACTAACCTACTATTCTTGCATTTCAATAATTTTTTATCTATATATTATTATTATTATTATTTTTTTTTTTTGATAAGTGGGATCTCTGCTTTCTGTATTTCCCTTTACTTCCTCTTAATTCTTGAATTTCAAGTCAGTGGCCCCTGTGGGCTTGTTCCATATGAATAGGTTTCATCTACTGAATAATAATAATAATAATAATAATAATAATAATAATAATAATAATAATAATAATAATAATAATAATAATAATAATAATAATAATAATATAAAAGACATAGACCTGTAAACGAATCATTGCAGACCAAGCGTTGCTGGGTTCTTCCCAAGACAGTCGTGGACACTAGGAATTCGTTATTACATTGTGTTTAACAGTGATTAAACCTGTTATTTTAAGAAGCACGGTTAAATTTTACCTACAAGAATTTTTTTTTCTTTTGACATATGAAACATTAGACCTAGTTGCCATATTCACGCCGATTACCTGAGTTACGAAGTTTTTTTATAAAGTATAACATGTGAAATTGGTAATTTTTAACCATCATAAGTAAAAAAATAATTATTTCCAACACTATGAAAATTGTGGATAACTTTTTTTTTAATGCCGAAGCTGTCAATGCATGGAAATAGAACGAAAAAGAAGTGAATAGCAATGTTATAATAACTTTCATAATAGTGTTACGTAAAATATTTGTAAGTTTTCTTCTACTGCGAACAAAGAAAACGAGTTTTGTAAAGGAGACTAATCCATATACAGCATCCACCACACACAAACACCGACTGGGAAAACAATCTCCAACTACATGAAAACAAATCAAATGTGTTCATAAATTTATTGCCTCTTAATGTATAGCACATTAAAATTTGACAAGTCACAGCTCTAATTTCCATTAATATGGCGACGTCAGCTTTAAAATGGTGATTATCCAATCTATTCATCACCGGCGCCGTGTCCTATCTAACCCAATCTAGGAAACTGACCCAAATGGCTGCTAATTTTCATCTAGTTTTACTCATTTTTTTCCTAATATGTTACCATATATTATAAGCTGAAAAAACATTTACATTTCTATAAAAAATCGGTTAACTAAGAAGTAACATAAGGCACAGCAACTGAAGGCAAATCTATGGTAAAAGCGTTATTTTGCATCAGCTTTTCATTTCCCCCAGTCTAAAATGCTATGTCAATTACATTAACATCTGAATAATATTCACGGCAGTCTGAGATGTGAAGAACTGAATCATTAGGATATGAATCAGGCTGGCAAGTGGGAGTCTAAATAAGGTAGTTAAACGAAAAGGATGAAAGGACGATACTTGAAATAAGAAAACAGGCATCTTTACTAAAAAAAACATAGGCTAACGTGACTTCACGTGAAATGTTGACAAAATCCTTGGAAACTGTTGGCTTATTAACCACGAATGGGCCTTGGAGAATCGTTCATACTTCAATCAAAACAAAAGCTCCAATGCTGTGATCAAAGGTGAAAGAAGAGAGGTAAAGTTGAAGTTGGTGTCTTAGTTGGCCCACTAGGATACGTCCCAAGGTCCACAGCACTTTAAATATACCATAAAACACCTTGTCACACATAAGGATCGCCCTAAGGCAAGGTCTGATGCAGGCATAAAACCAGCTTAATCTAAAAACACCACCAACGTAGGGTAGGGGAAATGTATTGATAGCAGGAGGGCTTTGAGTTGTCACTCATCTTGGAAAAATGGAGACACAAAATAAAAGTCAAGTACTAATGAAATTCGTCTTTTGTTATTACCCTGTCATCGTAGGCTCTCAAGTATCCACAGGAAGGAATGCTGGCATCCACCCGGGCTCGTGGTTGGTGGAGTAGTCCTCCCTAGCTTCAAGGACACAAAGAAAGATACAGGGGTATTACGAACACCATGAATTTAAGTAAAAGGTGATGTAGAAATCAATACTGGCAAAAACAAAAATAAACCAGCAAATATGTATAGTAAAAGAAAAAATAGCTATAGACAAACAATGCACAATGCGTGCATGCAAGATGTATTACTGTATGATTAATATTGTAATGTTAAGTATTATTGCAAATAAACATGAAAACGATCTTTCCAGTGTTAATGCTTACTTGGTGTATTATGCAGATATCAGAAAAAAGACCTCTAGAAAGATTGAACTTCTAATTTCTTTACAATTTCGGAATGCGCCAAGGACCTACCTCTCAAAATAAGTAAAAAACCATTTAAAATCAATTCTGCGTTCTAATTAAATCTACTACAGATATGAGGAAGGAAATTCGTAACATTGGAAAAAGTCATCTGAATGTGATGTTTTAGCTTGCATGAGAATTCTACTTCTTTGAGCTCTGATACATAATTATTACGATCTTCCGTCTCTTGGTGAGCGCACTCGAGAGACGGATCGATTATTGGATGAAAAGTTACTTTGCGTCCTCCCTGCCAAGGTCATTGATGCATTAAACTTTACAGGTTTAATAGTCAAGAAAGGAGAGTAGAATTCCATTGCTAATGATTAATCAAATTTGATGACAATCACTGCAAATTGTCGATGTTAAAATTTCGTAATTGCAAAATTTCTCGCTTTTTTCTGTCTCAGTTTTTGGTCTCATTCACATGCAAATCAGATACGATCAATCTCCACATTAGCTCTGATTCCAGAGATGCAGGTTAATGGAATGCTTTTGACATGCAGTAGGATCCTAACAGCTTGTAGCTGTGATTCTAGTAACAGAAATCGGTCTCTCACTTTCTCTCCCTAAAATAGTCTTTGAAGATCTCAGTATTTTAGGGAAAGGTGCACAATCTCTCTCTCTCTCTCTCTCTCTCTTTCAATTACAGTCTAAGATTATCTAAATATTTTTAGGAGGGACTGTAAAATCTCTCCTCTCCGAACTGCAATACAAGAGCTCAGTGCTTAAGGGAAAGATTAGAGATTCTCTTTCTCTCTCTCTCTCTCAATCTAAGAATATCTAAATATTTTTAGGGAAGATAGTACAATCTCTCCTTCTCTCCGAACAGCAATACAAAATCTCAGTACTTAAGGCAAAGATTATAAACCTCTCTCTCTCTCTGGACGAGGGATTGAGTAGACATGAGTGCTTCATGGAAAGATTGTAAATGGTCTTTCTTTCATTAAGAAAATTTAAACCATGGAGTTATGTTTTCCTCAGCGTTTATATTTCACTCGCTTATTCCTTTCAGCTTAATCATGAGCAAATTATGAAATAATTAGTAAACGTGAACTTATGAAATTTTGCGGAGTGACACTTTATTTAAAATTGAATGCCCTGAAAGATTGTGGTCTCAATTCTTTCATGAGTCTGAAGACGGTGTCTTGAAATCTTTTTAAAAATATGGTCTTAGATAATAAGATAGTTTTTCAGATTTCAGTCAGCATGTTTCCGAGTTATGCTCTAAACCTTTAACCTGGACAAAGATATTCCACTCTAACGAACTACATTTTGCAAAGAAATACTGTGCATATATATAATGAACTACTTGAGAAAGTAAGTTTGCTCAATAAAATCATTTGAACTTATCGGTCGATGGTCACTTAGACGCGAACTCAGAACAGCGACTATTGAACCAGTTTTTTGTGTGGAAAAAAATGTATACTCTGACGTTCATAAAAAAAATTATGTCGTTAAGGTTCATAATGACAACGCGTAACACAGTAAAAGCAACTAATCAGTCAGCGTAACAGCTGATTTTATTTTATCACAGGAAGTCGTACCATCCCCTGCGTCAGTGTATTAACGAGAAAGGGAGGGTGGCTCGAATTTCTGGCTTTCAGTCTCCTTGCCAGAGGTGATGTGAACGGGAGTGTAAACCAGATTAGCGGATTTCATTATTTAGCGCCTGGCTTTTCTTCATCGTTTTCCTTCGCTAATTTTCATCGGGTGAGTGTTTTACCTACATAGCCTGAGAATGAAAACAGTTTACATTAACCATGAGCCTTTAATTTCTATACTTATTTATACGTCTCTCTAAGTGCAGTTACTGTATCACCTATATTCTGCCCAGCAATACTTCGACCATTTCGTAGTGTTCCGTCAGTGTCGTGTTCTGTTTTACTTAGATATTTCACAAAATCCGATTTTGACACTAGCATTCGAACGGGACTTTTGTTTACGTGCCACCTGCTGGAGCAAGTCAGAGTAAGTGCAAAATACTTCAGGGACCGGAAACAGTCATTCAACAACCAGATAAGGATTGATAGAGACGGAGGATTCTCATCATTCATGACAGCTCGTCTTCCAGACAAGGACCAGAAGCGCTTTTAGAATAGAGTTGACTGTGGTGACTGATTGCTAAGGTTTGAGGAAAGTGATACTTTGTATGTGGTTATATAGTTATTATATAAAACTTACTCTGTGGGTAGGTGCTGGAGATCTCCAAGACACAGACTACAGGGTACAGCTATTGAAAGAACGTTATAATAGTTATATAATACATTATACAGAAGTATATATACAACTCATGTTTCTAACTTTTTGCTCTTTTTTTCTTACGCATGAATCAGTATTTTACCACTCAAAAATCAGCTGTTTATAGTTGGACATTGTAAAATCTAGAAATATATATGTATATATATATATATATATATATATATATATATATATATATATATATGTTTCAAACAAATTATTTATACAAGACAACAACAGAATGACCTGTGGTCTACTATCCCGAAACAGTTGACCACCACCATTAAAATTTGTTTGTGAATCCGATGTACGAAACAAAGGTCATTGAAACGGGCTGCTTAATGCCTTTTTCTAGCCCAGGCTCGAAGAAAGTACGAACAGGGATAATGAACGGAAGAAACAAAAAGGTTAACCGTGAATGAAGCGTTATTCCTGCCACTTAAAGGAGGAAGGTTATAAGTCAGGAAAACCAAGGAGCAGGAAACATTGCAGCAACACGGTCAATACCTTGCTACTTTTCTGGTCAGTTACTGGATGGGTGATCACTAAAGAATATGCCAGATGCTCGTGCCTTGACCATCTGCGGAGGCATAGTCATAGTTCTAGTAACCTCATCTCTAAACGAAGGCTTCAAACGCAAAGGAAACAGCTTATGGCTCAGGCCAGACGAAGGGAGGTTCAACGTAGGGTTAATAATTACCTTTGCATCCTAAAAGGTATTTGCAAAAGCCTTAGGCGTCTTTTGAGAGTAGAAACGGGTGACAGTGAGGCCCAAGGAACCAACATTGGTTATGTTTTCACCATGCTTGTGTGTTTGTTTGTCTGCATGCAAAGTATCTCAAAGGGTTAACAGTGGGTTTTTACGAGCAGATTACCAAAAGGTCGTCTTCGTGACTGGCAAGAAGTGATTAAATTATGAGAGGAATCGAGATCTGTTTTTGGAGCCAGGGGCCAAAAACGTATAATAATAATAATAATAATAATAATAATAATAATAATAATAATAATAATAATAATAATAATAATAATAATGGAGAAACAATCCGCAGTTATGAATTGGTACATATATCTAAAAATAAATCTTTACAGAGAGCTTTAAGGAATCTGTTCTATTCCTCTTTTCAATAATAATAATAATAATAATAATAATAATAATAATAATAATAATAATAATAATAATAATAACTGAAGGCGAAAACTGGAGTTATCAGCATTCAGAAGTTAGTTGGTGAGAGAGTTATCGCCATTCAGAAGTTAGTTGGTGAGGGAGTTATCGGCATTCAGAGGTTAGTTGGTGAGAGTTATCGGCACAAAGAAGAGTGCAAACTGTGAAGGACATGCATAAAAAAAAAAAGTTCCTGTGTGAACTGTAGGCTCATGTCATTGAAGCTACGAAAACTGCCATGTTTGCATGAACCACCTGAAAGCCATTGCAATAAAATTCGGCGACATTGCAAATTTATTCGGATACTTTCCTGCTCTTGCAAAGAATCTGGGATTGTAACTTGCACAATAATGTTTTTGCTTTCTCATAACAATTTAGTTATCCGACTCAGTTAAGACAGCTTTTAACGGGCTTTCATTTGCTAGGTCTGGGGTTTCGTCCCGGCTTGTCACCCACTTTCGATCAAGCTGGGAATGGGTAAGTGTCATGGCATGGGACAAATAACGCCATCCCTGCAAGACCTCTGGCATCACCGTCTCCAAAAGGAGAATAAAATGCAAGATAAAGAAAAAAATATATAATATATATATATATATATATATATATATATATATATATATATATATATATATATATATATATATATATATATATATATATATATATATATATATATATATATATATATATGTAAGTTTCAAGAAAGAAACAAATTGGAAAGGACTGAGTGTTGTTGAAAAGAGAATATATATATATACTTTAAAATAACACACCCAACCCCTTCCATTTTAATTACTTCTTGAAATCTTATTTCCTTTCGAAATATTGTTATCTCCAACTAGAGTTGGTTCGAGCTATTACTTTTCGAAACGCTGTTTCCAAACAGCTACTTTCGTGCCAATGTTTACAAATGAATATTTGTTTCGAACAACTGTTTGGGAGTAATCAGCTATCGAAGAACTGCCTTCAAAGAATGTTTTCCGAGAAGCTCTCAGGATACTCAACAGAATACTGATGTTAGATTTTGCATTAAACTTCTGGGATCGCCTTCTCTTACGAATAGATCCCATCTTTCAAGTTGGGCCATCTAAAACATCTCATCCATTTATAATCTCAGAAGAGATGCAATACTTTAGGTTAATTCTACGTTCTAACTACTGATGAATTCATATGAATTCGTCACATTCCCTCCAATTTCATTATTCATGTAATGACATACTGCAGTATTTTTCAGAAAGGATTTAAATTATTCACATACTAAAGGATTTACATACTCACCTTCCGTTTCATTTTTCGTTTAATAACATCTTACAGACATTATTAAAAAGTACCAAATCATTCTGCGAATAAACTAATTTACCACATTTCCTTCAAGTTCACTGAAGGTATCTCTAGCAGCATAAATGAATATTTCCTCAAACTCGTGGGATAATAGCTGAGTTACAACCAACTTGATCAGGTCGCTAAAACACCCTTAAGGAAGTGGTTTGACCTCCAAAATTTGGACCAGTCAGTGCTGACCTGAAATCGTACCTGCCACAACCAGTTAACCCCGAACTCCACGGTTATTTGACTGTTACTTTCCCTTAAGGACAAACTCTGGAAATTTCCCCTTGCTTCGGTATCCCTTAGACTATGTTTTTTTTTTAAGGAAAGGATTTGGTGGGGGGGGGGAGGCTGGAACACCTAGAATGTTAAAGAAAGAGGAACACCGTGATCTTTCTATCATATACTGTACACACGCTGAAAATTATTCCGTTAATGACCAAAACTGGTTTAACGGCTGAGTACATAAATTAACTGATCAATCATTTTTCCTGTCTTGCACTCTGGATATAAGAACGAAAAAGAGAGAAAGATAGAGTGAAATAAGGAAAGGTTACCTAATAAAGCCATGAACATGTCATTCAACTGGCACCTATTCTTATCTGAGTTCATAACATAGTAACCTTTACAACTAAGACCTTTCTCTCTCTCACCTTTATCTTATCACTTGTCAGCGCATGGATTTGTGTCCATTCACGGGAGCGAACCTAAAGAAGACAAATAACATCTATTGCATTACTGACAGGGCATTCAAAGTCTGTCATTTCAGACTCGACCTACGAGATCGTGGAATCTTATCTCGACAAGAAATTGTAAAGCCCTTTTCTCAATACCAGTGGCCTCATTTTTTAAGTATATTGTAAACTACTTCCTCCAATATATTGAACTTCCCTCTCAAAAAGGAGCGCAAAGCTATGGTATTAATCTATCAAAATAAAAAATAAATTCAACGTCCAAGGAAAGACTTCAGTCCAGTGTATAATATCCGGTAAATTCTGAGGTAAATCATCGAAAATGAAAAAGGAATTTCGTCTCAACTTTATTGAACTACTTAATATCCGGCAAATTCTGACGTAAATCATCGAAAATGAAAAAGGAATTTCGTCTCAAGTTTATTGAACTACTTACGTAATGTTCTCCTTGGTTTAAAATAGAGAAATGCATCGGTTACATATTTCTCATATAAACGACGAAAATTCTTGGAAAGGATTGAAATGCAAATCAATAGATTTACTACACTATAAATTTCTGATAATAATAATAATAATAATAATAATAATAATAATAATAATAATAATAATAATAATTTGACACAAGAAAGACAGTAATTCAACCCTAAGGAAAGAGTACTGTAGTCCTATGTCATGTAGTGCATGAGCTGACATGGTAACCACACTTGTTGAAGTGTGTTAATTTTCCCACAAAATAATAATAATAATAATAATAATAATAATAATAATAATAATAATAATAATAATAATCTTTGGTTGTAGCTGATATCAGAGGGTACACCATCGACGTGACATTAAATATTCTTCCCTGAATTCTGAACGAGATATATGACAATTCTTTTTCGGTTTAGAACAGACAGTCTTCTTCATTACTGTCATGATCCCTGTCTCATTCCATTTTTATTTTGCTATCAGAAAGTCAGCTGAATAAAAGTATCATGAAGGGGAAATCATATGGCGGGCTGACGAGACCTCGATAATACAGTAAATAATTCTTTTGCAATGCTTTATATATTTTTACTGATTTAACAAAGTTAAAATTTCTTAAAAGTTGCAAGTCGATACACATCTTATTTATTACTCTCGGATTTTACTTCTTTCTATATGATCCTTGACTTATTTACTCAAGTACCATTATATTATAGTTATCAATTGCCCTGGCAGACTTGATCTGTGAATGACCCTTTTCATTAAAAGATTTTTCTTTTTATGTTGCTGCCAAGATTTAATCATCGCATCATACTGTAATTACCTCTCCACCTGAATATGAAAATTACAACATATAAGTTTACTTATCGACTGACAGTGATCCCTACTTTAAAAGTAATACTTTGAAGATGTGCAATGAAAACAATTTACTTTGAAAATGTGCAATGAAAACAATTCTTTCTTGAAAGCGCATGATGGGGCCATTTTTTTCGAAAATCCATATGGTGGTACAACATTACTTTTCTACTTACACTTGTTGTCTATTGACTGGTCCTGATGGTTGAAAACTAAGTCTATCCGTTAAATAGCCCAGCTTCAAAATATGGCTTATTCCAAACGCCTGATTTTAAAGAACAATTTCTTTCCTCAAACACAGGATTCTCTTGAATTCTGGAGAAACCCCCTTGCCTGGGACTTGTTTTGCCTTGAAACGGCAGTTCTCTTGAACATTTTGCATATACAACCTTGTTTGCCATTAAGCTTTCAGTCAAGCTTTCAGTATTTTCAATGGCCCAACAACTTCAGGACAAACAACAGCTTTGCATACATTGACAGCTGTTCAATATCAGAGCGCGGAATCACCCTGTGAGGGCTTGGTAAAACAGAGCAAATAAATGAAATCTTGACGGATATGGTTTAGCTAATCGCCTACCGCTGTAGTCTGGTACACAGTAAGGTCTTTTGATTGGAATCTTAGAAAAATCCCCCATAATTCAAATGAAAATCTGATTTCGGACATAATCTTGAACTACTTGTCTTTACGACAGACCTCTAAGCCAATCGGATGTTGTCATAGTACTTATCAGAGGTATTCCAATAAGAGCGATAAGATAAAACACCAGCGAATTCAACTGGGACAAAATAACATGATTTAAAAGGCGACATAGTAATGCTGCATGAAACCTATACTTATTATTACAGAGATTATTGCAAAGATTTAAAGTTTCAGTTTAGACTGCAAGCACTCTACCATACGACAAGGTCACCTTCATTTGCCTTGATTACACCAATACAGCTTTCGTCAAGTGATCATGATAAAGTTTCCCCAATGTCCAAATGCGTGTGGAATTTAAAAATCCCCTGTTCATGGCATTTGCTGATTATGAGAAAGCACTTGACAGCGTCTTGCGCCATAGGGAAATCTCCCTCGGCACCTCGGCAAGGAGAGCCAACAGATCGAGATGTCACTAAGCTTTTGGTCAACGATTAGCCACCGGAGCAGGCTGAATAAGAATTAGATATCAAACAGACTGAAATTACATTTAAAGTAAGATTAGGAATTAGTCAAGTATGATCTGTATTGTTATATACACATGACTTATGTTTGACAAAGACGATGTCAGATTTTGTCGATTTCAGAACCTGGGGAAAAAAAAGAGCTGTATAAGTAAATGAATAAATAAATAAGTTTACTCATGAGTACACAACATTTGGCAAATATTCAAAAGTGTTAAACCAAAGTGTACATAACCCTTTTAATTGACGTCACTCCCTCATAGCTTATGATCACCAACATTTACAACCCTGACAATAACACTAATTCACACACGCACACACACACACACACTGTAGCATCTTGACGGCATTTCTATTTAAGTTTAAAGTAAGAATGACCTTCGAATCTTGTTGTGTACCAAAGAGAGAGAGAGAGAGAGAGAGAGAGAGAGAGAGAGAGAGAGAGAGAGAGAGAGAGAGAATGTTTCAAGTATATACATGAATAATGAGCACACATGCAATATATATATATATATATGTATATATAATTTATAACTTTAATTGTAAATCAGAGAGAGAGAGAGAGAGAGAGAGAGAGAGAGAGAGAGAGAGAGAGAGAGAGAGAGAGAGAGAGAGAGGGCAGGTGTTAAATCTGGCTGCTCACTGCAAATGTTAACAAACTAAACCATTTAAAAGTTTTGCAACTTTACGGACCTAACCTAACTTAGCTTAACTTATTTCATTTCTCTTTTCTGCTTCAGTTCATACTCCCGAACCTTTCTAGCAGTCTGCATAGCCAACCTTTCGTCCACTTTTAAATTCAATCTTTTTCTTTTTGCTTCAGCTAGCACACATACACATGCTATCATTAATTGTTGTTCCATTGAGAATAATTATATTCATGCGCTCTCCTGTACATATTCATGTACTCAACCACTCACCCATACATATATATATTCATAATACATATGTGTATATATATATATATATATATATATAAAATACACACATATACAGTTATGTATATATATATATATATATATATATATATATATATATATATATATATATGTATATAAACCTTAGTTCAATATTATAAGGAAAACAACACTGTGTATATACACATTATGTTTTCAGAATCGAGCAATTCCGCCTACACCTCCCCCGTAACGTCTGCACACTTTCCTTTAAACGAATTTTCCAATTTGGAAATTCTTTCGGCTGGAAATAAACTCGTTTCTTTTCTTGTCGCATATGAAGAATCTACCGCTATTAATCATTTACTTAAAGGAGGTCTGATTGTTCAAGGAAATTGGGGATTAAATCTTTTTTTTATTCCGGGTATTTTCTCAAAAGGAAGTCTCGGTGGTTGACCTTATTCTGGGAACACCTTCCTGCTCCCGAATTCTGGAGCTTTGTCGCACGTTCCTTCTCAAAACAGGAGAGAAAAAAAAGAAGGGAGAGAGAAAGAGAGACAGAGAGAGAGAAGGGAAAAATTTTGCCTACAGTAATGTTAACGTCCTTCCCTGTCGCCGCCCACTGGAAGTCTGAATGAATCGATAGACACAGCTGAATGCCGCTATCACTGGAGGGACGGCCATCCATGCTTCTTAAAAATAAGTCACGGAGAAAGGATCCATAAGTTGGCAGTACTCACCATACTCACTTCCATGGTGATTCTAAAATCAACCGAGGGTTTGTTGGGGTTAAAGACGCTTGGCGGGCTTGGGGGTCGCTCATCAACGCCATCGGTCGAAGGGTCTTTGAATGACTGACCGAAAAACAAAGGGAGAAAGAGAGAAAAAAATCAGAAACACTATTTGAAAAGAATGTCGTGCTCCTTCTTTACCGTCCAGCTGATCAATATAGTGGCGGCCATGTTGATGACGTCACGGAGAGAGCAGCCGTTTTGTGTTGTGAGTGAGTGAGTGAGACCGAGAGGACGCTGAGCCGCGGGAAGGAGGCCAGTATTGATAATATTTATCGTGAAACAGTGTCTCTTCCTTCGACTGGACTTATTGTACAAACCCTCTTTGGACTGCGGAAGAAGCGGCAGTAAATACATCCACCATCCCAGGTCAGTGAGGGGTCGAAATTCGGGAAAGATTTGGGGAAGGTTGCGCTCCTCCTCCTCCGTGGTGTCAGCTGCCCCTTGTGTTAGTTACCAGAGGGTGGGTTCTCTCTGCTTACTAAATGGTTATACAGAAAATCAATAAAGGCGTTATATTCATGTCAAATGCACAGGGAGGGAAGGAAGAATGTATTTTGGAGCCTGTGACACCATTTCATTGATTGTGCCGAGGGCAACAACGCAGAATGCAACGCAAAAATTGTAGCTCGCTATTTTGTCTCCCCTTCGGGAAATACAGTGTGATCCGGTAAAGAATATCGGCCCACCAGACGCAAATGCATTTATTATCGATTGCTTGTGCCTGGGACTAATCACTTTCATGTATTCCGTGCTCAGCAGCTGATGATACACCCTTGGATACATCACCACATGAAATTTCTATGCATGAATTGTTAATGGTGTATCAGATACTTCGATCAGATTCGCCATAAAGTTACGTTGTTTTGACAGGTTTGTCCCCAGGAAAGTAAGAGAAAGACATGTAATTAAGATGATCAACAGGGCATACATTACACTAGCACTCTATAAGGTAGTTACTGGGAAGGTATATTATTGCAGGAATATAAGGATCCTCTCCCCAAAATATATTTAGAATTCGATAGTCGAGGGGAACCGCTTGTGTACGTGTGTGGGAGGGTAAACACACGCCATCTTATATCCTCTTTGATACATTCTGGTAACTCGTGATCAGGTAAAATGAATTAAATATCGATTTTCCAAGGGGAAAGGAACTACGTTAACCCCAGAGCAAGTAACAGTAACGTATATATACGTAGTGCCGTGAAAGGAGCACATTCCTCTCATGCGTACTTTCCAGCCTGGGGTGATCTGGGCACGAATTCTTCTCGTGCTCGAATTCTGCGGATTACGAGGAACGAACCTGCACGTGCCGTAAGTGGTAAAAAATAATAATAAGAGGATAGAGTTCGTAAGTACACCAGTAGAGAACAAAAGGAATTCTCTCGCATGCAATCCACGCCCACACCATTTGACTCGTAGCTTTCACGGATATCTGTCTATCTCCGGAAACGTCTCCTGATATGATTTTGCGCTTTCCTCATATCTTGTTTTATTCCCGCCACTGGCACTGACTTGGGAAATCTATGATGTGCGACGTGAGGCTTTAACATACATACACAGATATGATGCGAAATAAACAACTGTCAGGGGCTAACTGGCACTGCTGCTGGGTCTCTCAAATGAGTGAAAGTCGAATTTTTCTCAAATTTTTCGCAAATTGAAATTTGGTTTAAATTCAAGTTTTTCTACTGTATCATCATTCAAGGAATTGCAAAGTAGGTTTTTCGCAATAAATTGTGATCCGGATTTTTTTTTGCAAAGACTGAAATTCGATTTGTTTCCAGAAAAGCTGAAAGTCGATTTTTTTCCCAAGGATTCAAGTATACTTAAGGAAGTATATTTCCCAATATTCTTTTGAAATGAAATTCTTATTTTTCTCCACAGAAATGAAGTTTAACTTTTTTTTTTCAGAGAACTGAAATTTGTTTCTTTTTTAAAAGATTTGAAATTCGAATTTTTCTGAGAAAAAGGATGAAAGTTAGATTCTTGCTTACAGAATTGAGGCGCCATTGTTTTTCTGAAAAAATCGTCATCAGAATTTCTCTTGAAGAATTGAAATTAAAATTTGTTCCCAAAAAATTGAAATTCCCATTTTTCCTTCAGAACCGAATTTCAAGTTTTTTTTTTTTCTTTTAAGACGGAGGCTCCAATTTCTCTCAGAGAACTGAAAATCGAAATTTTCTCGAATTGACATTCAAATTTTCGTCATCATTCAGAATGTGTACACACTTGTATGGAACAAATCTGGAGCACTAGCACTTTACGGTGGCTTAGGCTTACACAAAATGGGATGCCTTGCTGTGAACAATCATGACTGATAAAAACATGCCAACTCACTGTCTCTGATACAACTCCACACTTTGCTAAAGGGGAATATCGCTTCATTTGTTTTGCCCTCTGGTTTTATTTTCGGGCCTGGGCAAGTAAAGGCATTGCGTTGTCCCTCCAACTGGCCACTGGTCATAAAAAACGGAAAAAATATATATGCATGCATGCACAACACTTTACAAATAAAACAGACAAAAGAAATTACACATGCAAACGTTTAATCATTTGCTTAATTCAGTCGCCAAACTAACATATGCAGAATATCAATGTTTCAGGAAATGACGAGAATATGTGATTAGAGAGAGGATGGGGGTGGGAGGTGGGTAGGTTGGGCGGATCAGGGCTGGGGGAAGGGGGGGGGGGGGAGGAAGGATTTCAGAGGGAATCGGGAAGAAAAAGAAAGTGAAGGTGATTGGTCCAATTCCGGGAAAATTCGGATTTTTGGGGTTCTGTACTAAAAATTCCCTCCTTCTGGGCTACGATGAAATGTAGTTTTATATTTCAAGGATCCTTGGCCCCGAATTTATTTTTCTGAGCTTGATCCACTGCTGTGTTTATGTGTTTGTCGTTTGCTTTAACTTCATTTAGTTATTATTTTATCGTACTTCTTCCTCCTCACTTGTCTTTTTTATTATTTGTCGTATTTGGGAATCTATTGTGTCATTTCTCGACATGCTAATAGCCTTATTTGGAGCGTTTCATACGAATGAATGCAAATTTGCAATAACAATAATTTTGTTGACATCTGTTTAAGAGACACTGGTGAAAATATTTCGTCTGCTAGGTATTGTTGTAATACTGAAAATCAAAACGTGAATCTCTCGCTCTCTCTCTATAGATATATATATGTATGTATGTATGTATGTATGTATGTATGTATATATATACATATACTGTATATATGTACACATACACACAAACACACACACACATATATATATATCTAAATATATCATTTGAAGTCATGTTTCAATGCCGGGTAAATGTTCTGCTGCTGAGTAATATTATTTTATATATACTACTGTTGACGTTATTCCAGGTTGGACTTTGTTTATCTAATGAGTAAATTATGTCATAAACATGCGTCGACAACTTATCATATACATATCACAAACGTGTTGAAAACACATAAACGACCGTAATTGGAAAACGACAAACGCTACACAACCTTATGAGGAACTGGTTAGGACTACCAGTAAGTCGTAGACTTGTAACTTGTATTTAACCTGTCTGTGATGTGTGTGTGACAAGTTGCCAACACGTGCTTAAGAATTGTACTGTAGTGCGGATTCACACGTACAAAACATATAAGAAAAATAATTTTTTCAAACGGTGGAGACCAAGGGTGCTGTAACGCAAGTCTGCAATGACAAATAAATCCATGAATAATGACTTCAAAGTGCAGGAATTAAGTTTAACAACGCAGTGCAATGTTGGTTCCCTCAGTACTTATATACTTTTCGTAAGTGGTCCTGATAGCTTAGTCGATGCACGCAAGAGAAATGAAGTCGTTTCATAATGTCTCCTTGTGCTTGGTATATTTTACGAGAGCAAATACTGTTTCAGTATTTTATTGTATTTATATACATATGCATATATATATATATATATATATATGTATGTGTGTGTATACATGTCTACCGTATATATATATATATATATATATATATATATATAAACATTTACACACATTACTATGCATAAATATGTAAGAAAATACTCTGAGCACTTTTGTATTAAGTTTACATAAATCACACGCAAGCAGATACATAAATATACATGTTATGTATATATGCATGCATGTCAACAATAAGCCCTTTCCGCTCCTAGGGGTGGATTGATTCCATATTGCTAACGGGATTGAGCAAGATGTTCCGAAACACAAAGGTGAAATGAGTTGAAAGTGTTAGAGAATATCATACAGTTGTCAGGGCAGACTGGAATGGAAGTAAGAGATCACAATTCTTGCATTTGGCCTGTTTTGACCCTTTTACTGTGCCTTTGTTTTACACAAGTTGATGCGTTTGTGGCTTACCTATGTGCAATATGTATGTTTAATATAATAAACGCTACTGACGTAACTAGCCCTTTAGAACGGAATAGATATTTAAATAGATAATCATCATCATCTTCATAATCATTGCCTCCAACACCGATCGAGGCAAAGGGCCTCTGTGAAATTTCGCTAATCAAGTGTTTTATGTGCCTTGACTTTCACAAATCTCCACCCCTTCAGCTTCCCACCTCATAGCTCTCATCCAAGTAGGTCTGGGTCTTCGAACTCTTCTGGCACCCTCACGAGCCCAGTTGACACTATCCCCTGCTATTCTCTCAAGGGTTGTTCGAAGGACATGTCCAAACCATCTCCACCTCCCTTTCATCATTATCTCATCTGTGTATGAACTTTTGGAATTTCCTTTGCTATATCATTTCTCATTCATGCTTTCTGACTCCTAATACTCTTCTTACAGCTTTGCTCTCAAATGGAAAAAATTTTCATATATATACAGTATATACTCTCACTGTCATACCATAATTCATGTCTCTATAGCAATACAGATTGTGCTAGATTTATGTATAACCACTTGTTTGTATTTAATATCAGTCTATTTGATCTAATCTCGTTCCGTATGCCCATTGTTTGATTTGTCCTTTTCACTCTTTCACGAAATTCCAACTCACCAGAAACTGTATTCGCTATTATTGTTGCTTAATATTTGAAAGATTCAGCATCATTAACTTTTTCTCCATCTAGTGCCGTTTATTCCTCTGTGCATACTCTGGCCTCATTATTTCAGTTTTTCTTAGTTTTACCTAGAGTTCCATTTCTGTACATAAAATACTACTACTACTACTAATACTAATAATAATAATACAGTAGCCACCTTTTATATTAGGAATGCCTCGAAATGGCAGAACCTTTAATGGCGGTTTCTTGATAATAGGATTATATTTAGAACTGGAAGAAGCAGGCCTCCCCCGTCCCTCCTACTAAAAAAAAAAAAAAAAAAAAAAGATAGTGGCCCGAGGAATAGGATGTCGGCGAGGAAATTTACTGTTAATTAAAAATTGTAGCAATTGCCGCCAATTTCGATCAGTCTTTTTTTTTTTTTTTTTTTTTTTTGTTTATTTTGGTCGTGGGTCATCTTTATGTCTGTGACTCTGGGTACGTTGCTGAAATGAACATTCTCCAGAGGAGAAAGTAAACGTTTAGTTTTTTTTTTTTTGGGGGGGGGGGAGCTATAGGTAATTTTCATAATTTTTGACGTTTTCATTTACAGAGCTGCAAATGTGAGATGCTTTTGCTGTTATGCCCATATAGGACTATGAATTGGAGACTTCGTTCTTCATAGCAGATTGTAAATGATCAGAATTTTATTGGTCTACTTGCTGTTTCATTTTATTTTTTGTACGTAATCTGCATACTTACGATTTTGGGGGCCATAATAGAGATGAAAACTCTTCTAGAGAGGGGACATTTTCAGAAATTTAATGAGGCATTTCTTTTTCAATTGTAATTTTTTTTTATCTTTTCTTGTGGATCAGCCAAATGTTTGTCAAGGTAGACAGACGATAATAACAATAATAATAAAACAGGCAAGTTAAGAATTGTGCACATAAAACTACAAGTAAAAAATGAAAACTTAGCCAGACGTATAGGCCATTTTATATCTATATGTATTTTCAAGATGATATTTTGTGTAGGGTGCACTCTCGAATATCCCAATGAATTGTAATCGAAAAGCAGGTTGGCGAGACTGAAGTTTCTCATTCGTCTTCCTCTTCGATGAATGTTACTGAATAAAAATGTGTGGTGTTATTTTATTCGCTATGCCTTCGTACCCTTGTCACAGTTTTAGGACACTGAATGTCTAGATGAAGAATATTAATGTATTGATGATAACCATGACAGTTAAATCCTATCCACTGCCAGTAAGCTAGATTTTTCAAGATGCACTTGTGGGTGTTTCTGGTGTTATTGCAAGCCTAACACGAGATTTCATAACTCTGCACAAAGATCAGAATCCCGGTTTTATTTTGAAGGGTTTAAATGCTTTGTACAGGATAAATTCTTCAACTGATTTGACTTTATGAAATTCAAACTGTTAAGCCAAGCATTAGGAGTTGGAGTGGTTGGACAGCAAGATCAAGAGAGCCAGAAACTAAAGATGAACAACAAGGATCTGAAGTGGAACTAGAAGAAAACCTCACAATTACCCTTAGAAGTAATATTTAGAGAAGTTGGACAGCAAGACTGAAGAAAGAAAGCGTGAATAGAGATAAAGTAAAAGGCTAAACAGCTGATGCAGTAAGGGGCCGAAGGGATGCTGCAAACACCCCACCACGTGAGGCGCACTGATGGCACTAACCCCCCCACCTCACAGGGGATAACCTCTTCAAGCAAATGTACTTGTGGATGTTTCTGATATTATACACCACACTAAATGTGCTTCCACTGCTATGCAACAAGGATGAAAGTCCCTATTCATGCCAAAAGGTTTCTCCTCTATCATATGTGCTTTAAATCACAGGAATAAGCACCTATACCAACGTTGTCAGTGTGTTCATTTCTGCAGGAAAATATTGCTTGTGAATGTTTTCAGTTGCCAACACAAACTGATAATTTCTAGTGGTGAATTACCTTTTTCAAAACCTAGTACCCTCTCATTGTATAAGACCATCGCCTCAAAGTCATTAAAATCCGACAGGAAATATAGAATGGTTATACCTTTTTCTTTTAAAAGTAAGGCAATGGGACGGGCAATGTAATACCCTTTACTTGCCCACGCCCGAATAAAACTAGATGGAAAAATGAGGGAAGAAGGGCGAGGCTTTTCCATATAGGAAGTGATATAATCATCTCGTTGAAATTGTAATGGAATAATTATGCAGTTGATCATAACCAATGGATATAATTATTCAACATTAGAGTGACATTTTAAGATGAGGGACAATTTTCGCCAGCCATCTTGGTACCGTCTGAAAGCCCAGCCGAGCTCAATGAGAATCACTGGTTCTTAGGATGTCTGCAGCCCTCTAGTTAATGAGTGCTGCTTTGAATGCAAACTAATTGCACTGGAATATCTCAAAAAGAATTTTCAGTAATACTTTATTTTCCAGACAATTTCTTGATTCCAGCTGTAAGTTTACTTCTGAGAATGTGTGTATCATTTAATGAAGAACACCGAATGGAAGATAATTGTCCTGAAACATCTTGGAGATGATACTGGTGGTGTCGTTATGAAGAAAAATATATCTTAATTTGTGAGTCTGCCACGAATGTGGCTCTTTTTCGCACTGACCCGTCTGCATACAAAGTGATTAACTGCTGACTCTCTAATGTCTTGATTCAGACATGGAAGTCTCATGCTTAGTCTTCTCTTCTTATTCACCTACTAAAGAAAAGTGTGTTTTACTTTTATCTTTATTTTAGTTTCTTTATCCTTACACGTCTACGCAATACTGTATCTGAAAAGCAGGATGCCTTTTTTATTTTTATTTTAGTCGAAGTAAGTGGTTTCACTTTTGCAACAACAGCCCCAAAAACGTGTATCCACGTCCTTACACGTCTACTGTACATATAAATGTGCAGAAGGGCCTAATATCTAGGAAGCGCACTGCAGTTTTTTGTATGAGTGGGTGCTCTGGCCTGTCTGAGAGCATTCTGTGTAGGTGTATGAGGGGGCTAATATTATGGGAGTTTTCCGCTCGGGTGGGTCTACCACTGGAAAGATGAAGTAGCGAAAGATATCCTTTTCTTTGCGTGTTTTATATATATATATATATATATATATATATATATATATATATTATATATATATATATATATATATATATACTGTATATATACACATATATATATATATATATATATATATATATATATATATATATATATATATATTACAAATATACACTTATATATAAAATACACACACACACACACACACACACATATATATATATATATATATATATATATATATATATATATATATATATATATATATATATATATATATATACTGGATATATATGCATGCGCGCCCGTGTGTGTGTGTGTGTGTGTGTGTGTAATAATGCTTACGTTTTGCACGTGCAAGTACAATAATTATGAATCTATTTCATCATACTTTTGATGTTGATAGTTCGTCGAATGGAAGAATTCTCATTCCTTTCTGTTTCTCCCTCTTTTTCTCTCTCTCTTGACGTCAGCAATTAAACATGCTAACCTTCAATTTGTTTGACTCTAATGTTAATTGATTTTCCACTTAATAAAATAAAATAATGATTTCTAATAATCCTCGTACGATTGATTTATTCACGGATTCCCTTGCGGTTATATCCATGACTTTTAAATGGTTTTGCTTAGATTTTCCAGCCAGGTTTTTACGCGCAATGTAAGAGAGGTGGAAATTAAATGTTAAAAGTGAAAGCGAAACGACGTCAGATATTTGATGGTATGGAACGGAGCTCTTTCAATAGGCTGTAGAGATAGGTACACCGCGAGGCCAGGAAACGTGTGTGTGTGTGTGTGTGTGAGGGATTGGTAGAGAGTGGATTTTACCGAAGTTTGCTACACAGGTGTTGCGTTGGGGGTTCATTGCTCCTTACACCTGTATTTATGAGGATACTCTCCCTCAGCCTCATCTTACACAGTTTTGTTACACACGCAAACATACACACACACACACACACACACATATATATACACACACATATATGAGTTCAAGCTAAGATGCACTGCATGACTAGCCTAATACAACTGTCTTTGTGTTGCAGTTATTTACTTACACTTTTATTTATTTATCAGTTTCTTAATTTATCCGTTTTTCTAATAACTGAGCTCCTCTTTCTGTATTTCCCATTACTTTCTGTTACTTCTTTGGAATGAACACCGTATTTTTGAAAGCTTGAATTTCATGTCAATGACATCTATGGACGTGTTCCATATGAATAGGTTTCATCTTTTGAATAATATATATATATATATATATATATATATATATATATATATATATATATATATATATATACATATATATATATATATATATATATATATATATATATATATATATATATATATATATATATATATATGTATATATATATGTATGTATATACACACATACACACACACACATATATATATATATACATATACAAAGAAACAAAGTTGTGTGTATGTGCGTGCGTGGCAGATCAACTTTAGATTGACTGCTGTTTTCTAGCACTGAAATTATCTAGGTATTACGGCCTTAAGAATTTCACTAAAGAAATATGCCCAATAAAGTTCTGTAGAGTCCTCAGGGTGGAAAAATCAGAAAAATCATCTAAATAGCGTGTGATTTTTACTTGAGACCAAAGACGTGCGCGTCCCTGGTAATATGAAACGTTGAAAATTAATAGTGTGAAACCCACATGAGGCGTAGTTGATTACCTCACAATTGGTTTTGCAAGAATTTATAAACAGAAAAGAAAATGGGACTGAAAATGTAAGAGGGAATGACAAGCTCCTGATCAGGCGTTTTTATTCGCTGAGGAGAATATTTGTTCAATGCCATCATACTCTGTTCAGTGGCTAAAAAGTCAGTGTAATAGTGCCTGCTATCTCATTTTTTAAAAACCAACTGCACTACGATTTCCGTAGTGCAAAAATGTGTATATTTGTTTTGCATTTTTTAAATTCGATTTTGGTTGTGAGCAAGTCCCTTATCAATGGCACCTTACTTCGCTCTTGCTTTCACTTCCTGTCAAGCGTCCTATGCTTGTGATGAACAGTAAGATCATCCACAAGAAGCCTTGTTTCTTTGACAGTGGTGGCTAGTGATTAGTTTAAACCATTTCCCGGTTAATGCCCCTCTGCTACTGCTGTCTAATGAGCGGTCATTTTGTTAGCGTTGGCTGTGATTTGCTACAACCATCTACAAAGCTATACATGCTGTAAACCATCTGCGTAGGAAGGAAGACTGGATGAATACTTAGAGAGAAAATAAAAATCTCAAAAATTCAAATTAACTGCTAAACGGGGAAGTACAGCTGAGGCCCAAGAACTTACAGTATTTACTGATATTGACTAACTGTTCTTTTTCTAAAAATGAGGTCGAAAGCTGTAAACTATTTCGTAGATCACAGTAGAGTAAAGAAAATTCTATAAAAGAACTTATCTACTTAAAGCTAAGTTTCCCTTACGAACTCCATCAAAGGTGATTTTCTTAAAAATGGCAAAATCAGAAAGGGCTACTCGATATGAATAAGTCCTCTGGAAGCTTCCGGAAATGCTTAACAGCGTGACTCCAGCAGTCATTTCTACCGAGAGAACTTCATTTCACTTCAAGTTCTCGGAGAAAAATAAAACTGAAATATGTAACTTCAATGTTGTTTTTTCGGTAAACACGTTAGTATCCTAAAGGAGGAAACTTTCAACAACAGCTGGCGCCCCCGGGGCTCTTTTGAAAATGTCCTTGTTGACACACTCAGGATTGTTGGAAACTGTTTCGATTCTCCCGTTTTTGCTTTTATTCAAAAGATACCATTTTACGTGTTCTAATCAAGTCATAATTCTTTAGGGTGAAAAGATACGACATTCATGTGAAGCTGATGACCTACAAGACATGACTTCACTGTGAAAATCGTGTGACTTTTGTGTGAACTTAATGATATTTGGCAAAGGAAAAGAGAGCCAAAGACCTGCCTCTTAAAAGATGTAAGATTATAAGAATCAGAGAATAGGGAAACAGAAGAGAAATCCAAAATTGGACAGAAAAAGGTATAACGACTTTGCTTTTATTCTCAGTTTCATCAGAAGTTTTGCCTCCGTGAAGAGCAATGCCAATTTCATCTCATTTTTCCACTTCTTAAAAAAAATTCATATGACGTCCTGTTAAATGAGCCTGTGTTAATACACTTTTTTTTTTTTTTTTTAAGTCTTTTCGACCACTTTTAATTTTGGAAATGCCAGATGGAATGGAGTCAGTGGCCCAGCTGAGAGAGGAGGGGTTATTAGTAGCAGATGAAAGAAGGAAAAATATTAATGAAATGACGAAGGTGAATAGGGTGCAGAACCGTATCATTTTTTCATACCTATTTAAGGTTTATGTAATATGCTTTGGCTGTTACTAATGCGAAATGTTTTTCCTAGTGGTTGCTAATGTGTGTGTGTGGCTGTGTGTGTGTATAGATATATACACATATATTTTATATATTTATATATATTAAATATAAACATATAAATGCATATATAATAAAGAGAACCTAAGACAATGTCTATGCAACCAGTGTCTTCAAAACTAGAATATTACAGCTGCTTCTATCTCTCTCTCTCTCTCTCTCTCTCTCTCTCACACACTCACACACACACATACACATACATACATACATACATACATATACATACATACACACATATATATATATATATATATATATATGTGTGTGTGTGTATATATATATATTGTATTGTGTGTGAGAGAGAGAGAGAGAGAGAGAGAGAGAGAGAGAGAGAGAGAGAGAGAGAGAGAGAGAGAGAGCCTGCAAGCGGTAATATTCTAATTTTGAATACATTGTCTGCATTTACACTGCCTTATTTTCTCTTTATTTTCCCCTCCTCTCTCACCCTGGTGAATTTTTTCGTCAGGTAATCAGCAAACTTAATTATCTGGAAGGGTGCGAAGTAATTTACTTACCAGATGATTTAATCTAAGAAAATTGTAAATTGCATGTGTTTAATTGGGAGTTATAGATTTAACTAGGGTAAGAATGCCCTCAGTTCCGATGCGGAATAAATGCAGTGAGCTGTTTGTGGATATGTTTTTATTTATTTGTTAATTTCGTCTCTTAATTAACTTTTAACGGCCCCTAATTCTATTAAAACTTTCTTTGCAAGGTAAAGGCCTTTTAAGCTTGTTTGTAGCTTTGGGAAACAACAACAAATAATAGTGGCCTGTATAGGGGTAGTGGCGTCAGTGCACCTCATACGGTGCACTGTAGGCATTACTTAAGGTTCTTTGCATCGTCCCTTCGTTTCCTATCTGCAACCTCTTTCATTCCCTTTACTGTAACTCTGTTCATATTCTCTTTCTTGTTCATATTCTCTTTCTTCTACCTTACTTTCCACCCTCTCCTAACAACTGTTTCACAGTGCAACTGCGAGGTTTTCATCCTGTTACACTTTTAAAACCTTTCAACTATCAATTTCCCTAAAATTCTACACTCCATTCCATTCCATAATAATAGTGAGTTTACAACAAACTACAGAGGTATTTTTCCTCTTTTCATACTTTCTTTATCCAGTCTCAGATGGTTGTAAATTGGAAAACTATAAAATGTTAACAAAAGAACCCCAAACTGAATATCATTCGATGGCAACAAGTGATATTTCCATTAGTTATCCCTTGTACAAACACGTTTTTGAACGCTGACCTGATAAAAACCGATATAAGAATGTGGATTTTTTGCCTTCCTTTGTGTTCCCTGAACTTTTACCTGCTTCTTTTTAAAAGGCGTTTAGGTAGCGACCACGCAGCCAAGCCAATCTTGGTGTTCTCAACGAAAGAAAAAAGAGGCTGCTTTCATTTTGGGATAAATAACACAGAATTTACAGAACAGCATAAGAAGGAGAAGCATAAAAGAATAAGATTCATCCTGGTATTTACATATTAATGCCTCATTGTATTTTTCATAGTATTTTTAGTGTTATAAGATCCTAGAAAACCTAAATTTTATCAAATTTTCACCATACCGTGGTGAGATATATTTCTCTTCTAAGACTTCTTTGAATGAATACGCACTTGCATTAACTGGTCCTCAAAGTTCTGTAGGCCTGATGACATTACTCGAGAAGGCATTCAAACATACAACAGACCTTAAGATTCATGGATACTTTACGCCTTTTCTACTGAGGTTTTCCTGCACGAGGCTTTCTTTAATGTGAGGGAGTTGGGGGGGAAGGAAATTGGTGTATCGAGTAGTATATGGTCAAACGATGTATCATTGAGAAAAGCTTAATTCCCTTCCCCCTCTCCCCAAATTAAAAAAAATATTTTGACGATATGTAAAACAGTTAAAACTTAAATTACTCCACAGCCCCGCCCTTCTGAAAAAAAATCATGCAGCCCCGGCAATTGATTCTCCTGAAATTGAGAGAGAGAGAGAGAGAGAGAGAGAGAGAGAGAGAGAGAGAGAGAGAGAGAGAGAGCAAAGGTACGTAAACAGTTGCAAGGTTTCAGATTATGATGGACGTAGAGGGTTGTGCAACCTTGCGAGTTCGTGGTGGCTATTATTATTATTTTTTTCGCTTTGAATGCTCTTATTCGGGCTTTGTGGTATTATTAACCTCTTTGGGTCGCCTCTAATTGTCTGTCATAAAAATAACAACCACGAATAGGAAAGCACAATTACACAGTTTAGCAAGCACAGACTCCTCCTCTCTCATTGTGAAGAAATACGATTATTACCGGACTGTTTCCCTTTAAAGAAATGGAATTTCTCGGAAATTGCACTGGTTTTGTATTTTTCGTGATGCCCTTTATGATTTTATATATATATATATATATATATATATATATATATACGTTTATACATATATATATATATATATATACAGTATATATGTATATATATATATGGGTGTATGTGTTTGTGTTTGTATGCATGCGTGCGCATATAATTATATTTACATTGTATGATAAGTAATTATATAATCACCTCTGATAACGTAATTAGGCGTATAAAATTCAACTGTCAGTCAGTATGGTCCTAAACGTAATTTTACTTATGAAATCTCAGCTTATTTCGCTATACAATAGTATTATCCAGTCTAACAGTGTCTGCATTTTTCGTTTAATTTTCAATTCCATTTCATCCTTTCTGTGAGTAGAAAATACCCAGAAGAGTATTGTCATAATTCTGCCCACTTTTGGCAACGCAGTGAAAGCAGGATAATTACTGTCTTATGGCTTTCAAGTAGCCACGTATTTTATTATTATAAAATTATTTGTTATTATAACATAACACATTCTTATGGAACAATCCTAACAGGCGTTCGCATAATATATCTTCCATATAACGTCGTACTAATATCTCCCTAACAAGTGGCCCCTCCTCTTTCAAAACAACGATTCTATGAGCCGTAAAGGTTAGATCTATGGTCCTGCAGCCTCACCATAACCACCCTCCCCACCCCCCCTGCGGGGGCGAGTGTTTGTGTATGGGTAATTTTGGGGAGGACCCGGAACGCAGGGGTTAAGTGTTATTGCGAGCAGGCTTGCTCTCATCTCCTCTCTGCGAGCTAATATCCACAGGATGAGCAATTTGCTTAGAATTTATATTCCCTCCCTTTCCCTACCCCTCCTATCCCTTTCCCAGCTCCTCTTACTCCTTCCTCCTCCTCCTTCCTCCTCCTCCTCCTCCTCCTCCTCCTCCTTCTCACCTTCGGCAGTCTTTGTGAAAACTAATGGGAGGGAAGGATAATGCGAAGAGGAACCTAATCACTGTAATTTTGGCTTGAGACAAGAATAACAAGTCAGGTTGCATGAAACACTTGGGAAATGTGACGAAATTTAGATACATGATAAACAAATTTTCAAGTTACTGTAATAATGATTTAATCCTTATTGCGAGTGATGAGCTCACGGCTAATGCTAAAAATCACTGACATTACTGCAATCAAAATCAGTAATACGAATATAAATAAATTTTAAATCATTATAATAGCAATGAAATCTTTATCTAAGTTTGGTAATGAAAGATAAATAAGCCAACAAAGATTCCACAGGTTAAATGACTGTAATAACGGTCAACTGATGGTCATGGTCAAGGGAAAGCAATTATGAATAAGAAATTGCTTTTACAGGGCTGAAAACATTGCAGTTATAATAAATGGCTTATAAGGAATTAAAATAAGGGACAACTAAGTTAAAAGAATGCTTAAATAATTCTGATAACAGAAACAATGATAAAAAGGAGAGACGGTTTCTAACATGAGCTCAAGAAAAGAATTTAACGTTGATAAAAGTAATGAGTAATAACAAACGAGAAAAAAAATAATAAAGAGCGTATCAGTTAAACCAATGCAATGCTTGCATTTTAATAATGATATAGTTTTTAAAGGTAGATAATATATTAATTAAATAAGGATTTAAATCTTTGAATTACCACAAAATTATCATTAAGGATAGAAATTAATTATCAAGGAGGCGCCATAAAGACTAAAAATATTAAGAGAACGTAATAATAATAACTTCATGAGGGAGAAACATCATAATGAATGAGGGTAGAAAAAATGGTGAATTCAAATCATACTACAGGAAACGGTGCGGAAAACACCTGTGCCAACCGGTCCTCTGTGGAGAGAACACTTGTACACATGAATTCGGAGTAGTCTGTCTGAAAGCCAGGGAGTAGCGTCCGCATTCATGATGACTAAGCTCGGCGTTGGACTGAAGTTTTTAGAATAGAGTATAGGATTTAGGCCAAAGGCCAAGCGCTGGGACGTATGAGGCCATTCAGCGCTGAAACAGAAATTGACAGTAAAAAAGTCTGAAAGGTGTAACAGGAGAAAATCCTCGCAGTTGCACTGTGAATCAGTTGTTAGGAGAGGGTGGAAAGCAAGACGGAAGAAAGAGAATATGAACGGTGGTACAGTAAAAAAATGTATGTATGTATGATTGAGTTATTGGCTTGTTAAACATGTATTCATGAATGACGAGGCAAGTACATCCTACATATGTATAAGGGCTTTACTGATTTACTGATAAGGTAAAAGGAGAGTAAGTGTATATGGAAGCGTTACTAATATGGTGAACAACATATGTATGTATGTATTAGTGGTAAGTTAATCCGTGTATATGTATGTATACTGTATATGTACGTAGTCCAGACAAGGCAACTGATTTGATTAGTTCTATAAACATGCATTCTTGTATGGTAATGTATGCAAGTGTAATATATATATAATATATATATATATAATATATTATATATATGTATATATATATATATATATATATATATATATATATATATATATATATATATATATATATATATATATATATATATATATATATATACACACACACACACACACATATATATATATATATATATATATATATATATATATATATATATATATATATATATATATATTACGAGTTAAGGATACCCCTTATTTCTAAACACTATTCAGTAAGCTTAAGAGAGCTTTAGTTACAAAGAAACAATAGTAACACCAAGGTTATTATTGCGTCAGAAGTATAAAAACACCAAACCTGTCCAATAAGATGATTCTTCTTTAAAAATGACTTTCTGAAATGGTTTGAACCCATTATTCATGCATTACGATAGTCGTATTATTAATCTTAAGGATCTTTATGTTACGTTTGCTCCGTATATAGAGGTATACAAAATATAAATTTACAGATATCCTTAGATGATGTGTTAACGCACCCAACCAACAGACCACAGTAATTACTTTTTTTTTATTTCGTTTTATTTTTTTTTTAATGGAGGGGGTGGGGTGGGGATACTGAGGCCAATGGAACAGGGGGAAGCCAATGCCCCTGTCTTGTCCAGACTCGAAGAAATTAAAAAAAATGGGGGTTTTCGGTAGGAAAACAGGGTGGGGCCAAACACGGAAGAAAGCGATATTCCTACGACTTAGGATAAAGAACGGTAGGCTATTATTATTATTATTATTATTATTATTATTATTATTATTATTATTATTATTTTAGATATGCAAACGTCAATGTGGACCAAGTTTGAAGGACATTAGATGAGAATACCAATATGCAAAATAAACGAGAAAATCAAACAATAATTGGAATGTAAATGTCGTTGTAAAATTTCAAAGTAACCTTTGCTAATGAAAACGAAAGCATTCTAAGTCATTTTACAGTCGGTTTTTGAAACTGCAGTAAAAACTTTGCTGAGAGTAACTAAATGCTGTCCTATATATTATTTTTAAGTGTGACTGTATTCGGATCCAAAAGAAAAAATATACTGTAAACTCGAACGCACAAAACTGAATGCTATTTCTGGCATTCGTGAACTCGCGTTTTGTGTTACGACCTTTGTTGTCATTTCAATCACTGTCAAAAGAAACAGCTCCACTTTTCTTTAATGTTGTTTCTTGGAAAAATCTTGAGAGTGGTTACCGTTAAAGGTGTTTGCCATTTTGTTGTAATGTTTTACTCTGAAAAGGTCCTGAGATTTGTTTACTCACTTTTTCTTAATGCTGCAATTTTTAAAGTAATGTTAAGTGCCTACCCCTTTTTTAATGTTGTTTCTTAAAAAAATGTGAAAAATGTTTATTATTTTCTTTTAACGTGTCTTAAATAAGTTTTGTAAAGTGTCTAGATTTTCATTCAATGCTATATCATGAATAATTCTCGAAAAGTGTTCACCACTTTCTTTTAATGTAGCTTTGAACAGTCCTGAAGAGTGCCCATGTTAAACTATACGCTGTAAGAAAATGGTCTATTCAGACCTTGAAATGCAAAAGCAAATAACATAAAAACTTACGAAAGACATAGAATTTATGTTTGCGGGAATATGAAGCTTGCATGCTGAACAACACACTTTGAACCACACACTTGGTATGTTTATACATATATGTACACTTGTGTATATAGTATGTAATTTATATATATATATATATATATATATATATATATATATATATATATATATATATATATGTATTACTATACACATATATATATATATATACAGTATATATATATATATATATATATATATATATATATATATATATATATATATATATATATATATAGAGAGAGAGAGAGAGAGAGAGAGAGAGAGAGAGAGAGAGAGAGAGAGAGAGAGAGAGAGAGAGAGATCAGTTATACAAGAATGAAAGACTTATAGTAAAACAATTTGGTACAAGCAAATTTACAAATCCACATTAACTAAACTAGTGTAAAAAGAAGCTAAGGAAATGATTACCAAAGTCTTCAAAACATAAACAGAAATCAAAACTATATTATGAAAACAAAGTACACAAATATACTTACTAAAGAGAGTTTTCCAAATGAAAGAAAAGACCTTAAAATACTTCACACGGAGGAAGGAAATAAACTGCCAAAGTGTTCCACATGACTTCCAGAGTAATTCTCGACGTTATATTTTCCCAACAGCATGATAAATCAAGGAGTAACAAATGGGGATGTTCTACCTGCGCGCGCACATTCACGCGCTGCCAGCAGGAAGACGAACACCTGACTCCCTTTTCTAACGAGGAAAAGCAGTGGTGTAGTATGTAAACACACACACATACACATACTGTACAAGCATACATCCATAAATATATATATTTATATACATGTACATACATACATCTATATGTATATGTAATATATATATATATATATATATATATATATATATATATATATATATATATATATATATATATATATATATATATATATATATATATATATATATATGTGTGTGTGTGTGTGTGTGTGTGTGCATGTGTATGCATGGTGTGTTTTATCCCTCTTCCAAAAGCGAAATAGTGATAAGTTTTTTATCAATACTGTAACACCCGATGTCCCCTCAATTACAAGATTATCTCTTATTAAGATCACGTTCATCAATGCGGAGATTCGTTAGCTTTATGGGGAGGTACTTTTATATCAGTATTATTTTTATTCTCAACGTACATACGGTTAATTGAACGAGCTCAAAGGCTATGAAATTATCTATCAATTTCCCACATTTAAACTGAATCCATAAATAAGTACGTACATAAAGGAAGTAAAGGAATGGAAGTGTTTGCAGACGAACCCAAACTGATGACCGTGAAAGCCATGATGCAGACCCTACATCAGGAACCAGAGTTCGAGAACAGCAAGACAATTGAATTCGGGCCCATTCTGAACTTGATGTAGCCTAATTGAAAACTGTCGGGAAAAAGCATTTAAATTTACTAAATACTATTAAGCTTTCCTTCCCCTGATATATCGAATACTTTTCATGCTCTGCTATTTGTACAGGGTTCCATGTTATTTAGCTACCTCGTACTCTTCAGGTGTCACGAAGGCATACTTCCGGGACCAAAGGTCTTTGATTCCTTTCA
This sequence comes from Macrobrachium rosenbergii, assembly GCF_040412425.1. Lineage (NCBI taxonomy): Eukaryota > Metazoa > Arthropoda > Malacostraca > Decapoda > Palaemonidae > Macrobrachium > Macrobrachium rosenbergii. The sequence continues at coordinate 61,125,763 of NC_089750.1, forward strand.
TTACAAAGCTGTGAACGTTCTTCTTGGCAGTGTTTACTGATGCCAGTGCTTATCCGCTTAAGACATATTAGTACCGCCTTGAAGCCCTATGTACCATCTCCTTTGATTTTTACGACTTGCGTTGTTTTTCTTAGGTGTGTAATCATCTGTTTATTGACTTACCCTTTTGTTTTCAGTTGCCTGTTTTTGACATTCTGGTATTCGATGGAAGCTTCTTTTGTATGTTAATAATAATAATAATAATAATAATAATAATAATAATAATAATAATAATAATAATAATAATGAAGAAATCCACAGTGGTGTAAATGTACATGTATATTAAAAAATATATATACACACACACACATACGAAAGCTTTCAAGAACCTGCTCGATTCTCCTTCTCATTCGAGAAGCAGGTTCTCGAAAGCTCTTGTTTGTATATTTAAGTCTAATATATATTTACACTTACACCACTGGGGATTTCTTCACCATTTTAGTGACTCGTGCTATTTTGAGATTTTTATGAATAATAATAATAATAATAATAATAATAATAATAATAATAATAATAATAATAATAATAATAATAACAGGGTTTCACGAAAGACTTTTAGGCTTCAAATAATAATAATAACAACAGGGTTTCACGAAAGACTTTTAGGCTTCGTGTTCGATGTATCGCGCGCTATCAGAAACTCCAGCTGCCCTAATAGCCTTCATTAGGCCAACCAAAGCCAAGGAATTCCCGGGGAAAATGTCCCAATCTCCATCCTATCGCTGGTGGAAGAAAATAGCCCAATCTCCATTCTATCTGGGCAGTGATTAGATCGAATTCTGGCCCGGAATGTGACAAACAATTGGTTCAGAGGTTGCATTTGATTTAAGAAATGGCTCTGAAGTTTGTGTTCACTGAAGGTGGGGTCGGTAGGATGATGCATAACGAGGCTGCCCCTGGCAGAATGATGCAGTGATGCAATGTGATTTTGCCATTGAAAGACTGACGTATAACGATGATACTTTTAGAGAATAGTTAAGCACATAGATGTTTCCCAAGCCAGAGGGATGCACAGTGAGGTTATCTTTGACTGAAGTGATGTAAAATATCATTGCTTACGGCAGAAGAATGTAAAATTTTTCCCATTTGTACAATGACAGAAAATAAGGTTCCCGTGGGCATTATATTCTAATGCCCAAGGGAACCTTATTTTCTTTCACTGTACAAATGAGAAAATTTCTACATTCTTCTGCCCTAAGCAATAGTATTTTACATCACTTCAGTCAAAGACAACCTCACTGTGCATCTCTCTACCTTGGGAAACATCTGTGCGCTTAACTATTCTTTAAAAGTATCATCGTTATACGTCAGTCTTTCAATGGCAAAATCACATTGCATCACTGTGCATCATTCTGCCAGGGCCAGCCTCGTTATGCATCATCCTACCGACCCCACCTTCAGTGAACACAAACTTCAGAACCATTTCTTAAATCAAAGGCGACCTCCGAACCAATTGTTTGTCGCATCCCGGGCCAGAAATCGATCTAATCACTGCCCATTCTTTCCCCAGTGACAGAATGGAGATTGGGCTATTTTCTCCCACCAGCGATAGAATGGGGAATGGGACATTTTACCACAGAATTCCTCATACTTATGGTAATTTTGACCTATACCCTAAACGTCACGGGTGGTATAATTAACAAAAATACGTATAGTTTTTCACGTTACCAGAATTAATGAATTTCAGTGACTAGACTTTCTTGGCACTTACTGTGCTCCGTCTAAACCAAAATGTTCAAATTTCCGGCCTTTCTGTGACTCACTGCCTCGACCAGCAAACTCTCCCACCTGTCACCAGCTTCATTAAGTGATCACGGGAGCCTTAGCAACAAGGAAAAATAGTCTTTATTGCCGGGCACCCATCGGAACATTTAGTAAAAAAAAAAAAAAAAAAAAATCTCGGCGAAACGAAAACCCAAACGGGAGTTCCAGCTTGGATTCCCCAGGAGAGCCGTGATCTGAAATTTATGAGGCAAGATGCTGTGGCATTACGGAGGGGAAAGTTAAACACCTGATGCCTGGCCTTTTATAGATTATGCAAAAAAAAAAAAACGCGATTTACGTAGTCTGAACTGCATGCCTTTGCTAGGATGTGTGTGTGGATATATTATAAACACACACACACACACACACACACACATACTGTGTATATATATATATATATATATATATATATATATATATATATATATATATATATATATATACACATACATACACACATACACACACACATATATATATATATATATATATATATATATATATATATATATATATTACATACAATAATATAACTATTTATTTTTTATATCTAATATATATGTATATCTAAATTATACAGTATATATAATAATATATTATATATATTATCTAAAACGCGAATTAAGCGCTTTCGCGTTATATTTCCCTTCCATTAATAAAATAAGATTACTGGTGAAGGATACTTTTCTTGTTATCGCCAAAGGCTCTCTCTCTCTCTCTCTCTCTCTCTCTCTCTCTCTCTCTCTCTCTCTCTCTCTCTCTCTCTCTCTCTCTCTCACTTAAGCCCCCTGGCTTATGGGTAATATCTTAGACGAATATTCCCGTTGCCACGAGGAAGGGACCATCAAAGCTTCAGAGAAACTGATCGATCATTTTTCCAGAGCCTGGAATTGCTGAAATTGAATTCGCCTAATTCACTGAGTTCTGTTAATTCGCAGCGATTCAGTCCTTTGAAAGCTGACAGGGAGACTACCCCGGATAATCAGCGATGGGATGTGTGAAATGGACTCTGAAATGAAAACGAATGACGGAGGACAACCTTGGTTACTGGAACATTTTGCTTTCCGCAATGGCTCCGTTCTGTTCGTTGTGTCTTCGTCCGGTTGACTGTTTGCGGGTCATCTGGCGTCACGACTGGCAGGGTCGCTGACGTCATTTATCTGTATGATTAATCACGACTGGTCTTATGTTGATGACTTGTATTCTAATCTCATTTTAAAATAAATTTCGATCTAGTTATCAAGAAAGTGGCAAAATTATTTTTTTTCTTTTATTACCCCGTCTCTGGCCACATTGTGATCCATTATCTCTTACAGGGACAGTAATCTTCCCAGTCTTCAAAGTAGTTTCTCTCTCTCTCTCTCTCTCTCTCGTTCCACGGATAAAACATACAATTCTCAGATGATACAAAAATATTCTAAAACAGAAAATGGACAATGATAATCAATTTGGCAAAGATGAATACTCAGGCAGTGAGGAAGACTGGGAAACCGAACCTCTCTAAAAGTATTCATCAATAAAACGAATCTTGAACTGACATGGATAATAGCCTCTCTTGGATCTGTGGACCAGACAGTGCCAAGAACCTCTTTCCCAAAATCAATACCTGGAAACTTGAAACTAACCTATGGAGTATGGATTGAGCGGTCTCTCGGTACCCGTGCGGTGCGAATGAATTCATTCCTACTTGTTTCTCGCAACTGAAAATTATTAAAACGACTACAAGGAAGATTTATGAATATCGAAAACGTTTAGGGAGAGAATGGTGACCGTAAATACGTGTAATGATAAGCCATCAACGCCAATAACTGGAAATGATAAAAAAAGTAGTAAAAAATGCGCCGAAGTTTCTTCGGCGCAATCGAGTTTTCTGTACAGCCACGGACCATGAAATTTTAAGCCTAAGCCCATGAAACTTTCAGCCACGGTTCGGTGGTGGCCTGTGTTTTTGGCACCTATAGCTGTGCCAGATGCACGATCATGGCTAACTTTAACCTTAAATAAAATAAAAACTACTGAGGCGAGAGGGTTGCAATTTGGTATGTTTGATGATTAGAGGGTGGATGATCAACATACTAATTTGCAGCCCTCTAGCCTCAGTAGATTTAAGATCTGAGGGCAGACAGAAAAAAAGTGCGGACAGAAAAGTGTGGCCAGAAATCAGTGCGGACAGAAAAAAAGTGCGGACAGAAAAAAGTGTGGCCAGAAATCAGTGCGGACAGAAAAAAAGTGTGGACAGAAAAAATTGCGGACGGACAGACAAAGCCGGCTTCTTTATATATCGTATTCTTATCTAGAAGACTTTTTTTTTATAAGATAGGCTATATGGAAACGGAATAGAAAAAAATGATTAATGATCAAACTGGAAAATGAGGTAGAGAGGAGATGAAAGTTTACGAATACGGAATGAAATGAAAGAAATGGTGATAAAATCTAACAATGAGCTACTAGAAAATATTTAGTTTACACACAAAAGCCCAAATTCTACGCGTCTGTCATCTTTTAAGAGAATTTTGCAACAGATTATCATTAATATTATTATTACCACAAATGAATAAAGATACTCATCAAACTAGCATATAAGTATATACACAAACAAGAACGTAATCCGCAAGAAAAGAAAACGAGGGCTGAAAAGTCAATAATATTTCGGACGCCAACCCTACGACACACACGTATCATCTTCAATCTCCTAAAACGGAGGAACCACGACTGTCGCCTTCTCACTTTATACTCCCTGGAGCCTCTCTCTCTCTCTCTCTCTCTCTCTCTCTCTCTCTCTCTCTCTCTCTCTCTCATATTGAAAATCAATCCTTTCCCTCGAACGGTCATACGCCGTTGACGGTCAAGGAAAACAGACACGGTGACAGCCGGAAAGAGGAGAGAGAGAGAGAGAGAAACAAAATAAAAATTAATGACTGGTAAATGTGACAGCGAGGGAGAGACATAAAACTGAAGAGAGAGAGAGAGAGAGAGAGAGAGAGAGAGAGAGAGAGAGAGAGAGAGAGAGAGAGAGAGAGAGAGAAATGATGTCCTTTGAAGATGAGTAATGAAAGAATAAAAGAATATAACATCCGGAGAAGAGGAATAGTTATACATACGAACAGAGAGAGAGAGAGAGAGAGAGAGAGAGAGAGAGAGAGAGAGAGAGAGAGAATTGGTGTCCTTTGAAGATGGATAACGAAAGGATAAAAAAATAGCATAACATCCGGAGAAGTGAAATAGTTATACATACGAAAAGAGAGAGAGAGAGAGAGAGAGAGAGAGAACTGATGACTTTTGAAGACGGGTATTAAAAGAATAAAAGAAAAGCATAACATCCGGAGAAAAGAAATAGTTATACATATGAACAGAGAGAGAGTGAGAGAATTGATAGCCTTTGATGATGGGTAACAAAAGGATAAAAAAAAAAGCGTAACATACGGAGAAAAGAAATAGTCATACATACGAACAGAAAGACAATGAGAAAGAAGGTGAACAAGTGTGACAACGGAAGAGGGAACAGAACAAATTAAATTAAAACACAAATCCGTGTGACTATGAGAGAGAGAGAGAGAGAGAGAGAGAGAGAGAGAAGAGATAAAAGAAAAAGGACGTGAACATCAAGCAAAAAGGGAAAGGATTAAGAAGAAATAATACGTTCACAAATTCTTGGAAAAACAGGTGAATAAAAAAGGGGATAAAAAAATACTTATTTGAAATAAAATTCTAGCTACTAATTGGGAGACAGAAGCACAATAAAAAGAACTAGTATAAAAGTGCGCGGAAGGTAAAGAGATAATGCACTTAAAATGAAATATAAAAAATTAGTTACAAGGGCAGTTTATCGACGAGAATTCTTTTTTCTGTCTTAGCAATGGAAGAGTGGAAAAGAAGATAAAGTATATAGAGCTCAAGATAAAATACAAGCGGTAGTGAAAAGAAAAACTGTGAAAACATAGATGAGAAAAGAGACGGTAGAATCTAAGAATTATTATTATTTTTCTCATTTTTATTATTAATAATTTCCATGCAATACTAATATTAGGGGACACGACAAAGGCCATTAGCTTAACAAGAAACTTTCCACAAAATAGAATTCGTTTACGATACAAGGACAAAACAGGTCCAGGGGTGGGAAGAAGAAGCTTATTTACTCAGTATCCGCTTGAAATATCTAAAAATAAATGTGTACAGAACCCAGCTTAAAAATCAATTACGGTAGACAAAGGCAAAGGAGCCTTGATTTATAAGGCAGCTTTGCAGCTTCTAGTCCCATCCATCCACTTAAACTTGACGATTGCCAATGAGGGAATAATTAGGAGACATTGCAAAGACAAATCCCGGCTGCTACTACTACTTCTACTGGGTAATGTAACATCGTTGCATTCAGTAGTAAGAGATTGTTGAAGCTAGGGAGACGAGTAATACTCACTAAAACAAGCCCTGGGTCCTTGGGAGTGGGATATAGAATTTAGGCCAAGGCCAAGCACTGGCAGCTATGAGGTCATTCAGCGCTGAAAGGGAAACTAAGATTAGAAAGGTCTGAAAGGTGTAACAGGAGGAAAACCTCGCAGTTGCACTATGAAACAACTGTTAGGAAAGAGGGTGGATAGCAAGACTGAAGAAAGAGAATATGAATGGAAGTACAGTAAAAGGAATGAAAGGGGTTGCAACTCAGGGCCGAAGGCACTCTGCAAATAACCTTAAGTAATGACTATGATGTACCGCGTGAGGTGCACCTCCCTACGGGTTAGGTCCTTAGGATAATGGTAGAAATTCCTGGTTCTAATAAGGATTGTGGACCGTTGCCAAAAAGCCTCGCCATTACAAATCCTTCAGCCAATTCTATCTACGAGGCAAAGGTCTCGGGATCACGTTTACAATAACGCACAACAATGCTAGAGCTTAAAATAAGCATGTGACTGCTCTGGCCTTGCAGATAGTCAACAATTTCCTATTAGAGGCTGATATCGGAGGGATAGTAGCTGATGTACTGGGTCGAAAAACTTGGACTTTCAACTTGGTCTGCTAACTCTGAGCCCGAGTTTTCTGTTTCAGTTTTTTTTCTCTCTCTCCCGATCAGTTTGCTCATTTTATCTAATGGTGAAACGGCGAAGTACACGGAAAATGTCAGAGCTTCATTTGGGAGCTATTGCACACTGTATTTTTAATCCAATCTGTACGTTGAGATATCTTTCTAAGCTGATCGTCAACTTGAAGTGGACCATCTGTTCGGCTCTAATGGTCCATACATTTCTATTTTAGAATTATAATTCCACTTAAAATTCCAGATGCTGTCTGACCATAAAAGGATTTGTTTAAAATCTCATTTATTTTCCTCTCCGTTTCTCTTATTCAAAAAGGCAATAATAATAATAATAATAATAATAATAATAATAATAATAATAATAATAATAATAATAATAAAACATAGAGCTCCTAAATCGACTAAAGGTGAATGAAAATGTTCATTTTATTGCATTAAGAGGGGCTTCCTGATATCTGGTTAGTGGGTCAGCGAATGACTGAAGTCCTGATTTTCTGTGGTATCCTGGGAGTCCTAAAATGATTACTCAGAAGAGGTAGATAATGAGGACCCTACATTCTCTCTCTCTCTCTCTCTCTCTCTCTCTCTCTCTCTCTCTCTCTCTCTCTCTCTCTCTCCCCTATATGCACGGCTGAGAGACACTCACACTGTAATATCTCCACCATATTTTCATTATCCCTTACTCATTATAATGACTATTACGTAACCGGCTGTAACACGTTCACAACGATGCTGGCTAGTTCTTGTACGGGTGATCGGCAAGATATACCAGCTCTTGAAAATCCACTGAACAGAGCATGAGTCTACGGACCTCGTCCTGATATGAGATTGCCTATAAACGGACGGGTAATACCTTCTGGAGACTTCCTTTTACGGGGAAGACTCTTACAGTTTTAAAAGATATTATTATTATCATACTCAAGATGGAGGTGATGACGTCATATCAACAAGCGTTTCAAAAGATTGCATCATATTTTTCATCAGATCAGCCCTGTGAGCTTGGTTTTAAAGGTGAGGTTTCAAGCTAAGGATTTCGTCCTTCTATTTGGGGCAACATTTTCTCTCTCTCTCTCTCTCTCTCTCTCTCTCTCTCTCTCTCTCTCTCTCTCTCTCTCTCTCTCTCTCTCTTCCTTTATTTGATTGGGCGAGCTGCTGCGATCGTTTCTCTGACGTTTTGTTTTTATACTCTAAATCACATTTTTGCTTTTGCTTGCTTGTTTTAGGAATATTGTTCTGTTAGTTGGGTTCGTTCGATTTCTTGTTTTTCCACATAATGGTGTTATTTGGACTCTTTTAGGCTCGCTCCATACGAATTTTAGCTCGTTTTCAGTAATAATACTGATATTTTGTCATGGCTACCACAACAAATTCAGTCCTGTAAGTAAAATATGGTGATACGGACTTTGCCCTCTTGACAGATGACAGACTGATCGCTTGAAATGAAGCAGATTAAATTATTTATGAAATGGCCATTTCATGCTTTTTATTTTTTGGTGAAATGATTGATTTGGCACAGGCTACGAACCACTTGTCTTGAGAATAGTATAGCTTCGCCATGCAATGCGGGAAGAAGTGCTCTAGCCAAAAAATCGTGGGACAAGATTCTGCTCCCACGTATCCAACGCATCCCTAAACGAAGTTTGTAAGAGAGCATTACTAAGTTACAGACTCACTCGTGGTCTGTCTCCATTTTAGCTGTCGTTGCTTACTGTCTGTAATAGTAATGGTCTCTCTCTCATTCTTTTTCTTAGAAATCCACTGAAATCTCTCTCGTGCATATGGCAGATAAGAGTCAGAGTGCATCTACATACCGCTTAGTTTAGCATTAGATAAAATCTCTTTTGCTTATCGAAAGCAATCTCTCATGCATATATCAAATTAGATTACGAATGTATCTATATCTCTTATTTTACGGTTGAATATCTCTCATGTTTATGGCGAGCTATCTCTCTTATATATGTCAAATAAGAGTATGCAAATATCCACATATCTCTTATTTTAGCAATAAATATCTCTCATGTTTATGGAAATCTCTCTCTCATGCATATGTCAAATACGAGTCAGAAGCTATTCATATATCTCTTGTTTTAGCAATAAATATCTCTCATGTTTATGGAAATCTCTCTCTCATGCATATGTTAAACAGCCAAGAGTTAGAATGTATAAAAAAATCCCTTATTTTAGCATTAAATATCTCTCATGGTTATGGAATTCTATCCCTCATGCATATGTCAAATAAGAGTCAGAAGCAATCCATATATCTCTTATTTTGGCAACAAATAATATCTCTCATGTTTATGGAAATCTTTCTCTCATGCATATATCAAACAAGCAAGTGTCAGAATTTATCCATACATCTCTTGTTTTGGAACTAGACGATATCTCTCATGTTTACGAAAATCTCTCTCACGTATATGTCAAATAGCTAAGAGCCAGAATGCATCTACATATCTCTTATTTTAGCAATGAATATCTCTCATGTTTATGAAAATCTCTCTCATGCATATTTCAAATAGCTAAGAGTCAGAATGTATCTACATATCTCTTATTTTAGCAATGAATATCTCTCACGTTTATGGAAATCTCTCTCTCATGCATATATCAAATAGCCAAGATCCAGGATCTATCCCTATATCTCTTGTTTTGGAACTAGATGATATTTCTCACGTTTATTTCGAATAGCTCAGGGCAAGAGTCTCTCTCTCTCTCTCTCTCTCTCTCTCTCTCTCTCTCTCTCTCTCTCTCTCTCTCTCCTATTGCACATTCAGGTGACGGAGTGGGTAGTCCGCCTCTTTGTTCTTCAGCTCCGTTGTGTATTTTCTGGGGATTCTTTTGTAGACACTCATTCCATGCACCTTCTGCTCTTCTTTGTGTTCTCCATCCGATGGATGTCACCACAATACGTCATTTTTTTTTCTCTTCTGAATTATTTAGGTTCTTTTTATTACTCTTAAAGGGCTTTTTAATTCTGAGAAAGATGGCCGTAGCAGTGTTGTTGCTGCTGACGAGGAATGGGAAGAAAGTGTGTGTGTGTTTATCTATCTATCTATCTATCTGTCTGAATATATATTATTTATATGTGCGTGTGTAAATACACACATACATTCATATATATAAAAATGTGTATTTACACACACATGTATACAGACATGCACACACTTTCTTTTTGTATATATATACACTTGTATATATATATATATATATATATATATATATATATATATATATATATATATATATATATATATACATTTACACACAGTATATAATATATTTATATATATATATATATATATATATATATATATATATATATATATATATATATATATATAAATACATACAAATTATTCAACTCAGAGAGAGTTCAATATTCCAGTTCTTAACAAGTCCTTTTGCGATGAGTTTACCAAACTCCCTAACAGCGACCCACAGCAATCGATTAGCCACCCAATCCCCAATGTGGATCCGATCGAGGCTCGAGCTGCTCGGGCGAGGTTGCTAACCACTGAACTACTTCACCATACATACATTTAGATAGATAGATAGATAGATAGATAGATAGATAGATAGATAGATAGATATTGATTTGAGGTTACTAATCCCAATCATATCTCTACTTGGATACAATCCACAGCAATTGACTAACTACCAAGTACAAAATTCACTGACAGACCAAGAGCCACAGTGGAGCATACTCATGTCACCTTCATTCTCGCCTGGGATTCGATCCTAGCTTTCCTGGCTAGTGAGGCATTAAATCAAATCTTCTCTTTCTTCATCTGAATTTTGCGTGTGAAAGTAATGAAGGAAGAGTAAAGCAAAAAAAAAAAAAAAATCATCCTAAACTCTTCCGACACGCAAAATTCGGTAGCGATCTATATTCGTCACGTTATTACCAAGTCTTTGTTTCATTGGATATTGGTAAAAAGAAAAAGGGAATTCAAAAATGTTTTCAATTTTCGGACTATAAATAATATCCCTTTACTTCTAAGGGACATGTGACAAGCATTTTCTGTTGTTGACGACAGAGCCTTTCTTTCATTCGGTACTTTGACTCTCACTCGTATTTCAAGAGTCCAGCGCGAGTGACGTCATCCCTGTTTTGTGCAGCGACATTTTACATTCTTTTTCGCATTTTGCAGGAAAGCCGGTTTAATGAATTCCCCCTATTTTATTCAGCTGGGAAATTTCAAAATTGAAGGCATGGTGCAATGCGGCTTCAGAGAATATTTTTTTTTTTTTTTTTTTTTTTTAAATATCATTAATGAAATCAAGGGATCAAATGGCTTTGTCTCCTATTATGAGACAGATTCCTTTCTCGTTGTTGTATCTATTTTTCAGTGATTTTCAAATTTCTTCCAAAAATATTAACCCGATTTCATCCACTTTCTCGATCCCATTTCGTTCATTAAATACGCAGATAATTAAGAGCAGGAATTATGTCACAGTCCTGGGGTATTAGACACGAATCTAAGTGGAATTTAACGGGAAAATAAACGCCACGCTGAACGCTGATCATTATAGTCAACAACTCTGGACGATGAATAAGAAGCGTGATTTGAAAACACGTTTTATGAGAATCACCAGGTAATGCCTACAGTGCACCACG
>NC_089750.1:61144706-61167206 GCF_040412425.1 Macrobrachium rosenbergii
TGCATGCTCTCTCTCTCCCTCTCTCTCTCTCTCTCTCTCTCTCTCTCTCTCTCTCTCTCTCTCTCTCTCACACACACACACACACACACACACACACATATATATATATATATATATATATATATATATATATATATATATATATATATATATATATATATATATATGAATGCCTTCTACTATAATCTAGCAGTTTAAAAGGTCGCTAAAACACTGTTTACACAAGAAAACCATAAATTTCAATGAATAATACATGTTTTATTCAGTAATCGAATACATATTTTATTCCAGTAATTGATATATATATATATATATATATATATATATATATATATATATATATATATATATATATATAATATATATATATTCATTATGTCACAAAGGCCTCTTAACCTCTTGTACTGCTGTGTTTCATGAAGAGCTTTTCATCTCATCTCAGGTCTCAAGGGCCTGTTCCTCCTCATCTCGAGCATGGGATGCTGCTGGATGCGAGCATTTCCAAGTCTCCCGCTGCGATGAGATGACGAAGGAATCCAGGCCGGAATTATTCATGTCATTCAGGGCTTTTCTTTGCCTTAATTAGGTTGATTTAAGTTTTTTTTGTTTTGTTTATGTTTGTACTTGTTGATTTGATGTTTTTTTGTTTTGTTTTTCTTTTTCTATTTTTCGCTTATGACCTGGCTTACAGTGGAAGCCTGCTGTGCAAGTTGATTACAGTTCAAGTTTGTTCCATGTGAGTGTTTGCCCAATTCTGAATAATAATAATAATAATAATAATAATAATAATAATAATAATAATAACAATCATCATCATCATCATCAACTTCTTTGTCTTCAGCTTTGCCCATTTCTATATGAGGTCGCTGTTTATAATGATAAAAAATAATAATAATGAAAATGATAATAATAACAAAAATATTATTTATGTAACGATTAACTTCGGTTTGTCTGTCGTATTTTTATCAATGCAGAGGTTAATTATGTTCAGCTATCCAATGCCCTTTTCTAGCCCAAAGCCGAAGGAAACAACGAAAAGGAGAGGGAAAGAAAGTTGGGATTTACCGCCAAGGCAGAGATGGATCGCCTCTTAAAGGGAGATTGTCGCAATTCTAAAAGAATACTTTTAGTTTTCCGAAAAGAAAACGATTGTGCCGGCTTTGTCTGTCCCTCCGCACTTTTTCTGTCCGCCCTCAGATCTTAAAAACTACTGAGGCTAGAGGGGCTGCAAATTGTTATGTTGATCATCCACCCTCCAACCATTAATCATACCAAATTGCAGCCCTCTAGCCTCAGTAGTTTTTATTTTAAGGTTAAATTTAGCCATAATCGTACTTCTGGCAACGCAACAACACAGGCCACCATGGCCAGCTGAGTTTCATGGGCCGCGGCTCATACAGCATTTTACCGAGATCACCTAAAGATAGATCTTTCTTCGGTGGCCTTGATTATGCGCTGTACAGAAAACTCGATTGCGACGAAGAAACTTCGGCGCATTTTATGAAAACAATTTCGAATCTAATTAAGTAATTAAGGAGAAACATCAACTAATATCATTTTGTTTTGAATTTTCCATACAATTCTAATGACTGGGAATTTTTTCTCTTTCTACTTTAGGTGACAATGTCTTCCGACCAATTCTTCACAAGAATTATTGTTTGTGGAGCTGGTGTCCTAATTGCTTTCCCACAAAACACTAACGAAATCAAGCAAGCGAAGTGTGATAATTCCCCACAAAATCATCATGTCTTCGGCGACCTCTGATATTTCCCTTTTCACCTCCATTCTTTTTGTGTAGGAGAGAAAGAGATGGGACACGTCCTCATTACTTATTACCCGCTCTTACCTGTCTCTCTCTCTCTCTCTCTCTCCTTTGCAAAGGCTCTTCCCCTCCCTCAGCGCGTATCCTCCGGGACCTCCAAGAGTTTAATAAAGACCATAATTAAATTCTTCAGCACCGCTGCTACTCTCTCTCTCTCTCTCTCTCTCTCTCTCTCTCTCTCTCTCTCTCTCTCTCTCTCTCCTCAAATACAAGATGTGTTTATACATTTACTTGCATTCTCACTTAGTGGATTTCCTTCGTGACACTTCTAGCGGCTTAATATTGTCTCTACTTTGTACTGTCTCTTATGTAAATGGAGACTCATTCTCTGCAAATGCCGGACAGTTTATAGGGTTTTATTTTATAGGGAGCTGATTTTATACTTTAGTAAATGCTGTACAATTTGTAGGGTTTTACAGCACAAAAGAAATTATTCATACGTACTATACAAGAATTACTAAAAATGAGGGGTACCTAAAAATTTTCTTAGTAAGAGCCATACAGTTTAAAAGGGTTTACTTTATAGAGGGTGATTTAAACCTTGGCAACAGGCTTTACATTTGCAGGGTTGTGCTTTATAGTACGAGGTATTTGCATTCTGTTAAAGTGGAGCTCTTAGGAACATGCTTACCAGTAAGGAAAATGTAAACTACTTCAATTTTGGCAACTTGCTCGTTTGTCCACTTCAGTAAACGAAATATAGGCAACTGCCATCTTCACACTTCACAACCTACAACAGGGGGAATTATAAACCTTTTGCGATAGATGTACAACTCATGAAGTTGTATTCAACAGTGACGAAAACTAGTTCTGAGTTTTATGATCCATTAGGTCGAACTCATCCTTATTTGTTTGGTGTATTATGACTATAGCTACTCTCACCAACAGGAATAATGTAAAAATATTAATTTTATGGATATTTTGGCATAACAAAGACCACCAACTCGAGAGGAACCTAATCTTAGGTCCCCACTGTACTCTTACAGTAATAACAAAGAGACGAGCTTTAATAACTGACCTAATTTCCACGCTAAAATACGATGTCAATTGATACATTATAATTGTACAGAAAATTCTAGGTAATGATAGCATTGGTATAAAAGGCAATTAATTAGTCGGTCATTAGCGGAAAGACAATGAAGGAAAACAACCGTGACAAATCTTTCGATCAGGCATAATAACCATGGCTGCTATACACAGAGAGAGAGAGAGAGAGAGAGAGAGAGAGAGAGAGAGAGAGAGAGAGAGAGAGAGAAAGGCATTTTACTTCCGTCTGTTAAATCAATGATTGTTTCATGTAGTCTCATTAGCGGTATGATTTTTCAATATAGCACGGTCATTCTCTAAGCTAGCTTCTGCCCAAGGTCGTTCCTCTCATATTGTTGGAAAAAATCTTGAGTGATGAAAAGGAGTCCGTTCACTTTTTTTTTAATTTGTAAATTTTTGGTATTAAAGTATACTATTACCCAATGTGAATCATTTGTTTCTTTGATAAGGGTGTGCATTTAACAAATGCTTTGTTATATTTCTATGAAAAGGTTTATGAGATTTACATATACATACATACATATACATATATATACATATATGTATATATATATATATATATATATATATATATATATATATATATATATATATATATATATATATACATATATATTTAGAGAGAGAGAGAGAGAGAGAGAGAGAGAGAGAGAGAGAGAGAGAGAGAGAGAGAGAGAGAGAGATCATTTACATGGGTAATGAAATTTTGTTCTTTAGGAGAAACGAAAACCCTGTATATTTGAAGTTTAATAGAGGTGGTTATAGGCTTTATGGAGTGCACTACAAATATAAATATATAAACGTATATATATATATATATATATATATATATAAATTATAATTATCCCTATATATAATTCGTATAAATTATAATTATCCAGAAATCTAAACACTAAAAGTATTTACTGAGAAATGGAAACTGCTAGAAGTATTGATTACAAGACACCTCAAACTGCGTAGAGAGAGAGAGAGAGAGAGAGAGAGAGAGAGAGAGAGAGAATGTCCTGGCCGTAGGAGGAGAAATGGATTGTAGGATGAGTGAACAAAGGGCCAAAACGAAGGGCGGAGCGAGCCTTTGCCTGAAAGCACATTAGGGGGATTTTGGTTAGTCGCACGTCAGGAATTAGCTCAGCACGTTTGACCTAGTTCGGAATGAGCGCACAATTTTAGGCATTTGGGCGACGCGAAGGATGGTTGTATGGAGGGACAATGGATGGTAGCATGGAAGGACAATGGATGATGGCATGGAAGACTATTAAGCGCTAGCATTAAAGGACAATGGATGGTAGTAAAAAGGACAATGGATGACATCATGATAGCACAATGGGTGGTAGTATGAATGTACAATAGATGATAGTAGAGAGGGAAAATGGATGGTAACATGGAAGGACAACGAATGGTACCATGGAAGGATAATGAATGGTACCATGGAGGGACAGTGAATGGTAGCATAGAAGGACAATGGACAGCAGTACATAAGGACAATGGATGGTAGCATGGACGGACAATGAATGGTAGCTTGGAAGGACAGTGAATGGTAGCACAGAAGGACGATGAATGGCTGTACAGAATGGCAATGAATGGCAGCACAGAAGGACAGTGAATGATAGCATGGAAGGAAATGGATGGTAGCGTAGAAAGGATGTAGAATATGGACACGGCATATTATAACTGAAGAATACATTGTTATATATATCCTACCGTCCCAGATTACGTGACTCCCTTTACGAAAAAAAGAGAGTAATATTCGGACCATTATACAAAACATTGTTAAACTTCACTCGGAGCCAGAAAATATATATATGTATCTGTTTTGCTTATTTATCTTCATTCCTTTGTCACTTTCATCATTTTTTTTCTTTTCCATTCTCCTGCACTGTTAAATGTTAGTCTTCGGTTTAAACTCTCTTGTTTGATTGTAGGCTATACTTGGGTAAACTTTCCTTTATTTATTTTCTTAGTTACTTACTTATTTATTTGCATATATTAATTTTTCGTTAATCTTTGTTTCTTTTCCTTACTATTCCCATAATTATAATAGAGTCATTCTGTTCTGGGTTACAGGATGTAAGACAGTAATAATAACAATAACCAGTGACATAACACATAAACTGTGTTCATAATAATAATAATAATAGTTTATTCAAACTGAATTTGGCTCACAGCTTTATCACGTACATGTAATTTGCAAATTACCCTGGCTCACCAGAGCTATTATATACAGATAGGCGGTGCATTATGAAATAGCGTGGACACATGTACTCCGCTGAATTGCTCATAGTTTCTTTGTTTAGTGTTATGTTTACCGTGTTCTTTACTGCCTCGTTCTTTTCTCTGGTTGCTTGTTACTGCCTTTTCTGTAGTGATCACTAAGTTCTTCTTTGGAGGGGTGGCTAGCACGCTGTTGGCCCAGCGTTCGAGTCTCCGTCCGGCCAATGAAGAATTAGAGGAATTTATTTCCGGTGATAGAAATTCATTTCTCGTCATAATGTGGTTCGGATTCCACAATAAGCTGTAGGTCCCGCTGCTAGGTAATCAATTGGTTCTTAGCCACGTAAAATAAGTCTAATCCTTCGGGCCAGCCCTAGGAGAGCTGTTAATCAGCTCAGTGGTCTGGTTAAACTAAGACATACTTAACTGTAGTGATCACTAATTGAGGTACATTTAATACGTCTCCGTTTTATGGTGATATAATTACTTTTACTAACTAAAGTTGGAAGTATTTTTTTTACCATTAATGTGTGTTGCTGCGTGTTAACAAATTATCTCGTAAACGGATGAACGGGTTTCCATGAGTCGTCTTGGAAACCATCTCGCCTATTATACATTTTCAAAACTTTTGCAGTCAAGCCTCCTACACTGTCTATCTTTAGGACATGGCTGTTTCTAAGTAACTAACTCAAACATGGTGAATTTTTTGTTGAAGTCCAATATATATCGTTTTGTACTTCTTACTTATATTCTTTAATCAGATCTTTACAATATTTAACAGAAAGGTGCCCAAATGGTAATGCCATTGGCCCATTCTCAGGGCCGTGAGATATAAAAAAAATGGCAAACATCGTAAAAAAAATTATACAAAAATCTCTTTAAATGACGTAATTTGTTACAAAATGTAAATATTATTTCCCTTGCCTATCACCAATCACATGTCACCCCAATGACATGGGGTCATCTCCATACTGACAGGTTATCTGACATATGTAAATTTCAGTTTCTAACGCTTTTGAACAAGAGTAACTTTGGAAGCGATATGCGTGTGTCTCGTTCAATGGTGTTTGCCCCTATGCTCAGTGGATAAGAATTTCAGTGACTTAAGCTGTTCTTACAAAAATCTGGTAAACTATAAAATGTGAAAGGGGCATCAGATATTAAAGATGGCTTTCAACTGCTGAAACTGAAGAATTATATCTAACGTCATATGAGAAAGTGTAATCTCTTAAACAGCATTTTTTTATTTAATTTTGGAAAAACGAAAGGGACAATCGGAACATTTTCTGGTATAGTGAAGTTTACTATTTGTTCTGTATAATTTAACAGGTTTATACAGTTTATATTATTATTATTATTATTATTATTATTATTATTATTATTATTATTATTATTATTCTATATTGCTTAGGGTGCTACAATGTTGCCTGATGTTACAATCTCACCATTGAAAACTCTAATTACGGTACCTGACGTGAACTAATGAGCTCAGGTACATGCAAACATTATCCATCCCGTTAAAATATGATTCATAAAAGCACTGCTAATGACAACGATAAATGTCAGTTAATTAGAGCAGACTTCCCAAAGGCCTAGCCAACCATTTGCATACGTCTATGTATATTTCAAGTTGTTTTTCGCCTTTACAAGTTACGCAACAGGCAATTTAAAAGATGGCGAGAGAATGGTTACAAAAACAGGCAATGCTAACCTTGAAAAACAAGTGCTGCGTACTTGACATTGCATGACAACTTCGGTCTGTGCGTAAAAATAACCACGGGCAAAATATGCGAAAATTTAGCTGAAATCTCATTTAGCAAAACTCACGGATTTTTTTTTTCTTTTTTTTTTTACGTTGTTGACAAAGGCAGCTTAGAAGTCATTACCGCTATCAGCTTAAAAGTCGTTACCATTAACAGCTTAGAAGTCGTTACTATTAACAGCTTAGAAGCCGTCACTATTAACAGCTTAGAGGTCGTTACCGTTAACAGCTTAGAAGTCGTCACTATTAACAGCTCAGAAGTCGTTACCATTAACAGCTTTAAAGTCGTTACCATTAACAGCTTAGAAAGTCTTCACTATTAATAGCTTAGAAGTCGTTACCATTAACAGCTTAGAAGTCGTCACCATTGAAGCTTAGAAATCGTCACCATTAGCAGCTTAGAAGTCGTCACTATTAATTGCTTAGAAGTCGTTACTATTAACAGCTTAGAAGTCGATACGATTAAAAGCTTAAAATTTGTCTATTAACAGCTTAGAAGTCGTTACTATTAACAGCTTAGAAGTCGTTACCATTAACAATGTTAAATCAGTCACCCTGACACAACCTGACGCGCCATGAAGTCTATGCTGCCTTGACTCACGTACGTGAGCCGACTTTCATCTTTTGATGTCTTTAATAAATGTCCATGGCTCTGAAATTCAAATGAGTAAAATGAATCTAGGAGCGTCCGAGTACATAATAATGTCTCATTTAATTAGTTACTAATAACGTCCTATACCATTAGTTTAAAGTGAGCTGTGAAGGTGCGATTGTTCCCTAGATACTCAAAAAAGGCTTTAATAATCATTACTTGAAGAGAGCAGGTAGTCCCATTATCTACTCGTTCTGAATAGCAATCCAAGAAGATAAAAATAACTGCTGTGGAGAATAACGATCATATGCAGCAGGCAGATGAACGAATTACCTGCCACGATTAATTATATTTCTTAGCATAAAGTAACAGCCAACTATTTCATTACGGTCGCCGTCTCGCCAAAATCTAAAATCTTTGCTTCCCACGTAAAGGGGCCACAGAGAACGATACCAAACGAAGTTTCCCCGCTTATCCTGAGCAAACTTGCTCTCCTCGTTAGAGGGCGAAGGACAATGGGGTCGAGGTTGGACGAGTGGAGGAAGGAGAACGGGGTGGAGGGGGTGTTGGGGGTGTTAAACGCTTCTGGACCATAGGAGGTAAGGGACGGGGGGGTAGTGAAGCTCTTGGGCAAAGAGAAGAAACTTATATTTATATATACATCTAGATATACTTTTGGGGAGTGGTGGTAAGGGATGGGGAGATGCTTTTGTTCAGTGGGAAGTGCGGGGATAATACTTTTGATGAATTGGTAGGGAGGAGGAAAGGCACTCTTGCTCCAAAGAAACTGAGGGGGAGCTTGCTCATTTGCTTTTGTTCGGTGGGAGTGGTTGACGTTTTTGTTCAGTGGTAGGGAGTGGGTGCCGTTTTTGTTCAATGGGGCGAGTGGGTGGCGTTTTGTTCGGTGGAATGGAGGGAGTGAGCAACTGTTCAGTGGAAAGGAGGGGGTGAGCAACTGTTCAGTGGAAAGGAGGGGGTGAGCAACTGTTCAGTGAAAGGGAGGGGATGACGTTTTTATTCAGTGGAAGGGAGGAGGTGACGTTTTTGTTCAGTGGAGGCGAATGGGCAGTGTTTTATTCAGTGGAAGGGAAGGGAGGTCACATTTTGTTCAGTGGAAGGAAGAAGGTGACATTTCTTTTCAGTGGAGACGAATGGGTGGTGTTTTTATTCAGTGGAAGGGAGTGGGTGGCGCTTTTGTTCAGTGGAAGGGAAGGGGTGATTCATAAGTTCAGTGAGAAGGTAAAGAGAAATCCTGTTCAGAGGGAAGGGGAGCCGTTTTGTTCATTGGGATTAAGGGGAAAGACACTTTGAGAAGTGGAAACTCAAGCACACGCGAGATACTTTTATCCAGTGGGAAGGAAGGGGAGGTCACTCTGGCCAGAAGGAGGAGGCGAGGCGAGAAAATGACATTTTCATTCATTGGCAGGAGAGCGGAAGACGCTATTGGGCAGTGGCAAGGGCAGAACAGACGCTGTTTAATAGAATAAAAAAAAACTTTTTTGGACACTTTGAGAGAAGGCGAGGCGACACACAATCGATTAGACCCTTTTAATTGCTGCCTGGAAATAGACGACGTCTCATGCTGATGACTCGCTGTCTGCCTTCCACGGTCGGGAGTATGTGAAAATGTTGGGTTAAAAGACGACTCTCTTATTCCTTTAATTCTCCCCCTGTAATTATTTTCTTTTCATTTTAATTTCCATTAACATTTTGAACAGAAAGCATCGAGGACGCTTGGGTTCATATAGTTCAATATAACAGGAATGCAATCTAGAATCTGTATGGGAGTGATTCTGTGAATGATTCTATGAGAAATGTCATTATGAGATTCTTTCGGTTGTCAAGCAATTACGACCTTATAGGTGACGTCACACAAGGCTCGTTTTCTGACATCTTTCAGCATCTTGTAGACAAACTTTGCACTTTGCAGTCAGTACTCATGGCATAAGTGAAGAGGGTCACTTTCCTGCTTACGTGATACAGCTTTCACAGACATGCACGTCTTTAAACCTAGAGGTGTTATAATTCGGTTTATTGGTGCAATGCTTGGCGGTAAGGTAGTAAATTTATATATATATATATATATATATATATATATATATATATATATATATATATATATATATATATATATATATGTTACAGTCAACACGCGTAATCAGTCATTACGCGTAATGACTGAAATTTCAGTCATCACGCGTAATGCACTTAGGGACATTTGATCCCCCAGGAGCTAGTACTGAACACGGCGAAATACATTTGACCCCCAGGGACTAGTACTAAACCCGGTGAAACAGTGTAGGTGACTCACTGTTTCGCCGTGTTTAGTACTAGCTCCTGGGGATCAAATGTCCCCTAAGTGCATTACGCGTAATGACTGAAATTTCAGTCATTACGCGTAATGACTGATTACGCGTGTTGACTGTAACATTATATATATATATATATATATATATATATATATATATATATATATATATATATATATATATATATATATATATATATTTACGTGCTCCGTGACACTGCCTCAAGACATCTTTCTAGTCATTAAATATCCTGCAAAACCCCATAGGGGGGTAGCGCAGTCAGTGCACCTCATGCGGTGCACTGTAGGCATTACTAAAGGTTCTTTGCAGCGTGCCCTCGGCCCTTAGCTGCAACCCGTTTCGTTCCTTTTACTGTACCTCCTTTCATATTCTCTTTTTTCCATCTTACTTTCCACCCTCTCCTAACAATTGATTCACAGTGCAACTGCGAGGTTTTCCTTCCTGTTACACCTTTCAAATCTTTGAATTCTCAATTTTTCTTTCAGGCGCTGAATGACCTCGTAAGACCCAGTGCTTGGCCTTTGGCCTAAATTCTATATTCAATTCAATTCAATATATATCCTGCAGAAGTTATAGACACAGCAGTAACACCATGCTTCATCTCGTTTTCCTTCTGGACGTTCTTACCATTATTATTTATACAATTCCCAAGAAGAATGACATTCTCCTCCCATCCTCCTCTCTAATCCTGATGATGTGGCGGAGTCCTTAACTAACCAGGTTAAAAGTTTGATTTTGCTTTATGATCATAACTCACGGACATTTTCTTTCTCTGCTAGTTTATGTTTCCTTTCTTAGCCATGATTGGAATACTCTCTCTCTCTCTCTCTCTCTCTCTCTCTCTCTCTCTCTCTCTCTCTCTCTCTCTCTCACATATATATATATATATATATATATATATATATATATATATATGTGTGTGTGTGTGTATATATATATATGGTTCCCTGTGTGTGTGTGTGTGTGTGTGTCTATACCAGTGGTTCCCAACGTGGGGAGTATATACGCCCCAAGGGGGCGCAATCTGATTTTCAAGGGAGGCAATTCGAGAAAGTTTAAACCTAAAGTTAATGGCCTTTTAGGGTTCCTCCATGTGAATAGGAGTTCACTTTTTGAATAATAATAATCATATATCACCACAGAAGACATCAGTTTTTTTAGAGGTGATTAGGTGGGGCATGGCCAAATAAAAGGTTGGGAACCACTAGACTATACATATATCAAAAAATATCGTTTGGTATCGAACTCACCCTACCTTGGGAATAACTTGCACCCACACTGAATTACAGTTGATGTGTTTCTGGCCCCGGCGCGAATTCGAATCTGGCATTTGGTTCAGAAACAACGATAGTTAGTCAGCTAGGACCACTCGGCTATTATTTATTAATTACAATTCCTTCTGGGTGTCAGTTATTCCCAAGGTATTGTGAATTGGATATTAAACGATATTTATGGCTTAATATTTTTGAATATAAAAAAGTCACGAGAGGACAAGTGACGAAAAGTCTCACAATCACACACACACAAACATATATATATATATATATATATATATATATATATATATATATATATATATATATATATATATATATAATAAAACATATTTATATATATACATTGAGATGCACGTAGATATAGATATATCCATATATATATTATATAACATATAATATAGCATTCATATCTATGTATTTATATAAATATATTATTTATACATATATATATGTATATATACACAATATATCTATTTGTATATATAAAGACTGAATATTTTTTTACTTCTATTCGTAAAGTTTTTCTCATTCGCCAGGGAAAATTGGAAAACTACGATGGACAGATCAGTGGAAAGATTTTTTTTTTTTTTTATGCAAGAACGCTTCATCTGCTTCTGCATATTTTTTTCAATGTACGGAAACGAGTAGGGAAAATTAGGCTGAGGGGAATTTCTTTTTTTAAATTTTGCTCATGATAGGGCATATAGCGCGCACGTTTTCATACATGCAGACACCCACAGACATACAGACACACGTACACACACACATATACATGTGTATAATACATTATATATATATATATATATATATATATATATATATACATATATATATATATCTATCACACACATACACACACACACACACACACACACATATATATATATATATATATATATATATATATATATATATATATATATATATATATATATATATATATATAATCAGATCACATTAAAAATAACTGCGATATCAAAATCTTTCTACTCTCCGATAAATGATTTCACTAAGATCTTAATCCATGAACAAACGTCAGAAAAAGAGCTAAGGCCGTCACGAAGGCTTCACTGACATCAACATGGCTACAGTGATGTCAAACACAACATCACTCGAGCGTAACTTCACTCGCAACTTCGTTCCTCTTATGCAGCAAAGTCTGTATTCCCGGTGACGTCATGAATGACGTCATCAAGTCACAAAAAGCGACCCCCTCTCTCTCTCGTCCTCTTCCCGACGCTCTCCGGTCCCTTTTGCCTTCTGTTTGATCTTCCCCCCTCGAGATGTTTTAATTCTAACGTCGTCTTTGTTATTTTCTCAGTCTCGCTTTTCCACGTTGCGTTTTTCTGTCCATTATGTAAATAACACACTTCTCAAGACTACCTGAACTTGGAGGAATCTTTTTAAGTCGGTTGTTTTGTGTGTCTGTCCGTTCTCTAGATTTTATGAACGCTAATGGCTAGATTTTTGTGAAATCTGGTGAAATTATCCATCACGTGACCTTCTTGAGATAGAGTTCCATTATCACGATTACAGATGTGTACGTATTTGCATGTATGTATATATACATACACACACACACACACACACACACACACACACACACATATATATATATATATATATATATATATATATACATACATACACATCTGTAATCATGAAACTGGACCTCTAATTTATGCCCTCTGTCTCCCCAAAATTTCAGCAAAATCTGGTATATATATATATATATATATATATATATATATATATATATATATATATATATATATATATATTCTCCCCAAAAGGTGGTAATTGCAGAAGTATTATTTCTACAAGGAAAATGGCACGGCAGTGTGCCAAACGACCCCTCAGTATTAGAAGGTCGGGACTGAGCGAAGATGACTATAAATTCTGTAAATAAATGAACAAGCCGAGTTTAATGTAAGACGTTCGTAAGAAGGACTTACGTGATGGCATATTACTCAGGTTTTAAACGACATAACAGCAGTGTTTCAAGTACCCTGTCATGATGACAGCACAGGGCCGTCCTAAAATGACCCCACTGTCAAATGGCAATGCAGCCTTCTTCGAGCAGCCTGTCCATTCTGCAGAGTGTCCGGGACCCCTTTTGCAACAGAAAGAAGAAAGACTTACAAGTAACCTCTCCTTATCAGGAGAAAGGGACTAACAACCTCTTCAGAGCTTACACGAGATCACCTGTGCAGGTGGAACGACCAGACATCCGTCTTTATAAGAGGTAAATTGTGTTTCCGAGAATTAATCTCCGCCCGGTTGCTCCGAATGGCGTAGGAGAAAATCGATGTCATGGTTCATTAGGCATCTTAAATCTTCACCAGTCCGCCCTAGGAGGTCATTTTGCCAGGGGCAGCCGACGGTCGGGGGGGGGGATTCTTTGGCTACTTAACTTACTTTTAGTATTATGATATTTCATAAATTAATTGGCTTAAGGAAAATTTGGGAGAGCAATAATTTGATAATCATTATCATTCATACTAAGCAGTCTGAACGCGTTGTTATTGATAATTCTTCAAATTATCAATGATTTGATAATAAAGGTTAGTTGTTCGTAATAGTGAGGTAATCTGATAATATGCTTCTAATGAACCAAGTATTTATAATAATCTAATAACCTGCATTACGAGTTCATGATCATTACATGATCGGAATCAAACGTTTACAATAATTTAATTAACCGAGTCAGTTATAAATATTGAATTCCATAATTAGCACTGATTTTGTCTTAGGACATTATATTTTTTGTGGCTATGATTTTGAATGATTTTGTTAATTCAATAACAGAATACCATTTTGTTGTGCTTCCTTTAATTTTTACATGCTAACTAATAACTCGAATTATAAAAAGGTGAACATTGGGAGTTTGTGCATTAAATTAGAAACTGACTGCAAGCAACGTTACACTGTTCGCAAGCATAGACGGAAAATCTGGAATATTGTACGGGTCATGTAAATGCCCTCTTGTGTTTAAACATACCATTTTACTTAAGTATTAAGAAATGATGTTAAAATGGTTGAACATGCACGATTTTTATTCCAGTACCCAATGAAAATATATTGTTTAATATAACGAGTACATAATTCTTCCACGTTAAATAAAAAAAAAAGAATTTTAAGATATTAAATTTATAGCTAAAAACAAGGCCAAGAGAACGTTGCTATTAAGAAATGATAGGAAAAAATGATTTCTTCGTAAAGGACGCACCTCGACTGATAACAGTATAAGGGCAAGGTATCTTTGACACGGTCTCCTACAACGGCCACTAGTTGGTTGCACGTTCATTAGCCGCTCTGGCTACCGAACACTGATTCGTGACCTGTCAGGAGTTGCTCGAGGGGAAAGCGGGAGTTGTCTTGACAAGTTAATAGACTCTCTGAAACGGATATAATCTTTAGGGCTGTAGGCTCTTGGATAACAGTTTCAATCATTGGTTACTCGAGGTTTGTTCTTATGTATCCACTCGAGAGGCGTTTCTGATTTCTTTTTTTTTTTTTTTTTGGGGGGGGGGATTTAAACGTCTTTGTACAGAGAATTATTCTAACAAAAGTAGAGGGTCTTTGTACGTGGTGTTTAATAGAGTCGAAGTCTTTCCTCTTGAAAAGGAGGTAGGTCTTGCCTGGATTATCTTTAAATCTGCTGTTAGATAGACGATTTCTGTTTTACCTATAGGTAATACTTTCGGCATGACTGTTCACGATTTCTAGAACTTGGAAATTTCCACCTACCTCCATATTTAACGAGACAGGTGATTTGGCAGGGTTTACCATCACTTGATATGGGGAGTCCAAGTACGGAGTTCGGCAACGATACTTGAAAAGGTAAATAAATAAACGGATCATATATGGTGTGTAACTCAACAGTTTTGTGGTGAAGTATTTCCTTGTGTCTTTGGCCTCTTAGGTAACTGAACAGATATGATATTATAACGTCTGTACCTAACCCTTGTCAGGCCATGTGCATCATTCAACATAAACTAACAAAAACCATTTCATCAACCTAAAACTGCCTGAAACTACCTTCTGCAGCTCCACCAAAGGAATTTTTCACGCCAAAGTGACCAACGGCAAACTGTAAATGGCAGGAGGCAAGTGGCATGCTAGCAAAGACAGTTTTTGACACTCTTAGTTAAATAAATATCGGAAAGATTTTTTTTCATGGCGCGGCCACTGGGAAGTGCATCCCAATGTCCTTGTCTGACCCAAGCCTGACATAAATATGAAAAGGAAGTAAGAAAGAAAAAGGCAGAAATCCCAATAACCGTCAAATAAATATTAAAATTATCATGAAACTGGAAAATAATGTGTGCATAATACATAAATTCAAGATAACAACATTATATGCTTCCTTTCTGTTGGTGAGGTATTGAGAGTTAGATTTGTTAAAAATAGATTATGGAGTTACCCATTCCTGAATTTGGTTTGCAGACATCACTACGGTATGAAATGATTTTCCCACCTCCAGTTTCCAGAATCCTTCGTGAAAAGCCATTACCTAATGTTTAAAAGTCTTACTCAAGTATTAACTTTCCATTCGAGATTCATCATCTTTAATAACTTGTTTCAACTCTGAATTGTTTGATCAAGTTTCACTTACTTTAAGTGGCCGGTCGACCAACTACGGATTCCTCCGAGAATTAGACAAGTACCTTTTTTCTTCTTTATTCCTCCCTCTCAGCACCCTTCTCTTCTTGTTTCGGCTAGCACGCTGTTGGCCCAGCGTTCGACCCTTCGAGCGTCTAATGTAGAATTAGAGGAATTTATTTCTGGTGATAGAAATTCATTTCCCGTCGTAATGTGGTTCGGATTCCACAATAAACTGTAGGTTCCATTGCTAGGTAACCAGTTGGTTCCTAGCCACGTAAAATAAATCTAATCCTTCGGGCCAGCCCTAGGAGAGCTGTTAACCAGCTCAGTGGTCTGGTTAAACTAAGATTTACTTTTTCTTCTTGTTCCCTTCCGGTCTGAG
Source organism: Macrobrachium rosenbergii (assembly GCF_040412425.1). Lineage (NCBI taxonomy): Eukaryota > Metazoa > Arthropoda > Malacostraca > Decapoda > Palaemonidae > Macrobrachium > Macrobrachium rosenbergii. Next base: position 61,160,738 of record NC_089750.1, read on the forward strand.
CTACATACGGGCACCCTGGCAACTCCATCTGCCTCAGCATTTAGAAAAACGGCAAATTGGATGTTTACGCATTTTATTTCTTCAATCTCGTTAAAAGTATCCTCAGCCAAGTCGCTGGGAAGAGGGGAACCGCTCCTGATAGGACTCGTGGGACGGCAGTTTTAGGACCCACGTTTTCCACTCCCCTCTTTGTTTTCTTCGTTGGGTTTTTCCTCTGGGTTGGAAACAATGCAAGCAGTTTTAAACGAACACCACACACACACATTTTATTATATATATGTATATATATTATATATATACACACACACACACACATATATTTGTTTTCTTCGTTGGGTTTTGTATTTACACAGAAATCAACCAAATACTTGGAAACAATTATCTGTGATGTAGTGGATTTGCCTCAGTCATCCTCTTGCTCTCATCTGCTCAGAAAAGTAAAACCCATGGAAAATAAAAATTTTGATGAACATCAAGTTCACCAAACTTGACTGGAAACCAGGAAAAATTATATTTGCAACAAGTTTATATTCTCCATCTAAATCAGTTGTTTATGATTGGATAAAGCGATTTATGGTAGGACCTCAAAGACAACCCAAGAGAGGGAAGACCATCGACTGCAAAAATTAAAGAATAGTGGCTAGAATCTAGTGGATGAAGATCGCCGGATTACTATCGATATGATAGCTAATGAAACTATTTTCAATTTTAAATAAAATCTTGGTTTGATAAACTTTCAGCACGTTGGGTCCCAAAAGCGTTGCGCGGACCAACTGCATCAAATGAACTTTCTCTTGCAGTTTTAACGAAGATTGAATCAAATGAATCAGAGTTTTTGACCGGATTGTTACTGGAGATGAAACTTGGATCCATCAATATGACCCAGAAAGTAAATTCAATCAAAGCAATGGTTACCAGAGGTTCAGCTGCACCAGTGAAGTTCAAAGTGGCGAGATCTGCCCAGAAGGTTATGGCAACAGTGTTTTGGGACTCCAAAGGAGTGATTTTGATTGATTTTCTTGAAGGACAAAAAAATCACCGGGAACTACTACAAGGTGTTTTGCAAAAACTGAAGACTGCATTAGCTAAAAAACGTCGAGGAAAGTTGCACCGCAGAATTTTGTTCCATCATGATAACGCTCCAGCACATTCATCAAGGGTTGCAAGAGAAGTCCTACGGAAATTTAGGTGGAAACTCTTCCACATCCTCCTTATAGTCCTGATCTTGCTCCTTCAGATTTTTCCTGTTCCCAAAACTCAAGGAACACTTAAGAGGAGTCCGTTTGAATCTTTGGATGCTGCTAAACATGCAGTTTCAACATGGTTTAATAGAAAGGCCCCAAATTTCTACAAAGAAGGGTTGCAGAGGTGAAACAGCGCCTTGAAAAGTGTATAGAGTTAGATGGTAGATAAGTAGAAAAATGATGTTTGAATTTCCTTAAATAAAGAGTATATTGAATTTTTCCTGGAACTTTTTTGACTTACCACGATATATATTATATATATATATATATATATATATATATATATATATATATATATATATATATATATATATATATATGAATTTTATCACATCACCGTGATTCATATACAAGGTAAGCTGCAAACGTCATTTAATATCAATTCGTTCTACCCCGGAAATAATATATTTTCATATATGTTACCCGAAGGGGAATTTTTTAGTTGATAATAAGTTCGTCGTGTGGTTAAAATCGCGTCACTGTAGTCCTGAGTTCTTGCCTTCCGTGGTTCGAGCCCACGAGACGACGAACTTATCATCAACTAAAATATTCCCCTTCGGGTAACATTTATGAAAATATATTATTTCAAAAAGCAATATTATTTGTAACAAATAACTATATATACTATATATAATATATATATATATATATATATATATATATATATATATATATATATATATATATATATATATATATAATATATATATATATATATATATATATAGGTATATATATATATATATATATATATATATATATATATATATATATACATATGTATATATATATATATATATATATATATATATATATATATATATATATATATATATATATATATATATATATATATATATATATATATATATATATGTGTGTGTGTGTGTGTGTGTGTGAATGAATTTGCAAATGTGCACATGTCGACTGTACATTCAAAAGTTCTTAATAAATTTTATCAAAATGAATGAATATACACGGCTCTGCTGGCCATTTGATTTGGTGCCAATTCTTGGTACTAATTTCATCAATCATTCAGTGAATCTCTCTCTCTCTCTCTCTCTCTCTCTCTCTCTCTCTCTCTCTCTCTCTCGGAAAGTAAAGTACTCACGATAATAATATATTAATAATATAGGTGGTGTCAATCAAGCACTCATTTTGGCAACTTGTGGAACACTGTCGACAAATTTTGCAGCAAGTTGTCAATATACAGTAGGAGCAAATTGAAAGTCCCGAATTCTCGTCCTTGTGTGACTACCTTTTCGAGTATGTGCGACTTCAATTTTGTTTGTTTCAACCACAACATACACACACATATATAATAATAATAATAATAATAATAATAATAATAATAATAATAATAATAATAATAATAATAATAATACTGTAAAGGCTAATTGGTAAGAAATTTGACAGAAGTTTGTTCAAGATGCCGAAAATTCTGCTCTTGTGACACCACATTTTACTGGAAAAGAAACGCTCGTCTAAAAAATGCCCTTTGCTGAATGATGGAAGAAAGCCTGCTGCGACATCTATAGGAAAAAAAAAGGCTCTCTACTGATATATAAAAAAAAAAACATTCGTTTGACACAGCACTTTCACTGAAATATGAAACTGAAGACCTCGTGAGGCATAGCCATACCCTGAAAGATACAAAAGAGGGGTCTGAAACGGGAATGTAGAATTTAGGCCAAAGGTCAAGCACTGAGACCTATGAGGTCATTCAGCGCTGAAAATATGTAGGAACAATCTTTAGTAAAGGGTGGAAAGTAAGATGGAAGATAGAGAACATGAACGGAGGTGCGGTAAAAGGAATGAAAGGGGCTGCAGCTAAGGGCCGAAGGGACGATGTAAAGAACCTTTAGTAATGCCTGCAGTGCACTGCATGAGGTGCACTGACAGCACTAGCCTCTCCAGGGACAAATGAGGGGGAAGGTCACTAGTGCAAATACGACCTTAATATAAAAACAGTAATGAGTCTTACGTGACATCACCCTACACTGGGGACTCGAAACAAAGATGATAATTAAACATATTGCACTGAAAAATATATAAAGTCTCTTTTAATCTAGTCTACCACACTTATACTAAAGGTAAACAAGTAAAAAATGAAACTTCGGCGCAATCGAGTTTTCTGTACAGCCACTACAGCGTATAATCAAGGCCACCGAAAATAAATCTATTTCGATGGTCCCGATATCATGCTGTATGAGCCGCGGCTCATGAAACTTTCAGCCACGACCCGGTGGTGGCTTATCCTATATCGCTGCCAGAAGCACGATTATGACTAACTTTCACCTTAAATAGAGTAAAAACTACTGAGGCTAGACGACTGCAATTTGGTATGTTTGATGATTGGAGGGTGGATGATCAACATAACCATTTGTAGTCCTCTAGCCTCAGTAGTTTCTGAGATCTGAGGGCGGACAGAAAAGTGCGGACAGAAAAAAAGTGCGGACAGAATAAAGTGCGGACGGACAAACAAAGCCGGCACAATAGTTTTCTACAGAAAACTAAAAGGAAGCGCTCATGTAACGTAGCCTTACACAGATAAAAACGGCTGCTCGTCTGAAATCATCTTACGGTGGAAACTTATGCGTATTCGAACGCAGATATTTCCCCTAAAAATGGTAAACATCCTCGGACAAAATCCGACGTGTCTTCTGTCCGTTTACAACCAGCCAGGAAAAAAAAATCTTTAATTTCTTTGACAGCTTTTGACTCGGAGCTTTCGACTTTCCTTAGAGATGCCATCTGATGATCAACAAAAACTAGGAGCTGTCTTTTCTCCTCCACCGTTTGCTTACTTGATGATGTAGCGGCAACTGGACGGCTAAATCGTTCATAATCTTTGCATGATTCTGGTTGCTTCTACACCCGTTATGGGTTGATAAACAGATAATTTGATGTATAGTTGAAAGGTTCCATTTTTATATATTTCAGAGGGCATTTTATTAATTTTCTCTTTTCATATCAGTATCAAATGTATAAACTTTTCTGAATACAAACAACATACTTACTAACACCCATTCATACATACATGCAGCATGTATGGACACACACACATGTATATGCTGTGTATACTATATGTGTGTATGTGTATGTATGTGTATTAAGTGTTCTGAATCCATACATGCATACATACCTTTACACACACACATATATATATATATATATATATATATATATATATATATATATATATATATATATATATATATATATATATATATTTGTGTGTGTAAATGTATGTATGCATGTATGGATTCAGAACACACATTTTATATATATATATATACATATACACATTATATATATATATATATATATATATATATATATATATATATATATATATATATATATATATATATATATATATATATATTGGGTGTGTGTGTATGTGCGTGTGTGTGTGTATGTGTGTATAATAACTACATGCATGCAAGTTAATCGATGCTGTAGCCGGCAATGAAATGAGAGAAATATTTTATTATGGTCACTGAGCAGCAACGTCGGTGTAGATTACGGCAGGCGTTCATCCAACCAGAAAACGAAATTTTTAACTCCCGGAATTTCACATCCCCCGCACTTTTCCCTACTTATACCACCGAGCTTCCCACTCGTTTAATTGCCACACAAACACGCACACGTACTGTCGCCAAATGTCACATGTCAAATGTTTTCCGAGTTAGTTGCCAGGCAGCACAAGTCAAAACATTTTCAGAGTTTGATGCCAATCGGCACAAGTCAAAACATTTTCAGAGATAAATGCCTAATGTTACAAATCAATACATTTTCAGAGATAAATGCCTAATGTTACAAGCAAAAGCATTTTCAGTCACATTCCAATCAGCACAAGTCAAAGCATTTCCAGAAGATGCCACGTCACAAGTCTTAAGATTTTTCAGAGATAGACGCCAAACGTTGCAAGTCAAAACATTTTCAGATATATGTGTCAAACATAACAAATCAAACATTTTCAGGGACAGATAACAACCGCCACAAGTCTAAATATTTTCATAGGTACATGCAAAAAAAAACATTATTACTCGAGACAGAAATAAGTCCTCCTCAGTAAGAAAATAAACATCACGAAATTATAATTTCTTCCTCGCTTCTTAACTGTAAGAATACCTAACAATTAAAGACAGAAACGAATACCTGTAATCTTTAGCCATCCAGGTGAACACGTCAGACCTCGCCATCCCACAGGTATTAACCAATGAATTACGAACTCGAGAATCAATCACTCCAATCAACTCTCATTTCAAAAATGTGAAATTTTATATCGTTGTCCGCATCTCTTGACATCGTAACTGTATCGGTCTCATAATAAAAGAAGAGAGAAAGAATCCGGGTTTTCATCTGTTATAATATTCTCTAATGGAATGACACCCACTGGGTGAAGGATGATGTCAATTTGCTTCTCCCCTCAGACGATAACAAACCTGCCAGTCGGACTGAAGGAGATCATAGGAATCTTGAGATAGAGATGGAGGAGGCGGGAGAGACAGTTCCATAATTCATAAGCGAGTGAGGGCAGGAGGAGAGGGTAGAGAAACGACTCCTCTCTACCTGTTTATATATATATATATATATATATATATATATATATATATATATATATATATATATATATATATATATATATATATATATATATATATATATATATATATATATATATATATATATATATATATATATATATATATATATATATATATATATATATATATATATATACCTAAGGAAACGTATCACACACACACACACACATGTATATATACATATAAATAAATACATACATACATACATACATACATACATATATATAGAAGCAAACCTTTGGTAAAATATATCTCAAACACATACCCACTTATCTCCTTACACACACGCACACACAAACACAAACGCATACATAGATCATATATATACGTAAATTACTACATCTCCTTCCTTGTTTTCTTGTAAGAAATAAAAGATGAGGGATTTTTCTTCCCCTTGGAAAAACCCGAGAGAAAAGGAGAGGGAAAATCATTGCTTTTTGAGGCTTTGTACAGCGTTTGGTGAAGGACAGCCGTTGTTATGGCAACTGTTTTCAGTGGCAAGCCGAAATATCTCTCCTGACCATTTTGGATGATGATGATGAGAGAGAGAGAGAGAGAGAGAGAGAGAGAGAGAGAGAGAGAGAGAGAGACTTGATGTGAAATAAGAGAAAG
>NC_089750.1:61169706-61184706 GCF_040412425.1 Macrobrachium rosenbergii
ATATATATATATAAATATACATACATACGTACGTACGTACATACATACACATACAAATATATACATTATATATATATATATATATATATATATATATATATATATATATATATATATATATATATATAAATATAAATATTATATATATATATACATATATATTATACACTGTATATTAAAATAGCGCAAATTAACAGATTACAGCTAATCACACATCTTGAATGAGAGGGTTCATTAATAAGACAATTTTTGCTGGGTTACCTTTCAGACAATGGATTTTGTTGAAAAATCTTCCAAGACAACAACGACTGTAAAGTTTAGGCTATAAATTATACAAAATTGCTGACAGCTGTGGTATGTTGTGAATACTTAGGTGACGGTTACACCACTGGGTCTTTGTTGATTATCAGTTTATTACTTATTACAGTGGCAGACGACCAGAATATATAGTTTGAGCGGTTACTGTGCATGTGTATGCCTATAAAAATACTATTCATTTATATCTAAACAAACCAACACTCACACACATATATAATATAATATATATATATATATATATATATATATATATATATATATATATATATATATATATATATATATATATATATATATACTGTACAGTATATGTGTGTGTGAACGTGTACGTGTGTTGGTTTGTTTAGATATAAATGAATAGTATTTTTACAGGCATACACATACACAGTAACCCCTCAAAATACCATTACAAACATAGGCTTACTTATAATAATATATGTATATATATACACATATATAAATATATAGCCTATATAAGATATAATTCTAAAAGTGGGAATGAAAATAAATTTGCATGGAAAAATCCTTTAAAACTGGTGGTTAGAAAAACAGATAGCCGCATAATCTCAAATCTGTAAAATTGGATAAAAGCAAAATCATTCAGGATAATCGCAAATTACGTCCAAAAATTTATACGCGTAAAAGTTTTACATGAAAAACAGAAAAGATAATTCGTAAATTTTGAAATACTGAAATCATGTGCATTAAAGGTCGTAAGGGACAAAAGAAAATTCGTTAATATATACATGAATGAAAAATAATTACCAGTATAATATTTATTAAATTTCATAACAGGCAAAACGAAATTTGTGGACACTACCCAAAACAGAAATAAGGAAATTTAATATATACATAAATGGAAAAATAATTACCAGTATAATATATATTATATTTCATAACAGAGGCAAAACAAAATTCGCGGACACGACCCTAAACAGAAACTAGAAAATTTAATATATACATAAATGAAAAATAACTATTACCAGTATAATATATATTAATTTTCATAACAGAGGCAAATGAAATTTGTGAACACTACCCTAAACAAAATAAGGAAATTTAATATATACATAAATGGAAAAATAATTACCAGTATATATTAAATTTCATAACAGAGGCAAAACAAAATTCGCGGACACGACCCTAAACAGAAACTAGAAAATTTAATATATACATAAATGAAAAATAATTATTACCAGTATAATATATATATTAATTTTCACAAAACAGAAACTAAAAATTCAAAATTCATAAATGAAAAATAATTATTGGATACTAAGAAATTATAACGCGCGCTCAATATCAAAACTGACGACAACAACAAACACTCGAAACGAAAGTCAGATCGTTTTTCCTCTGATGATTTACACACTTAAGCTTCTCCCTGACACTCTTCCAGAGGATAATGACTTTCGCCTTCCCCTCGTCACATGACTGATCCCTCTCGACAGTTTGCTCTCTGTCTCATTCTCTCGATGACGATTCGTTGTTCTTTTTTTCTCTCTCTCTCTTTCTGGTGGGAAATTTTCCTTCTTTTGCGAAACGAGATTTGGTTTTGCCATCTGAGTGGGAAATGTTTCTTCTTTCGTCGCAAAGATTTTTTTTTTAAAGCCAGATATGGTTCTTCTTTTATTTGAGTTTTATTTTGTAATGGGAAATGTTTCTTCTTGCACTGTAACAGGACTTTTTTCTCCGACTGGGAGATGTCTCTTCCTGCACTGCAGCAGAATATTTTTTCGCCGTGTGGGAAATGTTTCTTCTTGCATTGCAACAGGATTTTTTTCTCCATGTGGGAAATGTTTCTTCTGGCATTGCAACAGGACTTTTTTCTCCGGGGGGAAATGTTTCTTCTTGCAATGTTTCTTCTTGCATTGCAACAGGACTTTTTCTCTCCAGCTGTAACAGGAATTTTCTCCGGCTGGGAAATGTTTCTTCTTGCATTGTAACAGGACTTGCGTTGCAACAGAATATTTTCTTTCTCCGGGTGTGAAATATTTCCTTTTTCGTTGCAACAGGATTTTTAATCGAGTGCGGAATGTTTCTTCTTGCATTGCAACAGGATTTTTTTTCTCCGGGTGTGAAGTGTTTCTTCTTGCATTGTAACAGGAATTTTCTCCGGCTGGGAAATGTTTCTTCTTGCATTGTAACAGGACTTTTCTCCGGCTGGGAAATATTTCTTCTTGCATTGTAACAGGACTTTTCTCCGGCTGGGAAATATTTCTTCTTGCATTGTAACAGGACTTTTCCCCGGCTGGGAAATATTTCTTCTTGCATTGTATTATTATTATTAAAATAGTTTAACCAGACCACTGAGCTGACCATCAGCTCTCAAATATTTCTTCTTTAATTGTAACAGGACTGCATTGTAACAGGACTTTTCCTCCGGCTGGGAAATATTTCTTCTTGCATTAGGATGGAATTTCTTCTTGCATTGTAACAGACAAGTCTTCTTGCATTGTAACAGGACTTTTCTCCGGCTGGGAAATATTTCTTCTTGCATTGTAACAGGACTTTTCCCCGGCTGGGAAATATTTCTTCTTGCATTGTAACAGGACTTTTCTCCGGCTGGGAAATATTTCTCCTTGCATTGTAACAGGACTTCCTCCGGCTGGGAAATGTTTCTTCTTGCATTGTAACAGAATTTTTCTCCTGCTGGGAAACGCTTTCTTCTTGCATTGTAACACAAATTTTTGTCCGAGTGGGACAGGTTTCCTTTTTTTCTCCGGGTGGGAAAATATTTCTTTTTTTTTCGTTGCAATAGGATTTTTAATCGAGTGCGGAATGTTTCTTCTTGCATTGCAACAGTTTTTATTCTCCGAGTGGGAAATGTTTCTTCCTTCATTGCAACAGAATTTTATTTCGTCCACGGGCTGAATGTTTCGTCTTTCATTGCAACAACACTTTTTTCTCGGAGTGGGATAGTTTTTTCTTTCATTGCAAAGCAGGTTTTCATTCCTCGAGCAGGAAATTTTTTTTCTTTCACTGCAACAGAATCTGCTTTTTCGCCCAGTGGAAGACGGTTCTTCTCTCATTTCACAACATGATTTGATTTTGCCATCCAAGTTGGAAAATTTTTTTCGCAATTTCGAAATCATCCTTTTTGCGCTGCAGAATACAATTTATTTTTCTCAAGAGGGACTCTACTTCTTTCATTGCAAAACACTTTTCCATCGACAGGGAAAACATTAATTTTTCATTGCAAAAATAATCTAGGTAATTTTTTTTACGGTAGGAAATTTTTTTATGAACAAACCTAATTCATTTCCTTTTCCTCTTGCGCTTCGGGTTTGTAGTTAGACGTTTAAGTGGAAAATATTTCCTTTTCGTTAGAAATATGATGTCGTTTCTTTCTTAGAGTGAGAAACTTTTTTTTTTGTTCATCATAAGGTATAATTTAGTCCTTTTCATAGATTGGAAAACAAAATTCCTACTTAATAAATCGCGATTTAGTTATTTTCCAATAATTGGAAAATACTTCACTCATTAGAAAACAGGAGTATTTTTCCGCCATTTGGACATTTCTTCCACTACAAGGTCTAATTTAGTTCTGGCTTTTCTTGTACATGAGAAAAATATTCCTCCTTATTTTCCCCCATCCATTTCCACTTTCTAATGTGGTGTTGAAGTAGGATATATCTCCTTCATTTTAAACAGCATTTTTCCTCTGCACTTGAAGATCCTAATGAGTTATCTTAGAGGAAAACGTTTTTTTGTTCATCAGAAAACCCGCTGCTCTTGTGAACACGAAACGAGGAGATACAACTCTCCACCTTAAAATAATTTTGAATGTCTCCGATCCTAAAATTGTGTTCAACAGGAATAAATTTGTAAGATAAAAAAACAATGGGACATGCGTTTAATCGTGTTGTAGGTTCATTTAGAATAATAATTATTAAAAAGCAGTTCATGTTCCATCTTTCATTTCTCTTTCGTGAATCTCGCATAGATTTTTTTAATTGCGAGTTATATTTAAGTTGTAGTCTTTGTTTCTCGGTTGCTGTATTTCATATGTATTGATTTCATAATTTTTCGAAAATTTTCAGCTGGAGATCTCAATGTGCTACCGTTCTTATTTTCTGTATATTACAAACTTAACCGAAATGTAATTTAAAAATTTTTTATTCAATGAAAACAAAACAAGATCTGCAATTTCTGCCAGCCAGTATATAAAATGAATAATTATGAAACAACACAAACATATTCTCGATCATCTGAGCGGCAGAGTTCATAGAGGCAATGGACACATTTCCAAACTCTTTATCCTTTTTAAAGATAACGCCAGATTCTAACATAACAGACTTGTTTATAATTATAGTTGTGTGATGAAATTCATTATTCTTCCTCGTCAATTATGATGACTGCAAGTTGATATGACAGCGAACTGAGATTTTACTGGTATACACTTTCGAACCTAAAGTCGTAATACTACAGATGAAAGCCACGCCCTCTGTGAGTTTGCGAAAAGCACTATGATTAGTAAGCATGCCCAAGGCAGTCTGAGAAGATTTAAGGGAAAATATCAGACGGTCTATTTTCTAAAGTTTCTTTTTTTTTAACAAATATCTGTCTAGCAGAGAACAGTAGCCTGAGGGAAAAGAGCCCCAACCATTCCCTTTTTTCCCTTTCTTTTTTGGTTAGGTCCAACTTGAAACAGCCAATAATATCACCTCTCTCGTATCCCTCCGAAATTCGTATATTTAAAGTAGAAAGAAATGGCTTACAATTTTCCACGGACAAAGGAACAACTTGCAGGGTTGTAAGAGATAATTGACGAAATCGAATTTCGTAAACGTGTTATAAATGCAGATACAATATTCGAATAACTCAAGGGCAAAGTCAATCCGCCGCGAAGTGCTACGAGGCACGATAACACAGTTATAAATTTTCCATTTAAATAACGCGGGCGCGTTTCGTCGCGATCTGCATTATATTTTCATAATTGATTTTCACTGTATTTTGTTGAGTGATTTATTCTTTGCAATGGAAAGCGGTTAGAGATGAAGAGAGGGTCCTCATAAAGTCCTCTTGGTCGGTGCTTTAAGAGTGATGGGGCGATAAAGCAGATCTTCAAGTTATTAATAGAAACAAAGAAGAAGAAGAGGTCTTGTCCTGACACATTAAACCCTTCCAGAGAGAAAGCTGTGGTGTATGAGAGCGTAAATATGTTTGAGGAAATTCAAGGATTTTATGCTGGAATTGGATGAGGGGCCCTCTGTTTATAAAAATACTGGAAATAAAAAGTTGCCCGAGGAAATTCAAGGTTTTCCAGCCGGAATTGCCGACGAGGACCTTGTAGTTGTGAAAATACTGGAAATAAAAGTTGCGGTGGAAGGTTGAGGGTGTTGTTGGGTCCCTGGAGGCTTGACGCCTCCGCACAAATATGCATCCGAGGACATATTGTGACCGACGATCTGGAAAGGGAATTAACGGCAGCTCGCGTTACGTCATAGGGAGGAGTTAAAAACACGCAGTTAGGCCTATCAGACGCCTGCCTACTGCAGCCACGCACAGACACACACGCACACACACACACACACACGTTTCAAGAGCTCTTAAACGCCATCATTTCTTCCTCCAGCTCACTCTCCACGGCGTGGGGATTTACGAGGACATTTTGTGTTGAGAAGAGCCTGGATGACACGGGTCAAGGAAGGGTTGAGATGAAAAGTGCATAACGAGAGAGGAAGATGACGAAGAGCTCAAGCAAAGGGAAAAATCTAAAGAACACGACATTTTAGCCTTAGATCACAGTGCATTACTTACCTTTACTACTCTGTCAGCTTTTGGGGCATCTTAGATCACTGAATATTACTTACTTTGACTATCAGCTCTCAGGTATCATTATAATCCACTGTCGCTTGCACCAGACTACAAAGTAACGTTAACCCTACGTTCAGCCCTCTTTTATCCGGGCTTCGGGCCTCTACAAGTAAATAACCTCTCTTGTATCGACAGTGAAACATAAGCTCTCAGTCATCGGTGTTTCTCTTCATTTCTTTCACGAACAAATACCATATCTGTAAACACACCTCAACGTTGAAACACCGGAGGACAAGGATGATATGGGTAAACATAAAAAAAAAAAAATAATAGTTTTCAGTTTTGTTCTCTGCGTTTCTTTCATAAGCAAATACATCTTGACGCTGGAAACTGGAGGACAAGGATGATTTGGGTAAACATAAAAGAATAACAATAATTGTCATATTTGGTACGAGATCGCATGCCACGTCAAATTTTCGAGCCATCGACACCTAAGCAAAACTAATCTTTTGATAGATCAGATGTTATTTTTCATTTCAAGTGGAACGCTTGCATAATGAATTGCAATCTACTGAGGTCGAGCAAATTATGCATTTCAAGTTGGTTTAGTATTCATGTGACTATGCAATATTTTAAAATATATTTTATGCGGAAACTGATTCTGGAGCTTGGGGAATATTGCAGAAAGTTCATTAGAGACAGAGAGAGTTTTCCTGAAGAAGATACCAGAGTCTCATAATGAATAGTGGAAAACAAATATTAAATGGTTTATATAGCTCTATTTTACTGAAGTCCAAAGAGGAGACATGACGTCATCTAAGAGGATATTTCAGATTATTTAAAATTTCAGCATGGTCTTCATCATAATCTTCTCTTTTATGCCTTGAGTTTGTGTTGCATTAACCGACCTACTTTGGGTGTAGTTTCATTATTGGCCTTTTAGAAATAGTTGGAATTCTTTTTCAGCCGCAGATTTCTTCAGTCCTTACACTCTCCCAACCTTTAAAAGAGGGTCTGCGGTCTGTCGCTCCTTTCGAGACTAAAGGACACTCCCTTCTTCTTCTTTTTTTTTCTTTGATCCCGAGTCACATAAGGCCATTAGGTCGCCCGTCACATCGGTAAGAAAAAAGAAAAGGGGAAATACCGAAGCGTAACAATAACAGAAAGCGAAAATACTTTTTGTTTTCCGATTCGGACATTGGAGAAGCCTCTGCTATTGTTCCTCGTCCAGCTTCCCAAAAGCAAATCATCCGTCATCGGGTTTTTATGCTCCATAAAAATGCGTCTGTTATATATCACTGGTGCTGACAGAGGATAAACTCCCAGTCCGCTGCTGAGAGAGAGAGAGAGAGAGAGAGAGAGAGAGAGAGAGAGAGAGAGAGAGAGAGAGAGAGAGAGAGGGGACGCTTTATGGTGATATGTTACGAAATCTGGTGCCAAGAATAAAATAAAATAAAAAGGTAAACCAGAAGAAAAATCTTTATAGCGATTTAACTTTACATGAAGGGTTCCTGTGCAGCTATATTTAATATTATTATCATTAATAGTATTATCAGTATTTTGGAAACATCCAGGAAGTATTATGTGATACAAGAAAAATAAGCAAAGAGAAGGAAGATAAATTTAGACATAGTTAATTTAATTACAAAGGAGTAGAAAATATTTAATAATCTTGATCACATTTACAAGTGTTCGTAACTCCTTCAAACATTGTTTAGAAGTTTTGTCTTATGGAATTTCTCTATAGCTTAAAAGTGAATTAGGTGTAGAGTTACTTGACGCTTTCAGGGGCGGAAGAACTTTCTGTATTGCATTTCAGTCCTGTCGCTCTAGCGCGTTCCCATGCCCGGCCGCTGTCTCATCTCCTTTAAGGATACGAAGAAAAAGAAGCTTTATAACAAAAGAATGAAAAAAAAAAAAAACTGACAGAAGGAACAGAAGAAAGCTGGTTATTTTTAGCGTCGAGTGGAGAACTTCGAGGAAGAAATTTCTAACTTTTTCTTCGTCACTGAATGGGGGAAGTTGCAGAAAGACATTGTATCACACGAGCACGTTTTACGGCATCTTTTTAACGCATTTGCTGCTAAACTTTGCGCCGAGTACCCAATACGCGTGGCAAAACAAAATTCGTGGATGCTTGTTAAGACGGTGTCAGTGTCACACGAGTATGTTTTCTGGCATATTTTAAAAGTAGCTTGACGATAAACTCTCCATCAAAACATAAATTTTCTTTTACTATGTTGGTGGCAAAATTGAAGTCACGCACGTTCGCTAAAGTTACGTCACTCAAGCACGAACAGCAAGGCTGCCGAGGGAGGTCGATCGCAACGATATTTTAGGAGTGTAGTCTTCACGGCTGGTGGAAATGCGTGAACTTCACTTTCACCACCACTACAAGCAAATGTCTGAAACGTCTGACGGCAAGACCATAATTCTAAAAGAGGCCGTTCGGACTGTGGGACAGTTTCCCTGAGGATGTCATGCAATTGGAACTTCAAAAGTTCAAGCAAAGATGCAATGCATTATTACCTTAATACTAATCTTATCGTATCTTATTCTTATTTTTATCTGTTTTTACCTATTATTATTATTTTTCTTTTTTAATAAGCGAGATCTCTTCTTTCTGTATTTCCCTTTACCTCCTCTTACTTCTTCCTAATGAACACCATATTCTTTGGAAGCATGAATTTCAAGTCAATGGCCCCTGTGGGCTCGCTCCATATGAGTAGGGTTCATCTTCTGAACAACAACAATAATAATAATCATAATAATAATAATGATAATAATAATAATGCCAGAAACCGTGGTCGTATTATGCAGCCTGAAAGTGACCCTGAGCACAGAATGTTTGCATTGATAACTCTCTCTATTCCCGACAGATGGCGGTGTCTCAGGATAATCGCTGGCAGAAAGATGCCGCCGACCAGAACTTCGATTACATGTTCAAATTGCTGATCATCGGCAATTCTTCGGTGGGCAAGACGTCGTTCCTCTTCCGATACGCCGACGACTCCTTCACCTCCGCCTTCGTCAGCACCGTAGGAATAGATTTCAAGGTTAAAACGGTCTTCAGGAATGACAAGAGAGTCAAGCTTCAGATTTGGGTGAGTGTCGATTCTCTGTCTGTCTGTCTGTCTGTCTGTCTGTCTGTCTGTCTGTCTGTCTGTCTGTCTGTCTGTCTGTCTGTCTGTCTGTCTGTCTGTCTGTCTGATTGACATACTCATCGCTGCTGATTTTCATTTATGTGCTTTCTTAAGTATTTCGTTTAGTCTCTTCTCTGCGATTTACTTTTATTATTATTATTATTATTATTATTATTATTATTATTATTATTATTATTTTATTTTTTTACATTATTATTACATTTTATTTTTTTCAGGCGACATTCCTTCTTCATGTTGCCTCATTCAGATTAATAATTCAGATTAATAATAATAATAATAATAATAATAATAATAATAATAATAATAATAAAGTGCATGCAGAAATTTATACCTGGTAAATGCGCAGGAAGCAGAGAACGAATCACCTGATGTCAGTCCATTCTACAAATTTGTTCTCTCTGATTAAAGGTCACCAAAATAAATTTGCTAATTGGAGATTTGCTTAAAATGAAAAGGGCCCAAAAAATCTTATGAAATACAAGAACGTCGTATTTGATAACAAAATATTAGCCAGCAAATGAAACCTAGGAGCGCAGGAGTATTTTCTGGAATGGGTAACCAGCAACGAATCTAAGGCAGCGAGACTTTTCTTATAACGCTGCTCTTTCGATCAACTTAATTTAAACAATATCGGTTCCGGTCGGCAATTTAAAGGGTGACGCCGAGGAATGTCAGAGAATCAGGTATTCGTTCCACTGTTCGTCCTTCGATCGATGAATTTAAGCAATATTGTTCCAACCAGTACCTGGAAGGTTGGGTATCAGTGAATGCCAAAGTGGTCTGGAAAGCCACAGCATGAGTCGGAGAACTTTGCAAGATGAACAAATGTTCTATATACAATCGAGTTTACGGATTATTGACGTTACCAGATGGACAAGTTTTTAAGAGACATACGACCAAACATTTTTTTTTATTCGCACCTCGTTGTCTATAAAGGTAGAGTGAATTATATGCTTGTAATGTGCAAAATCACTCAAATTTCCTTAACAAATATTACTATTGTTATTGATATTCTTGTTTTGATATAATAATAATAATAATAATTAATGATAATAATAACACTAATAATAATTTATTATTATTATCATTATTAATATTACTGAAGTTGCACTGTTCAGTGTTCTCCCATTCACAAGCAACAAACCCAAAGCCAATATTTCTCTTTGTTGGCTTCCAAAGAATTTAACTGCTATTTACATGGAGAGAAAATAAAAACGCAACATGAAATGGTACACAGTATAACAACGTTAAAAACAACAGATGAAAAAGGATAAACAGATCTGCAAAGAAACAAAAATACATAAAAACCGGTTGGAAGATAAACGTTCTCGCAGATATTAACAGAACTATGAAAGGTTACAATCCACAATGACTTGTGTAGATATATCAAAATCTACAGTAAATGGATTTTAATATGCTCTCGACACCAAAACAAAAATACTTTGGATGGCGTTGCGCTAGTGATATTAGGAATATGAATTATTATTATTATTATTATTATTATTATTATTATTATTATTATTATTATTATTTTATTATTACATGGATGAGCTGCGCTAAATAAAAGGAATATGAATTATTATTATTATTATTATTATTATTAATTATTAAATTAATTATTATTAAAAAGGATAAACAGCTAGTGATATTAGGAATAAAAAATTATTATTAATTATTATTATTATTATTATTATTAGATTAAACGATGGTGCTGCGCAGATATTAACAGAATATGAATTATTATTATTATTATTATTATTATTATTATTATTATTATTATTATTATTATTATTATTAAAATGGTGCTGCAGTGATAATAGAATATGAATTATTATTATTATTATTATTATTATTATTATTATTATTATTATTATTACCTTGGATGGTGCTGCGCTAGTGATATTAGGAATATGAATTATTATTATTATTATTATTATTATTATTATTATTATTATTATTATTATTATTATTATTATTATTGCGTGCACACACGTACATATATAACAAACCGACTAAACGATGATTTTATTGCGCAAACATCCAAATAGCAGAACACTCAAAGTGTAACGATTAAAAAAAAGGCAAAGTTGAGACATAATTGTGTTTTCGTAGACTAATTGGCGTCTTTCTCAGACACGACCTTAATTTAGAGGCAATACGACTCCTCTGCGTTTTCTGAAGGCATGTCTTAGGCCAGAAGATTTGGAAGGAAATCCTATTTTTTTGTCCGTGCGCCGGAAGATTGTCTAGGATTCAGGAAATCAACTTGTGTAATGAAGAGAGTGGTAGTTGCTTGCTTGTTTGCTTTCTCTCTCTCTCTCTCTCTCTCTCTCTCTCTCTCTCTCTCTCTCTCTCTCTATCTATATATATATATATATATATATATATATATATATATATATATATATATATATATATATATATATAATATATATATATATATATATATATATATATATATATATATATATATATATATATATATATATATATATATATAAATATATAACAAATATATATTATATATACCATATATACACACATATTTGTTCGTTTATCTCTCTTCTCGGTTTCTCTAAATCTGCCAAAGCTCTCCTACTCTAATCTTTTATATTTTATTGTTTTAAAGTTTTTATTCAAAAACGTTAATGAGTTTTCGTCATATTGCATTAGATTATATTTAAATAATAATAATAATAAATAATAATAATAATAATAATAATAATAATAATAATAATAATAATAACAATAATAATAATAATTTCTATTTCATTATCATCATTATCACCATTAGCAGAAATAAGAAAAACCATTCTCCTTTATTACTTTATTACTCTAAGTCGTACAGACATTCACTGGCTCTATGCAAGATCGCCTTAGGTCTAAAATGGTAATACTCTCCAAATTGTATTCAGAATAATTCTCCTTTAGTCTCCTTTTACGACGATTCAAGTTGTCCTCTGGTAATGGAATTTCCTTCATTCCTTTGTAGTTCTCGTGTCACTGAAAATGTCTCTTTTTAATAGGCGTGTTTATCATACACTCTGGAAATTACTCTTTTTTTTTTTTTACTTTCAACAACTTCAGAGAATGTAATCCCGGGATTTGTTCGTGTTGCTCAACCCATCCCACACGACTCTGAGAAACTGAAAATTATTTTCTAACTCTCTCTTTCGTTTTGGATATGTCTTCAGAGACCTCGCTTTGTAAAAAAAAAAAAAAAAAAAAAAAAAAGAAAGAGCCCTCCCACATGACTTTCAAAAACTAAATATTGTTTAAGTTCCCATTTCATTTTGGATGTCTTCAGAGCCCTCGCTTCGTACAATAAAGAAAAAAAAAGAGCCTTCCCACAAGACTATGAAAAAATAAATATTGTTGTTTAATTTTCCCTTTCATTTTGGATAAGTCCTCAGAGACCTCGATTTCAAAAAAAAAAAAAAAAAAAAAAAAGAAAAGGAGCCTTCCCACACGACTTTGAAAAAACGAATATTCTTGTTATATTTTCCCTTTCCTTCTGGATATGTCCTAAGAGACCTCGCTTTAGGAAGAAAAAATAAATAAGTAAATAAAAAGCAGAGGTCAAAATATTCGCTTATGCAAAATGGCCCAACTACAACAATGGGTATTTAGCAGACCGGATTTCCGGCCATTAAAACGTGCGGATGAACCCAACACTCGGCTGAAATGTTGTGTTTCATTTTCTCTTTTTCACATAAGAGGAGGAGGTCAACGGGACGGGAACCCACTGTCCTTATTTATTTCAATAAGGGCTCTCGGGTCTTTTTGTGCGCCATTGCCACTTACAGCCACACTAGCAACGTACGTTGTTATATAAATTTTTTTTTTTTTTTTTTTTTTTACTCATCGGCCTTCACTGTGATCCACAGCAGGCCCATAAGGTCTGTTGCAAGTTTTTTTTACGAGACAAAGAGGATACATAGGAGGAAAAAGGTTTGGCCACGAAGCCAATGAATGTCCTTCAGTAAAAGACGTTTTGTTGAATTCCTGTTGCTATTTTCAAAGACTGTCTGCGAAAAAATGCTGTTTATGTGATGATCATCGGCGTTTGATTGAAGGACTCCGTTTTAGTTTTCTGTAAAAGAAAACTGTTGTGCCGGTTTTGTCTGTCCGCCCGCACTTTATTCTGTCCGCCCTCAGATCTTAAAAACTACTGAGGCTAGAGGGCTGAAAATTGGTATGTTGATCATCCACTCTCCAATCATCAAACATTCCAAATTGCGGCACTCTAGCCTCAGTTGTTTTTATTTGATTTAAGGTTAAAGTTAGCTACAATCGTGCTTCTGGCAACGATATAGGATAGGCCACCACCGGGCCGTGGTTAAAGTTTTATGGGCCGTGGCTCATACAGTACTATACCGAGACCACCGGAAGATAGATCTATTTTCGGTGGCCTTGGTTATACGCTGTAGCGGCTGTACAGAAAACTCGATTGCGCCGAAGAAACTTCGGCGGATTTATTACTTGTTTTTAATCATTTTCAGATTTTAACCTACAAGAATTCTTAACGCCGATGTGACTGCCAAGCTAGTGACTTTATTTTACCTTAGCCAGAATAAAGCAATGAAAGGACAGGGAAGGGAAAATGTAGCTTACCCAGAAGGGTTTGGGAGTAAAATACAAGATAACGGGCCTTGGAAAACCGGAACATGAAAATAAATCAAAAGTCTGGTAGTACAGGGACAGAAATGGACAAAGAACTGTGCAACCAGTGTATATGTGCGAAGAGCTAACCCGACGGGTGTTGCAAGATCGCCTGATAAGAAGAGGTACTTTTTTCCTGGAAGTCAACTGAATGCTGACAGAAATAATAGCCTACCTGTAGACGGGAGACCGAGACAATACCTCCAGGTATAAAAATAAGAGAGATGGAAGAACTGAGGATGGGGCAATCTAGGTTATCTTGGATCTTCTTAACCTAAATTTAAGAAGAGCCTCTTTACTCTGATTAAGATGTTGATGATGTGATATCTCTCAGCCTCACCGAAGAGTCTGTTATGTGATCACTGGTGAAATTTTATTCTTCTACCGTTAAGATCTACTGATGTTTCAACCATCCGTATTAGCAGATTATACAATGCAAGAACTCTTCAGTTATATAAGTTATATTATATCTTTAGAAATCCTAACTACCAGGACATTATTATTATTATTATTATTATTATTATTATTATTATTATTATTATTTGGAAGAAAAACCCTATTCATATGGAACAAGCCCAAAGCTTCCAGAGAATATGGTGAAAGAAGTAACAGAAGGCAATAGGAAATATAGAAAGAAGAGATCAGTTATCAGAAAAGAAAGATTAAATTAACAACTTAATAAATAAATATATCAAAATTTAAGTAAATTATTAAAATAAAAGGAGAATTGCTCTAGGATAGTAATGCGTTGCATCTTTGCTTGAACTTCTGAAGTTCCAACTCGCACGACATCCTCAGGGAGACTGTTCCACAGTCCAACAGTGCGAGAAAAAAGGACCTCTGGAATTTAGAAGTTCGACAGCGAGGGGCATTTACTGCATATTGGTGCCGCTGTTCAGCAAATCTGGTTGCTCCCGGCCGGAAAAGTGGATCAGGGATCAATTGTGAATGGGGAAGATCTGTTAAAATACAACTTATGGAAAAATGACAAACAAGAGACCAACCATCGATGGCCCAAGTCATAATGTTAGGAAACAGAAACCTACCACCACGAACCACTATCTAAAAGAGATAAATCTCTGGCAGAAGCAGACAT
>NC_089750.1:61189706-61192206 GCF_040412425.1 Macrobrachium rosenbergii
AACAGTCCTTCGCGTAGTTTGCAGATATACTAGCACCTACGCTTTGTCATCTTTTACTCCTAGTTTTTCGCACAGAATATATCCTTCCTTTTGGAAACATGCACTAGCTCAACCCATTCCAAAAAGGGTGACTACCCTAAGCCTTTCAAAGTCTTGGTATCTCAGCACTCACTATCACTTTAGTGGAGTTTTATTAAACATGACAAGTTCATAAACATGAGTCCACCTCTTATTTTTCATCAGCAGAATGGTTTCCATAAGTTTAAATACATGGGTGATCTTCTTTCCTGTGTCACTAAAGCATCATCATTTACTATAAGGGACATGGGGGTTCTTTTGAGATCACTCTTCATGCCTCGAAGGTATTTGACAGAGCCTGGAACAAAACTCTGTTGGCCAGCATTTCCTAATTATGACTTGACTCCTTTCCTCCTCAAATTATTGCCAGCTATCTGTCTAACTTAGTTCTTCATTGGAGGGGTGGGTAGAGCTTTCGGCTAGCACGCTGTTGGCCCAGCGTTCGACTCTTCGACCGGCCAGTGAAGAATCAGAGGAATTTATTTCTGGTGATAGAAATTCATTTCTCGTCATAATGTGGTTCGGATTCCACAATAAGCTGTAGGTCCCGTTGCTAGGTAACCAGTAGGTTCTTAGCCACGTAAAATAAATCTAATCCTTCGGGCCAGCCCTAGGAGAGCCGTTAATCAGCCCAGTGGTCTGGTTAAACTAAGATATACTTAACTTTGTCTAACCACTTTATATATTTTGATGTTGCTGGCAGCATAACAACTTACTCCCTTTCCTACCCCTTGCAGTGTTCATCATGATTTTATTCTCTCCCCCGCTATTTTCCACTCTTTATTCATGACAACCAGTATACCTTTTCTCTTATTCATCCTTTAGCTGATGATCCAACCCTTCGTAATTTATCAACCTCAACCTCCCAGCACTCACCTGTTGTACGCAGTCAAAATCGATTATCCTTTCTTCATTTTTCATCCATTAAGTCTTCTTGCGTGTTTGCCTGAATGAGGAACTGATACTTTCTGTAAAGTTCAGAATGTCAGATTCATTTTCTTCCTATTTTTCTGTTCCCTTTTCTTTCCGAAAATAAGTTTTCCATGAACGTGATTGGGTGTTCGTGTTAAATCAGATTTGTCTTACAAAGATCACCTAATTCGAATTCCTAAATCTGCTTCTAAAATTAATTACTTAATTTCAAAATACTGAATGACAGTATAGAAACAACTTTCTTTTAAGTGAGCAAAAGACTGACCTTCAGAAATGTTAAGGATACGGAATTCTATAGTTTTAATCACATTTTATGAGCTTTCTGTGTACGCAAGTGATCGGCAGAATCTTTATGTACACTGGTTCATCCTTAATTTAGTAGTTATAGGATGAACGTGGTACTAATTATTGTCTATTTTTTCTATGGGAAACACTATACCAAGGAAAAATTGATAGTGAATTATAAATATATATATATATATACATATATAAATGTATACATACATATATATATATAATAATTATATATATATATCACAATTAATTATAGTCAATCCTCACACACCATATATATATATATATATATATATATATATATATATATATATATATATATATATATATATATATATATATATATATATGTATGTGTGTGTGTGTGTGTGTGTATATACACACACACATATATATATGTGTGTAGTGTGTGTGTACATACATGCATAAATACACATGTATTTGTAAATGCAGAAGTTAGCATAATTTATATTGAATACCTTTGACTTGATACCTTGTTTTTTTAACCATGTGTGTTATTTTCTCTTTTACAGGTAAGTGCTTGTTATCATCAAGGCCAGACAAGGTTTGTTAAATTGTCCTTTTGGGATCATATTACATTTACACAACGATGCAACCAACTTCTTAGGGTAAAATACAATCTTTTACAAAAGTCTACTTTCTAAAGAACGTGTGGATAAGTCAGCACCCTCATTTCCTTGGCCCTTACAATCTTTCTAATTTCCTGTTTCCTCTTCCCGTTTCATAAATCTCACGTTTTTCCTTCTAACTCCATTTCCTCATTTCCACCAACCCTGACCTAAAGAAGCGCGCCCAGTTGCCACTACCGTCGGCTTCTCCATTCTCAAGGAAAAACCGTCCGAAAGTGACGCCTCTCTCAACATATTTGGATTGCCGGGGCTGGAATTTTAATAACGGTCCTCTCGAGCTGACCACAAGAGCTGGTAGCCGAGGTATGCATGGTGGACGATGCGTCTCCTGCCATGCTTTTGGGTCCCGAAATCCTTTGGCCATCGACTTTGGGATTTTTCAGTAGTTTACTGGGTGCGGGTCCCTGTTCGAAATATGTTTAGTGTCCATTTTGCACTTTGTTAGGCGTAATGTCTTTTTTTCTCTGTAAGCTAACAGGCATAATTCACTTTTTGCAGTATTTGAATCCTTGCGTTGAATTGCTTCAGTCAGATATTTTTGTGTT
>NC_089750.1:61197206-61199706 GCF_040412425.1 Macrobrachium rosenbergii
TATATATATATATATATATATATATATATATATATATATATATATATATATATATATATATATATATATATATAAATATATATATATATATATATATATATATATACTGTATATATATATATACACACACACACACACACACACAAGCAATTTCAACATACATACACATATCTGAAGACCTTCTCCATTGTTGGAGGCGGCATCGAAAACGAATTCAACATATGTATGCATCCATAAGCACATTGAACGCCCTCATACATTCGTGTAGGCGGCATCGGAATCGTTTTCAACATACATACATACATAAGCACTTTTAATTGCCTATATACATAAACATAATCTAACGCCCTTATTCACTCGTGGAGACGGCATCGAAAACACAGTCAACATGTATGCATTTATATGCATACATAAGCATTTTCAGCATACATAAAAATACACATAGCTGACGACCTTAACCATGTGGTAATTCCTCTCCCACATACATATTCATCTGAGCACAGTACCAAGAGAGGCGGGGACAGGCAAAGTAGGCCACGGGGCTAAGAGCTTCGACGCCGTGTCTGCAGTGCGCCTGTTGTACATTTCATTTATATAAATGTTCGTCTGTATAGACATCTATGGCACCTAACCCACCCTCTCTCTCTCTCTCTCTCTCTCTCTCTCTCAGACGGGGAACGGGGCCAGGCTGTCTCATTATTTTGTTTCCCCCCCTCTCTCTCTCTCTCTCTCTCTCTCTCTCTCTCTCTCTCTCTCTGAGACAAGGAACGGAGCCAGGCTGTCTCTTTATTCAGATCTTGTCCTGTCTGTCTGACTGACTTTCTCGCCTTTTTTTCTACTGGCTGCCTCTCTGTGGTACAAGTGGAAGCATACATTGCTCTCTCTCTCTCTCTCTCCGTAAGCATGCTGCTCTCTTTCTCTGTCTGTCTGTCTGTCAGTTTTGTTTTCATTTAGCGGCCACATTGCCTCATCTCCCATAAACCCAAGTGGAATGCAATGTAATATGTCTTCCTCTTGCTGTTAGTGTCATTCCGTATAAATGTTTTATTCTGTTTGCTTTTATTCCTATTCTGCTTACACAGCCGCGCGCAATACACTTTTCCAAGAGTAATAATAATAATAATAATAATAATAATAATAATAATAATAATAATAATAATAATAATAATAATAATAATAATAATAATTATTATTATTATTATTATTATTATTATTATTATTATTAATACAGAAACAGTACTTTTAATCACTGTTACTACGGTGATTAATACCAGTGACAGCTAGCGTGACAATAGTATTAGTATTCCAAGAATTAATAATATTCTCGTATGCTGTAGTGATGACATATGCCAGCAATGTATTACTTTCTAATTTAGGCCTTTTGCTGTGAAAAGTGAATACCAATAAAACGGCACGGGGAGCTCAAGACGCACAAGCCCGTGCTAGCATAAGGCCACCTTAATTTGACGATAACTTATAAACATGATTATTGGATGTTATGTCCCTACCAACCAACAGCCCCACCCGAACTCCAAGCAGCCACCCCCCCTCCCCCCTATAAAAAGTGTGCAGACGTTACAGTTCAAGATGAAAATTGTAAAGCAACTATTTTCACCAATGATGAAAATTATAAATAAATATTTCCACAAAAATCGAAAACGGGAATACGAACGAGGGAAGAAAGTGGCAGACTCGAGAGTCATCTCGTCTGATTAGTCGTTTTTGTCATTCACTTCCCGAATGTGGGATTCTCTGCATTCCTCTGTGTTCCTTGAATACTTCAACCTGGCAGGCCGAGCTTTCTGTGGGTAGCCATACCCCGTCTAGACCTCTCCATTACCTTTACACCGGTAGTAAACAACACAAATACTGTGACCCAACATAAGCTTGCTCTTCAGCTAATAAATATAGTGTAGATAAATATTACCCTTCAAGCACTGCCCTTTCGTTAAAATAAATAAAAGCATAAAATGAAAAACTTAATCATATGACTATAGAATTATTCTTCCATTGAAATATAATGATATTTATATACATACACACGATATATATATATATATATGTATATATATATATATATATATATATAAATATATATATATATATATGTATATATATATATATATATACATATATATATATATATATATATATATATATATATATATATATATATATATATATATATATACATACACATACACATCTCCTACAGTTGATTAGAATCCGGATTTCTCCGGATTCTGAATGGTAAAGAACACTCACAAAGAGTTGGAACGCCTAATTGTTGTGGTGTGATTTATGAAATTATTTAAGCGATAAATATCTCCGTTATTCAATACACGTTCCCTTGATCAATCGGACTCTACGTGTCGCCATATTAGCTTTAAACGGAAACGAAATTAATTCAAGTGGCAACCAGAAAAATCGTGTCCTGAATTACGTGGAATGACTGACGGTGTAAGTAATGTCGGCAAGTCTCTCTCTCTCTCTCTCTCTC
>NC_089750.1:61202206-61224706 GCF_040412425.1 Macrobrachium rosenbergii
AGAAAAGCGCTCTAACTATTACTTTAATTATAACCAGTTTTAATGTAAATATTTTGTCCCCTAGTGAAACGGAAGGGCATAACCTGTGGCTAATTACTATAAGATCATTGACCTCTAAGTATGACCCTAAGCCTCGTATCCATTACAAGAATTATTGAGTCCACATCCACTGCTGGTGATATATATGAAGTCTGAAGTCTTTTATCTTCAAAAAAAATCAAGTGGCATTCAGATATAGCAATTTAAAAAAACTTGAAAGCCACCACACAAGAACGGCAATTGAAGTAAGCCGTTTTGCAACACAAAGTGCAAGCTGGATGTCTCTGACCCCCGTTGCCAATTTAGAAATCAGGCCAGCTGTATTGTGCAGTGACCGTGTTGCACCGCTCTGACTTATGCATCAGCTGATTTCAAGCGCAGAGAATCTGAATATGACCTACTTCATTAGACTCGTTGTAGTTGCGAGTCTTTATGAGCTTGAAAATACTTCGATCTAAGCCTGAGCTCTCTCTCTCTCTCTCTCTCTCTCTCTCTCTCTCTCTCTCTCTCTCTCTCTCTCTCTCAGGCAGTGGAATGGCATCATATACAATTTACAAAAATATTATTTTTATCATTAGATAAGAAATGAGCGTCTGAAAACCAAAAGCGAAACTTGTACCCAGATATGAATGATATTGCTCGCGTTTTGCAACCCACGCTAACACATTTTGTTTCGAGCTAGAAATCTGTGACGGGTTTCATCATCGCTCTTCTCTAAGAATTTCAATTTATCTCTCCCACGTTGAATCAAGTTATAAAATTTTCGTGTTATTTACAGTGAGAATGAATAGATTCCTACGGCAAACTTTTCTCAGCATTATGAACTTCTAATTTAGAGAACGTGCGGAGGGAATATCTAATGATAATATCTGATGAATGTAGTTTAACGGAAACTGACCGTTCACGTCTGTTATTATTTTTCAACTCTCTCTCTCTCTCTCTCTCTCTCTCTACAAAACGTCTGCGACCCACCACAGTCTACTGGCCATTAGGTAACCACGGGAACAATCTCTCACGTGATTTGAAATATGGATATCTCGCTAGTCAGACATGACTGTTAATATATATATATATATATATATATATATATATATATATATATATATATATATATATATATATATATATATATAATTTCCATCTCTCCCCTTAGTTTCTGTCTCTCTAGATATCAAGTTTTCTGAGAATCTTCATGAGTCCCATCCATGCTTTCTCTCTCATATATATATATATATATATATATATATATATATATATATATATATATATATATATATATATATATATATATATATATCTTCTTCTTCTTCTTCTTTTAACGTGCTTTTTCCCATTTTTGTATGGGGTAATATATGCCTTCTTTTGAAGGACTTTTGATTTGGCTTTGGGGTAGACCTGTAGTCTCGATCGGCTGCCCTGCCTGACATATAATATATATATATATATATATATATATATATATATATATATATATATATATATATATATATATATATATATATATATATATATATATATATATATACAGTATACATATAATGTATATATAAATATATACATATATATATATAGATATATATATATGTATATGAGAGAGAGAGAGAGAGAGCATGGATGGATGGATGGGACTCCAAGCAGGTTCTCAGAAAACTTAAAAGATACCTAGAAAAAGAAAGAGAGTAAGAGAGAGAGAGAGGGAAAGATTACAAAAGCGTTGCTGAACTGGTTCTGAAAAGCGATATATAGCGGGAATAACTCCTCACAAAAGACCGAAAGCGCATAGATCTTCCTTCGACTGAGAACCACAAAAGGGATTCTCGCAAATACGTAGCGCCAAAGGTTTGGGTTTTCTGCCCACCTTTCCTACGTTTGTAGTGAAAACTTTGCTGCTGTTTATTTTATTATTATTATTATTATTATTATTATTATTATTATTATTATTATTATTATTATTAATACGAACGGTATCAGACGTAAAAGTCGTCTTCATACGAATCACTGTCGCCCTCGTTGCTTGGTGTACGTGAATACAATGCTTTTTGTTTTGCTTATATATCTCGCTACAACTCAAGGTTCTCGACGTCGGAGTCATCATATTTAGCATTACGGTGATGATTTAAATTAAGATGGCCGTATGTTAGCATGGGCTTCTGCACCTGAATAACCCGTAGAGGATAAGAAAACCGTATTATTTTACAAAGAAAACCGATCATTTTACAAAGAAAACCATATCATATTACAAAGAAAACTGTATTATTTTACAAAAAAGTGTATCATTTTACAAAGAAAACCGTATTATTTTAGAAAGAAAAACGTATCTTTTGCAAAGAAAATTGTATTATTTTACAAAAGAAGTGTACGATTTTACAAAGAAAACCGTATTATTTTGCAAAGAAAACACTATAATTTTGCAAAGAAAACCGTATTATTTTACAAAGAAAACTGTTATTATTGCGTTAGGCATCTATGTACATAATGAAGTATCATTCCACAAAGAAAACCGTATAATTATGCTTGGCACCTCCGCTAATTATGAA
This sequence comes from Macrobrachium rosenbergii, assembly GCF_040412425.1. Taxonomy (NCBI): domain Eukaryota; kingdom Metazoa; phylum Arthropoda; class Malacostraca; order Decapoda; family Palaemonidae; genus Macrobrachium; species Macrobrachium rosenbergii. The sequence goes on from NC_089750.1 coordinate 61,204,783, forward strand.
GCTGACAGCCAATGACCGCATATAACGAGAACCTTTCATTAGATATTTTAACATCTGGTAGTAGCGTAGCACAAATTCGCAATTTTATTTCATTTCTTAGTTTTCTTTTTACGCCAAAATCAGCTGCACGATGCAATGCTTGGCCATAAAAGATTCCAGTAAACGTGATCGTGTGATACCACCCTCGCGGAAGGAAAGAGAAATGCAGTCCTTTAAATGGATTCATGATTGAGGATACCTGTTGAAATGCCAGACTTTTCGCCTGGGGGGATAGCAGAGGCTCACAAAGGCTCTGAAACCCGGGTCAATACTCTGAGCGAGACAACTGTCCTTTTCCGAAATGGAAAAATTCCTGCGTGTAAAACTGAAGAATGACATGACAGAAAAGATTGAAGGTCGCGAAGCTGTTAATAATAATAATAATAATAATAATAATAATAATAATAATAATAATAATAATAATAATAATAATAATAATAATAATTATTATTATTATTATTATTATTATTATTATTATTATTATTATTATTATTATTATTATTATTATACTGTCCCTGTTAGTCTGCTCTTGTTGCATTATCTTAGCCATACAAGACACATCGTTGCAGCCTCTAGAAAACCTCTTTTTTACAACAATAAAGGAAATGAAAAATAAAAAATTAACCGAGCTAGATTTGTTAAGTGACTGATGTCATTCTCTCTTTGCCAAAAGGAGAAAGTAGGCTACATTTACTCTGAACTGCGCCACAACATCTTTCATGAAAATATGGCTGGGGCTTTGGATTGTTGATGATCCTTCTAAAACTTTAAATGCAACTCATTTTATGCTGAATAGCACAGTTTTACAACTTAAATCCGACGTGGGATTTCCCGGCTTAAAACATTTTAGAACTGTCGCTAGTAGCAGTGGATAGGTGACACGTGTTTACTACAGTATCTAAATTCTGCCATTTAGTATTCTACCTTTTTTTGTTATCATGCCTTAGCCTTAGCATCTAAATTATTAGCCTTAAGCATCTGAATTCTTAGTCTTAGCATCTAAATTCTTAGCCTTAGCATCTTAATTCTTAGCCTTAGCATCTAAATTCTTAGCCATAGCATCTAAATTCTTTTTACTTGTCATGCCTTACCATTATTTTCAACTTATTTCTCTTTTAACAATCCTCACAGCTTTTACATCTTCATACTCTGAAAGTATTGAAAAATTCTGCCACTGAATACCCATCTTTTAGTTACCAAGCTATATTTTTTAATGTTTTCATCTCTTCGGTCCACTAGTGGTTGATTAAACTGTTCTGAATAAATAATGTTGATTACAATGGGACTATTATACATATTTAATTATCACTCCAGTGTTGTTGAATTGGGTCAATTTCATCGTGCGCGTAACTGGTTATTCAGGAAATTCATTAGTTGGAAAATATGATTCTCTCTCTCTCTCTCTCTCTCTCTCTCTCTCTCTCTCTCTCTCTCTCTCTCTCTCTCTCTCCTATTAATGACAATAATTGGTATAATTCTTTAAACTCATATAAAACATTGTATATTTTTTTATAATGGCAATTTGTTAAAACCGGGATTACATTATATCTAGTAATAAAACCGGGATTACATTATATTTAGTAATAAAAAAATGTTGGTAGTCAGCCAACCGCACACACACTTACACACACACACACACACACAGAGAGAGAGAGAGAGAGAGAGAGAGAGAGAGAGAGAGAGAGAGAGAGAGAGAGAGAAATCGATACTCTTTTTCAGCAACAAAAGACACCTTTTATATCGGCTGAAAACGAACGCTCAGTTTTAGGGCAATATGTTATCCTAAACGCCAGCGGGAGTATTTCCGAGGCCTTCCCTTTGTCCTAAAGCAAGGGGGCGAATCTCCCGCCCCCCCTCTCTCTTCCGAAATGTATATTGCAATAAAGCACCTCTTCTTCTCCTCCTCCTCCTCCTCCTCCTCCTCCTGTTCCTATTCCTATTCCTCCTTCTCCCCACCATCTCCTCCCATCCCACTCTCACACGGAAAGTCAGACATTGTTCAGCTTTATTCGTTTCGGTGTTTCTGCCCGCCCGCCCTTTAAGGGCGCCGCGAAAGTACCATGTTTTCGGGCTGAGTGAATCACAGATATTCCATCTACGTTAGATTTGGGCTTTGCAGTTTCCGACCGCCTATTAGGCATTTTTCATTCGTTTGTTGATTTTGCTTCGACGGTGATTTCGGGACTGGGATTTAAATTAATCTCTCTCTCTCTCTCTCTCTCTCTCTCTCTCTCTCTCTCTCTCTCTCTCTCTCTCTCTCTCTCTCATTCTTTGTCTGTCTTTTCAAATGATGTCTAAATAATATACACATATATATATATATATATATATATATATATATATATATATATATATATATATATATATATATATATATATATATATATATATATATATATATATGTAGAATCTACTGGTCACTTTTACCAGACACATATGTAATTCTAATAGCCACAATGCCCTCTTAACTTCTCGAATTCTTCGCGCTTTTTCGGATATGCTTGTGACCTCCTTGTGAATATGGTAAGGCGGGTTCGATTCTCGCGACCGCTATTCACAGGCTCTTCAATTTCTTCCGTCTGGATATTTTCGGCTTCGTAGTTACAAGCATATCCAAAAAGCGCGAAGAATTCGAGAAGAAAGAGGGCATTGTGGCTATTAGAATTACATATATATATATATATATATATATATATATATATATATATATATATATATATATATATATATATATATATATATATATATATATATATATATATATATATATATACATATACAGACACACACACACACACACACATATATATATATATATATATATATATATATATATATATATTTTATATATATATATATACATATATATATATATATATATATATATATATATATATATATATATATATATATATATTTATATATTTATATACATACATACATGCACGCGTAAAAGACGTTGATTCTGTTCGGCAAGATGTAGGTCAAAAGTACTAGCACGAACAAAAGGCGATGCTTAATGCACATATGCCGCAATGAATCTTAAAGTACAGTGTGCCTTCCAGCTGCAATTGGTTGAAATTCTTAATGAAAAATGTAAGTAACTTTTGTTTATTTATTTTCAAATAATATATCAGATGAACTCTCTGACCTTCTAGATAAGTTTCAAAATATAAGCATCTCCAGATACAGAGATAAACCTGTGCTTCTAAATAATTTTTAACCCGAGATTTTTATTCATTTGAAGCATGCACTAAAAATAATAATCATCATATTTCGGATGCTGGGAAATATGGTCGACATGTTCAATTTGTCCTGTGTATTGTAAGTTTGTAGCAACTGCAACTTTAAAAGCATTACTTTATACTGATATTAGATCTCTTTAGAGCCTCAAGAGGTGGGTGGAAAGCAGGCCCTTTTACGCATGTACAGTTGATAAATAAAAGCTTTATTTTAACTTGCAACGGGTCACAAGTTTTCTTATTTTCATCTCTGACCTTAATCAAGCCTTGAAACTTTTCATAAACGACCTTTACTCGAGAGAGCTCATTAATTCTTACACTTAAGACTGAAGTTCAACTGTAATCTTCTCGATTTCAGAAACTGATTTCTCCACAAGAATGTTCAACAATGATCACGTAATAGCTTGAACTGTTGTCTTTACCTGAAGGCTCAAGAAAACAATTACAGATCACTTACATGTACCTACACGCCTCTAGGTTCAGCTGAGCCCTTCCTAAGTATTTTCCATTTTTTCTCCACCTAGCCGATAGCTAAGTGATACTTGGATTCATCACTCCACTTCTAAGATCAATGACGTTCAGCGTTCAATTCATATATCCGCTCAAATGTCAAACCATAACCTTGATAAATACTTAACTCATCACTGTAAAGTTCAGGTTGCATGAACGACACTGTTCATAAGACAGTGCTTCACTTAAATGTCTCTCACTTAGAGATCCAGCTGATGGAGTCTCTTTATTTCAAGGCCTGGCTGTGACCTTCATAATTACCGAAGCTTCAACTATGGCATTGTTCTCTTTTTTGCGTAATTTCCTCTGTTCACTTAATGGCTCACCTATGCAAATGCTGAATACTATTATGACGCTACGCCCCAGTTCACCTGTAGGTTCTCCTCTTGATAATAGTAAGAGTAGCCTATTATTAAGAGGCTATTCTTGTCTCTAACTGAAGGGTCAGTCATGACCTTGCTGAATACTTGAAAATTCTACTATAAATTTGCTGATCAATGAGCTGCATTTCTCCACCTGCGACCTTCTCCCATACCTTAAAATTGAACTTTGACCTCATATACTTTATACCTAAAAGTTAAATTGTGACTTTGAATAATATACTTAAAGGTTCGACTGCGACCTACTTTAAAAGTTTTGGGTCAACTCTAATCTTACTTAAAACCATAAGGATTAATTATGACCTTACTTAATATTTAAGAAAGGTTCAACTGTGACATTAATTATAACCTTACTTAATATTTAAGAAAGGTTCAACTGTGACATTAATTATAACCTTACTTAATATTTAAGAAAGGTTCAACTGTGTCCATAGTTATTAATTACTAGTTTAACTATGGCTTCACAGAATACACTCTCTCCAGCAGACGATTCATCAAATGACGTATCTGACTTTTTTGGGGGGAGGGGAAGATAGTAGGAATTTTTTGTGCGGGGGACGGTGGGGAAGGGGGTGGGTCGTTGGTCGCAATGTCCCTAATCATTGTCAGGTCACTGAGGTGCTACTGGGTCAGGAGAGAAACCATTGCACAATTTCAACGTCGATGGCGAAGGCGTCGACGAAACACAATGAATGTCTTTCCTCAGGCAATAACTCACCCTCGGAGCCATTTTCTATTCTTTGGAATTGATGGCAGTTGTGGAATTGATAGTCTCGGGTCTCTCGTCACTTGAATGACTTCGAAGACAAGTAATTGTTTCCCCACTTCGCGGTGGCTTGTTTGTGGTTTTTTGTTTGTTGTGGGCGTAGCACATTCATGTGCGCGTATGTGCTTGCTTACACAACAACTATATATATATATATATATATATATATATATATATATATATATATATATATATATATATATATATATATACACACATATATGTATATATATTCATATGTGTGTATATATACATATATATATATATATATATATATATATATATATATATATATATATATATATATATATATATATATATATATATATATATATATATATATATATATATATATATATCTGAAATCAAAGGCCCCACGAAAACAAAATTAGAACAACAAATCTTTATATTTACGCTGACATTGTTTCAACATTAATCACTGGTAAATGTGAAGCAGTGTCAACCGGAATACAGGATTTCTGTGCTGTGTTAATTTTGTTTTCATGGGAGTTTTCATTTGAAAAACCGTTGTTTAATGACTTAACAAAACATATATGCATGCATGCATACACACCCTCACACACACACACCTACACACCCACATACATATAAATAAATAAATTAATAAATATATATATATATATACATATATATATTAGTGTATGCGTAATTTCAACAGCAACTCTTTTTTTCTACAATTCCATCGGCTGACTTTTTTATCTCTTGAATTAACTGTGTATATGTTAGCCGACGAGACTTGATATTCTCACTGGCAAGTCCAACTTACGATGTTGTAGCACGCTATCAGATTATCGCCCACTTCTATTTACCCGGCAGCCCACGTATATTTACAACTGTGTACGCTTTAACTGGGGTTTCTGTTTTAACGGAATATATATATGTATGTTTGTATGGATGTATGTATAGTATATATATATATATATATATATATATATATATATATATATATATATATATATATATATATATATATATATTTATATATATATATATATATATATATATATATATATATATATATATATATATATATATATATATATATATGTATATATATATTTATTATATATGTATATATATATATATATATATATATATATATATATATATATATATATATATATATATATATATATATATATATATATATATGTATATATATATATGTATATATATATATATATATATATATATATATAAATGTGTTTGTGTGTATCGGGTTGGTGTGTATTCATTAAGAATACGTTTGAAACGTAACGCTTACAACACGTTAGCTGTTTTTTCTTTAGTGGCCTCAGTGCTAATATTCACTGAATGCAGAATTAAAGAGAGAGAGAGAGAGAGAGAGAGAGAGAGAGAGAGAGAGAGAGAGAGAGAGAGAGAATCTGTTTTTACACCCACAATTTTCCTTCTTCTTCTTCTTCTTCTTCTTCTTCTTGCCTTCTTTTTTTTTTCTTTTTCGAAGGGGGTTGGGAGGGAAGGGGGTGGGTTAGCCGGCCCGAGGCTGTGGGGGTGTGGGTGTGGGGAGAAGTGCATCATCAGCTTTAAAGGCCCACCACAGAAGCCATCTGGCGATTTTCATTGATTCAAACTTGGAAGGAGAAGCTGTTGCCTCTTGATCAGGATGTCGTCCATATTTCGTATCCCGGGATGTTATTATCATGAAAACGGTGAGCTGGAAGAGGCATTTATTCTTACATTTCAGGTGGGAATTGTGGCAAGCCGGGTTAATGAAGGTGGACAGCGAAGAGGGACGGGTTTAAATGGAAGGAACGTAAAATACGAAATGAAGACGTGAGTCACCTCAGTTGTAAATTATGCCGCACTTGAAAAGCAAAACTAAAAGTAACATTCATATTTATGGTACGACGCTGTTGGAGCCTTCCAATATATAATCCTTCTACCAACTCTCTCCTTATTCCTTCGAGACTGGTCTAGTTAAAGGTAACCGGCTGCCCATCCCAAAGGCACCTTTATTATAAAAAAAAAATCTATTTGTCTTCATGTGTTTCCACTTGTTGTCGTCCTGCCTACTGTTTGTGACATGGTGGACCGAGGAGCCGTTATTTCGAGGGAGCGAGAGCATTCTTTCATGTTCAATATTCGTGCGGGCGCGTTCTATTTTTAACGCCACCCGCAAACTTCTGACGGAGGGCTTTAAAGATATCCGAGGCTGAGCTTGTCACTCCCTCCTTTCCTTGGCAGCGCGGATTTTGGGGGCCGGCTGCAAGGCTGTGACGTGCAGGAAAAGAGGAATCATTAAAGACCTGAATTCACGAGGTAATTACTGGCTGCGTCGTCTTGAATTAAGAAGAGGAAGAAAAAGAAAAAAAAAGAGAAGAGAAAGGGAGAAAGTGAAACTAGGTAACTACAAAGGTCGTTCAATCAGGATGGCTATTGTATCCTGGAGCGTCATAGATCTGGAAAGCTACAGAAATGAAGTCTGGAAAAGTAGATGAATCTCAAAACGTTGCACAAACCATACGTTGCATGAATCCGAAATCTGTAAATACCTTGAGTCACGCAAATCTAAAAGCTACATAAAAAAAGCTCTTTAATTCAAGTAACATAAACCCGCAAACCTTTGAAAGAACAAACATTTTATCACGACCGATAACGAGAGGGCACAGTTCCATGAATGAGCAGAATTATTCATTCAGACAATATTGAACGAAGCGTTGTTGAAAAAAAAATGGAAACAGAGTCCTCCCACTCTTAAACAAAGTCAAAAAGTCTGTTCTTTCGTTTCCACTCCTACGCACGTTAATTCATCCTCTGTGGCCTCGGGTACTTAGTGTCGCGCTCCCACTCACGTTCAGTCTCTTGTTACGTCACACAAATGAGCTAATGGATTTACGCCAGGTAGCTCTTCCCATCTCAAAAGCCCATGCTTAATACTACGTTCTACTTACGTATGTATGCTTGACATTACCTTCCAGTTATAGACACTGGAAAGGCTAAGAATTAACGACAAATCATACACGCATCTGTTTCTCTACGGACAACCTCGTACATAAAACTTGCGGAATACGTTGATAAATGTACGTTTAAACCTGCTTCCCGCTTTTTTTTTCTATAAAAGAAAACTATTGTGCCGGCTTTGTCTGTCCGTCTGGACTTTATTCTGCCCGCACTTTTTTCTCTACGCACTTCCCCCCAACCTCAGATCTTAAAAACTACTGAGGCTAGAGGGCTGCAAATTCGCTTGTTGATCATCCACCCTCCAATCATCAAATATACCAAATTGCAATCCTCTATCCTCAGTAGTAGTTGCTTCTGGCAACGATATACGATATGCCACCACCGGGCCGTGTTTAAAGTTTCATGGGCCGCGGCTCACACGGCATTATAACGAGACCACCGAAAGATAGATCTATAGATCATGATTATACGCTGTAGCGGCTGTACAGAAAACTCGACTTCGGCGCAGTTTTTACTTGTTTTTTTTTTTTCTTCATATGAACACTCACGCACGGGTGCCCACACACGCATATTCCCACACGAAACTCACGCACCGCAAGGGAATTCGTCGAAAGCGAATGGGAATGACACCCCTCTCCTATCCCGCCTCGTCGCTTCCTGAAATTGTGGAGAGAGAGAGAGAGAGAGAGAGAGAGAGAGAGAGAGAGAGAGAGAGAGAGAGAGAGAGAGAGAGAGAGAGAGAGTTGTTTAGAACTCGGTATGTTGAGCAGGCTTACACCGAGTTAATCAAATTAAGAAGTAATTTTATCCGACCTTCCAGAGTTTTTGATCTACGAAAAGTGTATCATATTATAAAAAGTACGTGAGGTTTTTCTGAGTTTAAAGATACTGGGGAAATTGTGAACTTTTGTTTTTTTTACCACGCTGCTCTTTCCTGATCTTTAAACATTCTGTTTAAAGTTACCCTGACTTTTGTTCTTAGAATATTAATAACAAAAACTAATAAATTAAATCTTGTAGTATATGAGAAATGTTTACATGTTTTATATTTTGATCGTGAGATAATTGAAGAAAATTTGGTATGATTCTAATACTGAAATAATTATCAGATTTGAGTAACTCAGTCCTTGAAATATTGATAAATATATTCCGATCTACAAACATCTGTCATAAAAAGAAGTAAGGTGATTGTGATATACAAGACAAAAAAAATTATCCTCATATTTAAATATTCATAAAATATTTAAAAATTATTCAAAAGATGCCCTGAATCTTATCTTAAAGTTTTACACTTAAATGATATGAATCTTCCCGTGAAACACTTATAAAAATTACTATTTAAATTGCCCAGTAATCTTTCATTTGTAACTAGGTAACTGCCCTTCTGTGCTCCTGAATTTTATCCACAGTTCCAGTGAGTTTTGATAACACTCAATTTAGAGGAGATACATCGCTGTTGAAGCATAAAGGGGATCAAACGAGATGCTTAAAATGACGTCATTACCGTTTTTTTTTATTCAGGCCGAACCCCGCCAATAAATTTTCATTTTTCATTCATTTAAATTAATTTTAAGTCACGTCTTTTATATGTTTACCGGTCAGTGGCAGGTGTTAGTTATTCAACAACAGAATCTTAGGACAGTCCTGTGAAAGGCTCGTTTTAAGTAAGGTGCCTAAGGCTATGTACAATCACTCAAAAATGTTTTCCAACATGTTCCAGAAGTTTTCGTTCACCTAATAATAATTTATTCGTTTTATCCATACAAGGAAATGTACTTTTTTTTATTCGATTTTGGTAATAAATCATACGGTTAACAATATAAAAGAGAATGGTGAGTGAAAAATCCGTATTACGAAAAATAACGAAACATTTTGAAAAATTTCGCTAATGATGGTAGGGAAAAAAAAGAGTCAAATAAGAAGCTATAATTAGCCATCCATTTAATCCTTATGGGAGTAAATTCAAAGACTTTTTCTTGCATAAATAACCCTATGGAAAAGTATAAAGAGAAAATCTGATAACACCCAATGGTCACTTAGTGGCAGAGAGAAAGAGAGGAAATAAATGATTAAATAAAGGAATTACAATAATAATAGAGAGAAATGCAAATCGGTTTAAGGGAAGCGGGAGGTAATTTCTCTAACGCAACCGTCGCGTCGTGTCAGTGCTGGTTTCGTGCGCTTACGACAGAGTTGCCAAATAGCTAAAGAATATGTACATGTTGGAGATCTAGGGTCAAAGTGCCAAAGAATATGTACATTTTGGAGATCTAGGGTCAAAGTGCTGAAAAATATGTACATGTTGGAGATCTAGAGTCAAAGTGCCAAAGAATATGTACATGTTGGAGATCTAGGGTCAAAGTGCCAAAAAATATGTACATGTTGGAGATCTAGGGTCAAAGTGCTAAAGAATATGTACATGTTGGAGATCTAGGGTCTAAGTGCTAAAGAATATGTGCATGTTGGAGATCTAGAGTCAAAGTGCCAAAGAATATGTATATGTTGGAGATCTAGGGTCAAAGTGCCAAAGAATATGCACAGTACATGTTGGAGATCTAGGGTCAAAGCGACAAAGAACATATACATGTTGGAAATCTAGGGTCAAAGTGCCAAAGAATATATACGTTATACGTATTGGAGATGTAGGGTCAAAGTGCCAAAGAATATGTGCATGTTGGAGATGTAGGGTCAAAGTGCCAAAGAATATGTACATGTTGGAGATCTAGGGTCAAAGACCAAAGAATATGTACATGTTGCAGATCTAGTCAAAGTACCAAAGAATATGTACATGTGGAGATCTAGGGTCAAAGTGCCAAAGAATATGTACATGTTGGAGATGTAGGGTCAAAGTGCCACAGAATATGTACATGTTGGAGATCTAGGGTCAGAGTGCCAAAGAATATGTACAGTACATGTTGGAGATCTAGGGTCAAAGCGACAAAGAACAAATACATGTTGGAGATCTAGGGCCAAAGTGCCAAAGAATATATACGTGTTGGGGATGTAGGGTCAAAGTGTCAAAGAATATGTACATGTTGGAGATCTAGGGCCAAAGTGCCAAAGAATATGTACATGTTGCAGAACTAGGGTCAAAGTACCAAAGAATATGTACATGTTGCAGATCTAGTCAAAGTGCCAAAGAATATGTACATGTTGGAGATGTAGGGTCAAAGTGCCAAAGAATATGTACATGTTGGAGATCTAGGGTCAAAGTCCCAAAGAATATGTACATGTTGCAGATCTAGTCAAAGTGCCAAAGAATATGTACATGTTGGATATCTAAGGTCAAAGTACCGAAGAATATGAACATGTTGGAGATCTAGTGTCAAAGTGCCAAAGAATATGTACATGTTGGAGATCTAGGGTCAAAGTACCAAAGAATATGTACATGTTGGAGACCCAGAGTCAAAGTGCCAAAGAATATGTACATGTTGGAGATCTAGAGTCAAAGTGTCAAAGAATATGTATATGTTGGAGATCTAAGGTCAAAGTCCCAAAGAATGTGTACATGTTGGAGATCTAGGGTCAAAGTACCGAAGAATATGTAGAGCACATGTTGGAGATCTAGGGTCAAAGTGCCAAAGAACATATAAATGTTGGAGATCTAGAGTCAAAGTGCCAAAAAATATATTCATGTTGAAGATCTAGGGTCAAAGTGCCAAAGAATATGTACATGTTGGAAATCTAGGGTCAGAGTACCAAGGAATACGTACATGTTGCAGATATAGTCAAAGTACCAAAGAATATATACATGTTGGAGATCTAGGGTCAAAGTGCCAAAGAATATATACATGTTGGAGATCTAGGGTCAAAGTACCAAAGAATATGTACATGTTGCAGATCTAGTCAAAGTGCCAAAGAATATGTACATGCTGGGCATCTAGGGCCCAAGTGTCAAAGAATATGTACATGTTGGAGATGTAGGGTCAAGGCCAAAGAATATGTGCATGTTGGAGATGTAGGGTCAAAGTGCCAAAGAACATGTACATGTTGGAGATGTAGGGTCAAAGCCAAAGAATATGTACATGTTGGAGATGTAGGGTCAAAGTGTCAAAGAATATGTGCATGTTGGAGCTGTAGGGTCAAGGCCAAAGAATATGTACATGTTGGGGATGTAGGGTCAAAGTGCCAAAGAGTATGTACATGTTGGAGATGTAGGGTCAAAGCCAAAGAATATGTACATGTTGGATATGTAGGGTCAAAGTGTCAAAGAATATGTACATGTTGGATATGTAGGGTCAAAGTGTCAAAGAATATGTACATGTTGGAGATGTGGGGTCAAGGCCAAAGAATATGTACATGTTGGAGATGTAGGGTCAAGGCCAAAGAATATGTACATGTTAGAGATGTAGGGTCAAAGCCAAAGAATATGTACATTTGGAGATGTAGGGTCAAAGTGTCAAAGAATACATACATTTTGGAGATCTAGGGCCAAAGTGTCAAAGAACATGTACATGTTGGAGACCTAAGGTCAAAGTCCCAAAGAATATGTATATGTTGGAGATCTAGGGTCAAAGTGCCAAAGAATATGTACAGTACATGTTGGAGATCTAGGGTCAAAGTGACAAAGAACATATACATGTTGGAGATCTAGGGTCAAAGTGCCAAAAAATATATATGTGTTGGAGATGTAGGGTCAAAGTGCCAAAGAATATGTGCATGTTGGAGATGTAGGGTCAAAGTGCCAAAGAATATGTACATGTTGGAGATCTAGGGTCACAGACCAACGAATATGTACGTTGCAGATCTAGTCAAAGTACCAAAGAATATGTACATGCTGAGGAGCTAGGGTTAAAATTCCAAAGAATATGTACATGTTGGGGACCTAGAGTCAAAGTGCCAAAGAATATGTACATGTTGGAGACCTAGAGTCAAAGTGCCAAAGAATATGTACAGTACATGTTGGAGATCTAGGGTCAACGCGAAAAAGAACATTTACATGTTGGAGATCTAGGGTCAAAGTGCCAAAGAATATATACGTGTTGGAGATGTAGGTTCAAAGTGTCAAAGAATATGTACATGTTGGAGATGTAGGGCCAAAGTGCCAAAGAATATGTACATGTTGCAGATCTAGTCAAAGTGCCAAAGAATATATACATGTGGAGATCTAGGGTCAAAGTGCCAAAGAATATGTACATGTTGGAGATGTAGGGTCAAAGTGCCAAAGAATATGTACATGTTGGAGATCTAGGGTCAAAGTCCCAAAGAATATGTACATGTTGCAGATCTAGTCAAAGTGCCAAAGAATATGTACATGTTGGATATCTAAGGTCAAAGTACCGAAGAATATGAACATGTTGGAGATCTAGAGTCAAAGTGCCAAAGAATATGTACATGTTGGAAATCTAGGGTCAAAGTACCAAAGAATATGTACATGTTGGAGACACAGAGTCAAAGTGCCAAAGAATATGTACATGTTTGGAGATCTAGAGTCAAAGTGCCAAAGAATATGTGTATGTTGGAGATCTAAGGTCAAAGTCCCAAAGAATGTGTACATGTTGGAGATCTAGGGTCAAAGTGCCAAAGAATATGTAGAGCACATGTTGGAGATCTAGGGTCAAAGTGCCAAAGAACATATACATGTTGGAGATCTAGAGTCAAAGTGCCAAAAAATATATTCATGTTGGAGATCTAGGGTCAAAGTGCCAAAGAATATGTACATGTTGGAAATCTAGGGTCAAAGTACCAAGGAATACGTACATGTTGCAGATATAGTCAAAATGCCAAAGAATATATACATGTTGGAGATCTAGGGTGAAAGTGCCAAAGAATATGTACATGTTGGAGATCTAGGATCAAAGTACCAAAGAATAGTCAAAATGCCAAAGAATATATACATGTTGGAGATCTAGGGTGAAAGTGCCAAAGAATATGTACATGTTGGAGATATAGGATCAAAGTACCAAAGAATATGTACATGTTGCAGATCTAGTCAAAGTGCCAAAGAATATGTACATGCTGGGCATCTAGGGCCAAAGTGAACAAGAATATGTACATGTTGGAGATGTAGGGTCAAGGCCAAAGAATATGTGCATGTTGGAGATGTAAGGTCAAAGTGCCAAAGAACATGTACATGTTGGAGATGTAGGGTCAAAGTCAAAGAATATGTACATGTTGAGATGTAGGGTCAAAGTGTCAAAGAATATGTACATGTTGGGGAGGTAGGGTCAAAGTGCCAAAGAGTATGTGCATGTTGGAGATGTAGGGTCAAAGCCAAAGAATATGTACATGTTGGATATGTAGGGTCAAAGTGTCAAAGAATATGTACATGTTGGAGATGTAGGGTCAAGGCTAAAGAATATGTACATGTTGGAGATGTAGGGTCAAAGTGCCAAAGAATATGTACATGTTGGAGATGTAGGGTCAAGGCCAAAGAATATGTACATGTTAGAGATGTAGGGTCAAAGCCAAAGAATATGTACATGTTGGAGATGTAGGGTCAAGGTGTCAAAGAATATGTACATGTTGGAGATCTAGGGTCAAAGTGCCAAAGAATATGCACATGTTGGAGATCTAAGGCCAAGTGCCAAAGAATAAGTACATGTTGGAGGTCTAGGGCCAAAGTGCCAAAGAATATGTACATGTTGGAGATCTAGGGCCGAAGTGCCAAAGAATATGTACATTTTGGAGATCTAAGGCCAAAGTGTCAAAGAATATGTACATGTTGGAGACCTAAGGTCAAAGTCCCAAAGACTATGTACATGTTGGAGATGTAGGGTCAAAGTGCCAAAGAATATGTACAGTACATGTTGGAGATCTAGGGTCAAAGTGCCAAAAACATATACATGTTGGAGATCTAGGGTCAAAGTGCCAAAGAATATATTCATGTTGGAGATCTAGGGTCAAAGTACCAAAGAATATGTACATGTTGGAGATCTAGGGTCAAAGTGCCAAAGAATATGTACAGTACATGTTGGAGAGCTAGGATCAAAGTGCCAAAGAACATATACATGTTGGAGATCTAGAGTCAAAGTGCCAAAGAATATATTCATGTTGGAAATCTAGGGTCAAAGTGCCAAAGAATATATTCATGTTGGAGATCTAGGGTCAAAGTGCCAAGAATATGTAAATGTTGGAAATCTAGGGTCAAAGTATAAAAGAATACGTACATGTTGGAGATCTAGTCAAAGTGCCAAAGAATATATACATATTGGAGATCTAGGGTCAAAGTACCAAAGAATATGTACATGTTGGAGATCTAGGGTGAAAGTACCAAAGAATATGTACATGTTGGAGATCTAAGGTCAAAGTGCTAAAGAATATGTACATGTTGGGGATCTAGGGTCAAAGTACCAAAGAATATGTACATGTTGCAGATGTAGTCAAAGTGCGAAAAAATAATATGTACATGCTGGGCATCTAAGGCCAAAGTGCCAAAGAATATGTACATGTTGGAGATGTAGGGTCAAAGTGCCAAAGAATATGTGCATGTTGGAGATGTAGGGTCAAAGTGCCAAAGAACATGTACATGTTGGAGATGTAGGGTCAAAACCAAAGAATATGTACATGTTGGAGATGTAGGGTCAAAGTGTCAAAGAATATGTACATGTTGGAGATGTAGGGTCAAGGCCAAAGAATATGTACATGTTGGAGATGTAGGGTCAAAGTGCCAAAGAATATGTACATGTTGCAGATGTAGGGTCAAAGCCAAAGAATATGTACATGTTGGAGATGTAGGGTCAAAGAATATGTACATGTTGGAGATGTAGGGTCAAGGCCAAAGAATATGTACATGTTGGATATGTAGGGTCAAAGTGCCAAAGAATATGTACATGTTGGAGATGTAGGGGCAAAGCCAAAGAATATGTACATGTTGGAGATGTAGGGTCAAAGCCAAAGAATATGTACATGTTGGAGATGTAGGGTCAAAGCCAAAGAATATGTACATGTTGGAGATGTAGGGTCAAAGTGTCAAAGAATATGTACATGTTGGAGATCTAGGGCCAAAGTGCCAAAGAATATGTACATGTTGAAGATCTAGGGCCAAAGTGTCAAAGAATATATACATGTTGGAGATCTAGGGCCAAAGTGTCAAAGAATATGTACATGCTAGGGATCTTGGGTCTAAGTGCTCAAGAATGTGTACTTGCTTGGATCTCAGTCAAAGTGGCAAAGAATAGGCAGCCTAACTGTGGGGACTTGGATCTCTTGGCCGATCCAGGATTTTAGATATAAAAAAATAATGAAGAATAAAGCACTTTCGCCAATATCTAAAAAAAAAATCTTTAAACAAATCAAAGACCTCTCGTATATTTTGCGACCAAGATTTTATATGTCCAAAACAAATAAAGAATAAAAGATTTTCCCCAATATCTAAAAAAAATATCTGCGAACAAGTAAAAAAAAATCCTGAATATACTTTGCTATACAAAATTATTCATAATTTTCACGAATAATTTAAAAACAAAAATGAAGTTTTTGAAAGTTACCTTATTTTATTTTTTACCGTTTTCAAATATAAACCACAAAGGTACTGACACAATGCCGGTGATACAACATTCACTTCTTTCACCGTGAATAATTTCGCTCTACACCGACTACGAATTGTCGAGCAGCAGCTAGGCTACCGATTTGATGAGCGTGGGCGGTTGGCTGCTGAATTCTGGCCGAAATTGAATCATGGGAAAAGGATTACTGAATATTTTCCCAGACTTTTGGCCTGGAGTTTATTGTTACAATTGTTTTCTCTCTCAAAACACGGATACTCTCTCTCTGTCTATATATATATATATATATATATATATATATATATATATATATATATATATATATATATATATATATATATATATATATATATATATATATATATACTATATATATATATATATATATGTATATATATATACTGCAAAAGATGTACCCCCTTTCACCATTTTTGGATCTCAGCAATTTGTTTTGGGGTGATATATATATAAGTCATTGTTCTACCTATAGAAATCATATATCATATATATATATATATATATATATATATATATATATATATATATATATATGTATATATATGTGTGTATATATATATATATGTATATATATATATATATATATATATATATATATATATATATATATATATATATATATATACTATAGAGCTTTTGAGAACAAAAATGAATAATTTAGGTTTATATCAAACAATATCTGTATATAAAATACAAGCTATCAGCGTGTGTTAATTTCCTGACTGCAAAAGCAATCGTAAATATCATACCACAGCAAATACAACAGACCCTTCTTAACCAGAATTGGTTCTCAAAAATTGAATTAAGATTCATCATTAATTTTTATCACAGCAATTTGTTTTGGCTTCTCTGGTAAATGTATTAATGCTAGTTATGCTCAGAAATAATTCATCATTTTATGTGAGCATTTTTAGCTCAGTATTACGGATTAATTATACTTTTCTGATCCCCTGCAGTTCAGTCCTCTGATGACGTCACTACCAGTCACGGGGCCTGATGTTGGTAGGAACTGAGTCACCACATTGTTCTACCTCCACCAGGAAAATGCATTAGCTGTTATGAAAATGTATATTATATATATATCATATATATATATATATATATATATATATATATATATATATATATATATATATATATATATATATATTATATATGCATATATATAATATATGTATGTATATATGTATATACATATATATATATATATATATATATATATATATATATATATATATATATATATATATATATATATATATAATATATATAAATGAAAGAAATGAAAGAGGGCTATAGTACAGTATAGCTGGTGTTTCAGCTTCAAAATTATTAGAGCTTTTGAGAACAAAAAATGAATAATTTAGGTTTAGGAACGCTGTAACTCACAACAGTTGGATGATGACAAACAATAAATGACACCTGTATCTTCATTTTTCAAAATACAAGCTACATCAGCGTGCACACGCAGACCAAAACCATGTTTTCAAAGTTAATTTCCCGAGCGCCTTGGCGTCCAGTGGATCTGATAATATAACTGACTGAACCAGTTGAAAGCAATCGTAAATATCATACCACAGCAAATACAAACAGACCCTGGATCTTAACCCTAGAATGGATCAGCTTCAAAACCCAATCGACTCTTCGAAAATTGAATTAAGATTCATCATTAATTTTTTATCACATCTCTTGTCAACATAAGCAAAAAACAACCTATTATTAGACACAGTCGAACATTTAATTTGAATGCAGCTTCTCTGGTAAATGTATTAATGCTAGTTACTTCAACTCAGAAATAATTCATCATTGTATGTGAGCATTTTTAGCCGTCAGTATTACGGGATTAATTATACTTTTCTGAACGCAATTTTAATATCCGAGCTAGTATCTAACCTTTCCACTGCAGTTCAATCCCTCCTCTGCTTGAGAGATGACGTCACTTCGTTGTGACGTCACGGGGCCTGATGTTGGTAGGGAACTGAGTGAGTGGGATGGGGTTATCAGGATATGAAGAATCCTCATTGCTGGAGACAGAGGTTTTTTTTAATATTTCAGATACGATAAATGCTATTAGCTGTTATGAAAATGTATATTATATATATGTATATGTACATATAGTTATATATATGTATATATATATATATATATATATATATATATATATATATATATATATATATATATATATATATATATATATATATATATATATATATATAATATATATATAATATATATTATATATATGCATATATATAATTATATATACATACATATATATGTATATATATATATATATATATATATATATATATATATATATATATATATATATATATATATATATATATATATATATATATAACCGATCTCAAAGGTCAGGCTGAGTAAACTAGACTCTGTTAACCAAGCAGGTAATATCAAAGAAAGTCCTGCCTTTTATAGATGCTACCTTAAAGTCATTTATTCTAAAAGAGAACGTAAGAATGCGTATGTGCGTGTGAACTGTGCGAATACATTTTTGTTGGGAAAATTTCACTGAGAACATTTACCAAGTACAAATGCATAAAGTTTTTATTAAGTTGTGCACTGTAGGCGTTAGCGGAAATTGCTGTCGTGACGTCAGCTCTTCGCATAAAGTTAATCGATCAACTACAAAAGCCATGAGTAAATAGGAGTAAAGAGGAATTCAAGAAGAGAGATGGTTATGATACGAGTTCTCCAGTTGAATCTAAATCACCGCAAGAAAGTGAAGCGCTGATTAACTTCAGTTCTGAAGGTCAAAGGATTCAGCGAATGAAGAGATTGCAGAGCGTTCCATGAAATGGTATTCAACAGTGTGCCAACCCATAAAACAGTCTGACTCTCGGGTTCACAATTTCCAAACTGTACAGTTCATGGTCTCTAGGGTACTGTGCTTGTACTCAGAATTCATGTTGCTAATTGGGCGATGCCTTAAAAATAGGATTCAAATGCTCATTAAAACAGTCGAGTCCGATTGTTGAACAGTGAGACAGATTTTAAGTGTTATAAAATGATGCGAATTCCAGTTGTTTTGATTTTACATTAAGCTAGAAACCAATGATTATGATGACCAAAACATTACCAAGATCTCTGGTAATAATAATAATAATAATAATAATAATAATAATAATAATAATAATAATAATAATAATAATAATAATAATAATAATTCACAAAGCCGCCATTTAAACTTGCATATAAAAATCCACAATTATCTCAGTAAATTGTATTGTTTGTAAAAGTTAAAATCAAAGAATTTTAAACACATGAATAGTGTTCCTCTTTAATGTTCACGTTGTAATAATAATAATAATAATAATAATAATAATAATAATAATAATAATAATAATAATAATAAAAATAATAATAATAATAATAATAATAATAATAATAATAATAATTCCAGGTGTTCTGATTTTACTCTAAGCTAAAAACCAATGATCATGATGGCCAAAACATTACCAAGATCTCTGGTAATAATAATAATAATAATAATAATAATAATAATAATAATAATAATAATAATAATAATAATAATAACCCATAAACCAAAGT
>NC_089750.1:61234706-61242206 GCF_040412425.1 Macrobrachium rosenbergii
CACGGATGGTAAGAGATATATCTTGAGGGCTCTTTTCATTTCGGTTCCCCTTCGTAAAAAAAACGAATAATAAGAGTGAATGTTATATTAAATGCATAAATGTTAAAGAAGGTAAAATCCGAGCGTATGATACCAAATGCATTATCCAATAAGAGGGAAGAAACGATTACATTGGTCAAAAGCTGATCTATCTCGAGGGGTCTATTGTCCTGGGAATCCTCTTCGAAACAAAGGAATGGTATAAGATATAAAGCAATTGTGTTATTGTAAGAGGAAAAGGAAGGAAGAGATTACACTGATAAAAGACGATGCACCTCAGAGGCGACTGAATTGGTTGTAAGCGGAACGCTTATGTCTGGATTGGGACTGAAAACTTCTATTATGGAAATGAACAATTCTACGCATTTACTTGAATTCTTGAATTGAACTGAATATAGAATTTAGGCCAAAGGCCTAGCACTGGGACCAATGAGGTCATTCAGCGCTGAAACGGAAACTGACAGTAAAGTTTGAAAGGTGTAACAGGGGGGAAAACCTCGCAGTCGCACTATAAATCAACTGTTCGGAGGGTGGAAAGTAAGATGGAAGAAAGAGTGTGAACGGAGGTACAGTAAAAGGAATGAAAGAGGTTGCAGCTAGGGGACGAAGGGATGCTGCAAAGAACCTTAAGTAATGCCTATAGTGCACCGCATGAGTTGCACTGACGGCACTACCCTCCCGTGGGATTGAATTCTTGACAACGGGAATCAGGTTTTTTGATAGCGGGCATTTGAATTTTATTCTTTAGCACTTATTTACGTTTAGTCATAATTAAATTAACCAAAGTCATTCTAACACTTTCTGTAAATGCGATGAAAGGAAACTCTCAATCTACTTAAAATGCTCTTAATCCAAAGCCTTTTTCACTTTACGTCTGAGCAGTTTTTTTTTTTTATTTCAGTGACTTATTGTTGTTACTTTATAAGTGTATAATTTTCCCATTTTGTGTACCTGCGTCTGTACAATTAAAAGATTTTTTTCGCGTATTTCAACTATAATTATACTTATTGCCGACGCTTCTTCATATTAGCAGCACGCAGCTAATATTATGATTAATAATTCAACGTCTTAATGCCGTTGTTTCATGCTCTTCTGCTATTCAGCCCGTCATAGTAAGTCCTTCGTAACTGCAACACGCATTATGCTTCTTCAAATATTTAATGCGCAGTTGCTTGGTTATCGATTCTGCGTCTCACTCTGCATTGTTTTATCAAGGCCTTTGGTCTTGTGCGTTACCACACAGTCACCGTGGCACATTTCACTGTCGAGCGTGGGCGTACGGGGTTCATTTGGAAGACTCAGCACCATAGTGCCAAGGTGGTGTCACAGGAGCGCGTTTGCTGGTGTTTTTAGCACCTTGTCACTAAAATTACCACCAAGAAGCTAATATTTCTCATTTTAAATGGAATAGGATATATACAATTTAGGCCTAAGGCCAAGCGCTGGCATCTATGAGGTCATTCAGCGCTGAAAGCAAATAATTAAATGGTCACAAAGGTGTAACAGGAAGAAAACCTCACAGTTACACTAAGAAACAATTGTTAGGAGAGGTTGGAAAATAGGATGGAAGAAAGAATATGAATGGAGATACATAAAATGAATGGAAGGGGTTGCAGCTAGGGGCCGAAGAGACTCTGCAAAGAACCTTATTAAGTAATGCCTACAGTGCACCACGCATGAGGTGCACTGACGGCACTACCATCCTAAGGGGAATTTTAAAACGTGCCAAGTTGGTACTGAGACTCATGTTCGTTACGGCAATGTCACAACAGCACCTTTTATGGCACCTTGGCGCATCTTGCTACCAAACCTTGCAACAAGTAGTCGCTAGTCGATATTTTTTTTTTCTGACCTGGTGCTAAACCTGCGTCGCGCATGTTCTTATTTACACGATGCGTCCCACGAGCGGAGGTTTCTACGACCTCATTTTTGATAGCAATCCTTGGCTACTTTATGCAATGTCTGGCGGAGGTACGATAATCCTCTATATTAACACAATCCGAGTGGATCTTTCTCGTTTATCCGCCCCAGGTGGGGGCGGGGTAGGTAGGGGAGACATGACACATCCACCCTCCTCCTGCAAACTTGTTTGTCCGTCCCAGGGTGGGGGCGGGGTAGGTATGGGATCGAGAGGGTAGGGGAGACATGACGCATCCACCCTCCCCTGCAAACCTGTTTGCCCACCCTGGGTGGGGGCGGGGTAGGTAGGGGATCAGGAGGGTAGGTAAGAAATGACGAGCAGCGCCGGGTTCCAGCGCAGTGCAACGCGCGCCATCAAGCTCTTGAATAATAACAGTCGTATGAGGAAGCTCTTGAAATTTATCTACGACATTGAATAAAATTTGGAAATTAACTTAAAGCTTAACTAAAGAAGAAAAAATCATTCGATAACTGAAAAGATAAACTACAAAACAGACACCGGAGAGATCAATATATTCTTTGATTGTTTTCGATACTGAAAGTGTATTAATTTTGTATACCATATTTTCTCGATCAACATATGCATAATACTGTACATGGTGTGCGTATATGTGTATATATATATATATATATATATATATATATATATATATATATATATATATATATATATATATACATGAGTATATATATATATATATATATATGAGTGTGTGTGTGTGTATGTATTTATATATATATATATATATATATATATATATATATATATATATATATATATATATATATAGAGAGAGAGAGAGAGAGAGAGAGAGAGAGAGAGAGAGAGGTATTTATAAATAAATTTTTCTGGGTGTGTTTATAAATAAATCCTTTTCCATCTCCCAGGCTGGCTAAAATCATTTTGAATAGAATAAGTACAGAGTTTTAATCTACCAGGCTATATAAAATAATTTTGAATAGAATAAGTACAGTTATTATATATAATATATAATATTTATATATTCATGACAAAAATGATCTTATTCCAGGATCTTACCTATTTAGCAGAGGTTTTTTTTGCAACTTTTGCAATATGATGGCTCCATTGACTTCCTTCTGAAATTCCAGACAGTAACACAATCGCTTGCTATCTCAGTCAGTATACATAAGTGACACTGAGTCTGCTCAGTTCTGGATGGATGTCTATCCATGAAATAACATTATCGTTACACTGCTGGTCTTTCAATCAATGAAGTTAAAACAAAAGATCTGGGTAGGTGACCAAGTGAATAAGATGCCAATATCGATGCAAAACATCACTTGGTTATAACATTTCTTTTCTGCATATAAATCTATACCTTTGTAAAACCTCCCTGGATCATCAAATATAATTTGGATCTATTATCGTACCTTCATTTCTAATCTTAAAAAAAGAACTTTCCTTCGAAAATCTCTTTTGGTTATTAATGCCATCAGTTACTGAAGTAAATACTGTCGTATGATTAACACTGTATTTTCGCAAAATCTCACTGCGTCATCAGTACTCAGGTGATGTGAATAGTGTCGGTTACGATAGTCCCTACCAAAAACGACGATTTTATTTATCTACTAGTTTTAAAATCTTCATTAGTCCCTTTTACCCTTTTAGCGACACGTCGTTGCCACAGTTCATTTTCGTCCATCACCGAAATTAGGGGTCCAGTGCAATCTAGCCTATGGGTGGCCGTTACGGGCTTTATCCCTTTTGACCATACAGGCTCTCTTTAGCCTTAATTGAATGTCCGCATATCCGCTCAGCTTATCACTCTTGGCCTGTCTCTTTCACTGTATGCATTTATAAGTATGTTTGCGTATGTGTATGTATAAGTGTGTGTGTGTGTATATATATATATATATATATATATATATATATATATATATATATATAAATATATATATATATATATATATATATATATATATATATATATATATATATATATATATATAGATAAATATATAAATATATATATATATATATATATATATATATATATATATATATATATATATACACATCAACATATATACACATATATATTATGAATATGAATATACATATATATATATATATATATATATATATATATATATATATATATATGTATGTATGTATGTAAACATATATCATATACATACATACAAACATACAGGCTTGCAAGCACGCACACAAACACAATGACGCACAGTGATTCAACCTAACGCTCTCAGGCATTTTTCAATTACCCAGAAACACTTGCAGTGCGCAGCTGTAAACCCCTGTGCTCGCCAGCGAGCAAAATCTTCCCATCATTAAGAAGATAATAGTTTATTGAAGCATATCATTAGAATAATGACTCACGAATCGGTGATTGCAAAGTCTGCATGCAAACTGCTTGCAATGTTACAAAACACGTATTAGTTAGCTTTATGTAGCGTCATTATTAAACGGTTATTCGTGCAATCACATCCAGCAATGACATTGGATGGACGTGTCATTAACCTGTTAGTTGGTTCGCTTGTTTGTGTCTTTCTCTCTGCTGACGTGCCTTTCTCTGTCCACAAAAGGGTATTATTATTATTATTATTATTCGATTCTGGAGATGTACGCTACGAGATTTCTAGTTGTTCACTGAAATGAGAACGTATATGATAGTTGTAAGCGAACTTCAGTGTCGTGACTGCAAAATGATTCTTTTGATCGTATCTATCGCCGCTTCAATAAACAACATACGCTCTACTACGCAAAAACTGAGGCATAAAAATGAAGGGAGAGCGAGTTTTTATGTAAAAAGTTCTATATATTAATTTTTTCCTATGAAAATGAAGCTTTTTAAGTATATGGTATATTAAGTAATATGAGGACCCACGAAACGGGGAACCCAATTCGCCCCATTATTAGGAGTATCTCCCCCCCTCCACGTCCAACCCCACCTATTACCTGACGAGGAAGACTGAACGGGTGGCAATCAACCTGTAAACCAATTCTGTCTGAAAAGTAATGTGACGGGATATCTGCAAACTACGCATGCGCATTTGAGCACTCGAAATCTTGTCTCCTGTCCTTTATAGACGAACTGGCAGTATGGAATTCAAAAACGGTTTCGTTTTCATTTTTATTCTTATTTACTTATTTAGTGTTTTTTCTGTTATTCCAGGTATAACGTCTGATAAAATGACGAAATTAAATCCCGCTATTGTTCCTATTTGACCTTGGAGGTCCGGAAATAACTCTGAAGCCGTTTCACATAATCGATACAGATCTGTTTGTTCTCAGACAAGGTTATTGGCAATATCTGAGAGAGAAAGCGATGGCGTTAAACGCCCACAAAGAAGAAGAAGAAGAAGAAGAAGAAGAAGAAGAAGAAGAAGAAGAAGAAGAAGAAGAAAACAGAGAGAGAGAGAGAGAGAGAGAGAGAGAGAGAGAGAGAGAGAGAGAGAGAGGGATTGTCGAGCATGAATTACATACGAGACATGTTCTAGCGAGGGCTATGGAAATAATTTTTAACGTGGGGAGGGATAGGGAAGGGGGGGAGGCGGGACTGAGAATCAGTCGGTGAAATGCCGATCAAAGGTTAATAAGGTAATATGGCGCTGTAAATGGAAAGTACGAAATGTTGCTGAAACGGTGTATTTGAAGTTGTAAGCGATCTCCATTTACAAAAAGATATATACTGCAAATAAAAATAGGTTTATTAACAAAAAGTAAAAAAATGCGTCGAGTTTTCTGTACATCGTATAATCAAGGCCACCGAAAATAGATCTATCTGTTGGTGCTCTGGGTATAATGCTATATGAGCTGCGGCCCATGAAACTTTAACCACGGCCCAGTGGTTGCCTGGCCTATGTCGTTGCCAGAAGCACGATTATGGCTAACTTTAACCTTAAATACAATAAAAACTACTGAGGCTAGAGGGCTGCAATTTGGTATGTTTGATGATTGGAGGGTGGATGATCATCATACCAATTTGCAGCCCTCTAGCCTCAGTAGTTTTTAAGATCTGAGGGCGGACAGAAAACGTGCGGACAGAAAAAGTGCAGACGGACAGACAAAGCCGGCACAATAGTTTTCTTTTCAGAAAACTAAAACCTGAGTGTCTAATTAATTCTGCTATCGGCTTTATTATCCTTACCCCTACTCCCAACCCGCCCCCAATGTTGAAAACACATTCTAGCTATGATATTCCCATTTCCCTAACTCACTGGTCTGTTACAAGTACAAGTACCGAAGGGTGTGAGTTAATCCTACACTGAAATCCCCTCCCCTTAATCCGAGCTTCAGACTGGTATATATTATGCCATTCTCCTATTTCAGGTTCTCATTTTCCATCACCATATACTTAATCTTTCTATTTCTACTTGCAATTCATTCCATTTTTCATCCGGTGCTGTTATCAGTCTCGTTTTCTTTATTTTCACGCTTTCTTTCTTTTTCAAATTAACTTCACTATTCTCCGTAAGCCAAAATCTCTTGCTTCATATTCGTGCAGCCCTTGGCACATTATGATGACTCCTTTCTCCAAAGTCTCGGGGCTAATCCTTTCTCCATATTTTGCTGCCCTGGCTTCTTGCCTCGTTCCTTCTTTCCGCACTGAGAAGGAACAGAGGGGAAAGTGATAATTCCCACTGGTCATTATTACCTGAATAAACTTGTTTCTTAGCCAGCTCCCCGAATCCTGTAATGTCTGCTGCTAAATGGAACTGACGCATGCGCGCCAGGTAGCTGCCCTGAATGCTATCTTGCGATTTCAATTGTAAATGGAATCAGTTCTCATCTCGCCATCAATAGCTTGAATATAATGAATATAGTGTTCTAATATTATATGAAACAGACCCTAACACGTAATGCAAACATTTCTAGAATTACAAGTTCCTCGTTGGAGGAGTCGGTAGAGTTCCAGGCTAGCACTCTGCTAGACCCGAGTTCGAGTCTCCGGCCGGCCAATGAAGAATTGGAGGAATTGATTTCTGGTGACAGAAATTCATTTCTCAGTATAATGTGGTTCGGATTCCACAATAAGCTGTAGGTCCCATTGCTAGGTAACCAATTGGTTCTTAGCCACGTAAAATAAGTCTAATCCTCCGGCCGGCCAATGAAGAATTAGAGGAATTTATTTCTGGTGATAGAAATTCATTTCTCGGTATAATGTGGTTCGGATTCCACAATAAGCTGTAGGTCCCGTTGCTAGGTAACCAATTGGTTCTTAGCCACGTAAAATAAGCCTAATCCTTCGGGCCAGCCCTAGGAGAGCTGTTAATCAGCTCAGTGGTCTGGTTAAACTAAGGTATACTTAACACCTAAAATTACATATTATGGATTCTAATATCAGATGTATCATAATAACATATGTAATCGATTCTGATACCAAATGCCAATAATCCCGATATCAAATTTAACAGTTCTAATATTAAATGTAATTGATTCTGATACCAAATGAAACCTCTTCTAGCATCAAATGCAACCGATTCTAATCGTATATATAGCAGATTTTAATTTAATCTGAAATGCAACCGATTCTAATATTAAATGAATACGATTCT
>NC_089750.1:61244706-61252206 GCF_040412425.1 Macrobrachium rosenbergii
TATATATATATATATACTAGAGACTAGAGTAGAGGAAGACTCGCGTTTAGAAGTGATTCGTTTGGTTTTTACTAAATCTATATCTATCTATCCATATATACATATACAGTATATGTATGCATATATATATATACATATATAAAAAGACACCACACGCAAAAAATATATATGTTTGTGTGGTGTCTTTATATATATATATATATATATATATATATATATATATATATATATATATATATATATATATATATAATGGATATATAATGGATATAAATTGATGGACAGACAGATAGATTGATAGATAGATAGACAGATAGATATAGATATCGAAAACACCAAACGAATCACTTCTGAACGCGCTTCTTCCTTTACTCTAATCTTCTCTTAAAACTGATTCATACAAACTCTTAAAACCACACCCCTTTCTGTGGTCTTAATCCACACCACACTTCCCTTCCAACCCTTCGGTCATCTATCGTGCTTACTCAATTAAAATCCTACTATAAACCTTTCCGAAGAATCTTTAAATTTCTACACACACACACACACACATATATGTGTGTGTTTATATATATACACACATATTTATATATGTGTGTGTTTATATATATACTGTATATTTATATATGTATATGATATATATACATATATTCACATATATGTATATATATATATATATATATATATATATATATATATATATATATATATATATATATATATATATATATATATATATATATATATATATATATATATATATATATATTATATATATATATAATATTGTGTGTTTGTATCTTCTTTCCTTAATTACTATCAGTCTCTGGGCTCATCTCACTCCCCCAGAGCCTTTCACTCCCAGTCTTCTCTTTTATTTACACGGAGCCTTTTATACTCTCGCCATCAACATCAGCTGCAGTAGCTGCAACAGAAGGATGGAGATTTAACAGTAGCAGGAAAGCAGACACCAGCATATGGAACTTACGAAAAAAAAGAAATAAAAGCGAAAGAAAGAAAGATAGAGAAAATTTTTTTTTTTTTTTTTATCTGGTTTCCAGATATCCTTATCATTCCGTTTTAACAAAATGAGATTAGGTTCGTCTATGGTCTGCACATCTTGTTCAGACGTCTTTGATTGGTTTTGATATACGAGTATAATATCGCTGTATTCCTATTCTAAAGGAAGAAGAAGTGAACGGTAATCGCTCTTCCATACTTATGAAACCACTTTTTTCTCGCACAGATTATCCGGTCAACTCGAAAACCTTACCCAAACTGTATGAAAAATAATGGATCTTTTCTAAATATTGACCCCCAGCAAAGTTCGGGGGTCGTTATCAAGGACCAGTATTTCCTTTGGGTCATTATCTTTATGATATTTACAGTCTTTTGTTTATGTTTTTAAGGTCATCCCCAACGGGCTTGTACTCAACACGCCGCAAAGGTGGATACATACTGGGTTAAACCCTTGGGGCCCGCTATCTAGGAAAAATCCAAAATAACTTCTTTCTTTCGTTTTTAAAAGGAAGGAATGAACTCCTTCGTACCATCGGGCAATGACAACCGGCAACTAGGTCACGCTCAGCTTCAACGCATCCCAGCTACACTGTCTTAGGTTAAATGCGGAGACTAGCGACCGAGCACGTCTCCTTCCATCCTTTAGCATCTTGCCGTCAAACTTTGCAGCAAGTAGCCATTACTGGCAGTCCAAGTTGCGCATGTTCGTGCGCTTGCGACACCGCTCTGACGAACTTAATTTGACACCAGTACGTAAAAACATTGCCTACGCGGTGAAAAGTTTGACGCTTGAAAATGCAATACCAGAAGTTTTTTTTGAAGGAATACTGTTGCCAGAACCTCTTATGAATTAATTCTGTCGTCTCCTTTCAATGCTCTTCAATCAGTTTGCATTCTTCCCGGGTTACCACGAGAGTATAACATGATGTTCGCAATACTAGGGTTACTGTTCATGGGCTATGTAACAACACATGAGTACATCTCAGAATTTCTGATGGTCTCTAAAGAAGCAACTCTCGAAGTGAGTGTAATTTAGTTTCCAAAAGCCGCTTGATATCAATATGATAAAATAGCACCGAAAAGTGTGAATATACTTTCCAGTGTCTCTTGTCTCTTGAGACTATGAAAACTGCAGAACAATCGAGGGTCTTTATATACTGAAAATAGATCGGAATTCACTAAAGCTGAAACCACAATGGCTGGGATTCCCACCATTAACACAGGATAAATTCTCGCTACTTGAATAATCCCCGTATTCCAAATCCTGAATGGACCTTTCATCATTATTCAAAATAGGCACAATTACGTGAATAAGGAAAGAATAAAGAAATCTGGATAGTAAAAGCATCATGTTTATATACCCGTACAACTTCATTGCATTTTCTTTTCGCCTGTCAATGCTGATTATGAAGCAAAATCAATTCTTCAACTTCCTTCTTTCTAAATACTACATTGTTGGTCAGATACGGCTACTCTGTCTCTTTTATCCTACAGCTGAAAGGTAGCTTTCTCATATCACTTCCTAATTCAATGGCATTTGGGCTATCTACTGCCTATTCTTATACAAAGCTTTTACACGATAAAGTAACGAGGAAATTTAATTAAAAAGAATGATGAAGGGCAATAACGTCGCAAACTCGTGTCATTTTGTTCAGTAACGCTTGTTACAGCCCCAAAAAATTATTAACAGAGCGAATACAAAAGTCAACACAACAGACCCGGAAGAGCCCCCAGAAAAATGAAATTTCATCAGTGATCTTGGATCTCTTCAATTTTCTTTCCTCTTGACCTCTCTTCCGGTACGAAAACTTCATGCTTGCAGTTCAATTGAATTCTGGATGAAACTCTCAAAGACGAAAAATTTTACACCAAAGCGGTGAGGAGTTCAGTCTTCTCCAGGTATAGTGGATATATTAGTTTCAGTTTACGTTGACGACAGAACTTCTGAAAGAAATGAAGTAAAGTCAAGGAAACTCTAGCTATCCTTACGTAAATAATTAACGTAAATGTTTCGCAATATGCTTTCGTAAACGGCAGAACGTTTACAACGCAGAATCATCCCGATGCAAACCAAATGGATAGATAGATAGACAGAATATGGAATTTAGGCCAAAGGCCCAAGCACTGGGACCTATGAGGTCATTCAGCGCTGAATGGAAATTAACAGTATAAAGGACTGAAAGGTGTAACAGAAGGAAAACCTCGCAGTTGCACTATGAAACTACCGTACTGTTAAGAGAGGGTGGAAAGTAAGATGGAAGAAAGAATACGAACAGAGGTACAGTATAAGGAATGAAAGGGGGTGCAGCTAGGGGCCGAAGGGATGCTGCAAAGAACCTGAAGTATATAATGCTTACACTGCACCTCATGAGGCGCACTGACAGCACTAACCCTCTACGGGGTAAACCAAATGGATACTCCCAATGTATTCGTCCAGATGTGGAGAGCCGTCTTCCCCCCCCCCCAACCCCGTATCCTATCGGAACGTTTTCCAGAAGGGCCGTGTAACGGATCCCTTCCATCGATCTGTCCGGAACTTCTATTAGCGTCAGTCCCCTTTACGCGGCCCAGGGACACGTTGGGGGAATCGGAGCAATTTGGAAATGGACAGGTCCTTCCGACGATGCCGAGGCGCTGGTAAATTCGTCCTTGGTGAATATTGCTATCCTTCCGCTGTACGTCTTCAGTCCTGGAACGACTCTTCATGATTGTTAAATAAATGAGTTTTTCACGTTAGTGTCCTCTTCCATCGGCATGAAAGAGGACAGCGCCATTCCTTGGAACTTAGAACTCCATCCGGGATCTCGATTAATTTTACTGTCTCACATTTCCATATTCAAAACGGCAGAGAATTACCTGGAATTATACCGATCTGTCTGTTATTAAATGTCCCATTTCCATATCAAAAAGGTGACAGTCAATCCACTGTAATTTCGCGGAATTACACAGATGAATCTGTTATTATGTCTCCCATTTCCTTATCCAAAAAGGAGAGTAGTGGAATTCATACAATTACCTTGAATTAAATCGATTTACCTGTTATTGTATCATAGCTATTTCCGTACCTAAAAATGCCACAGTGAAAATCATGCAACTTCTTGGAATTTCATCGATTTATCTTTCATTTTACCTCTCTTTCCTTATTCAAAAAGGCTACGATTGAAATCTGTTTCATTACCTGGAATTACACTACTCTATCTGTTATTGTATCAAATTTCCATAAGAAAAAAGGCCAGAGCGAATTCCAGGCAATTTCTTGGAATTCCATTAAATAATCTCTCATTTTGTTTCTCATTTCCTTATTCAAAAAGGCTACCACTGAAATCTGTTTCATTATCTGGAATTACA
The DNA here is from genome assembly GCF_040412425.1 of Macrobrachium rosenbergii. Lineage (NCBI taxonomy): Eukaryota > Metazoa > Arthropoda > Malacostraca > Decapoda > Palaemonidae > Macrobrachium > Macrobrachium rosenbergii. Next base: position 61,249,075 of record NC_089750.1, read on the forward strand.
TTGATCTGTCTGTTATTGCATCACATCTACATATCCAAAAAGGTCAAAGCGAATTCCGTGCAATTTCTTGGAACTCCATCAAATAATCTCTCATTTTGTCTCTCATTTCCTTATTCAAAAAGGCTACCACTGAAATCTGTTTCATTACCTGGAATTACATTGATCTATCCGTTATTGCATCACATCTACATATCCAAAAAGGTCAAAGCGAATTCCATGCAATTTCTTGGAATTCCATCAAATAATCTCTCATTTTGTCTCTCATTTCCTTATTCAAAAAGGCTACCAACGAAATCTGTTTCATTACCTGGAATTACATTGATCTATCTGTTATTGCATCACATCTACATATCCAAAAAGGTCAAAGCGAGTTCCATGCAATTTCTTGGAATTCAATCAAATAATCTCTCATTTCCTTATTCAAAAAGGCTACCAACGAAATCTGTTTAATTACCTGGAATTACATTGATCTATCTGTTATTGCATCACATTTCCATATCCAAAAAGGTCAAAGCGAGTTCCATGCAATTTCTTGCAATTCCATCAAATAATCTCTCACTTTGTCTCTCATTTCCTTATTCAAAAAGGCTACCAACGAAATCTGTTTAACTACCTGGAATTACATTGATCTACCTGTAATTGCATCAAATTTCCATATCAAAAGAGGTCGGAGCGAATTTGATGCAATTTCTTGGAGTCACATCGATGAAACTGTAATTGTATCTCCCATTACCATATTTAAAAAGGCCACAATGAAGTTCACGTTGTTACCATTACCACAGTTAATTCAAGTTTCTTTTTTTTTTTTTTTAAATGCCACTTAAATTTCCATCAGTAAGACATAAAAGGCTTATTGGAGTCATCTCCTAACAGGAGATGGCTTTTGAGCGAGACAAGGAAACTGTCAGTGCCCAATTCATCCCATAACCCGTTAAAGGAAGGATACATGCCTGTATAAAAAAACCTTCTCATCATTTAATCCAAGTGGAATATAATCACACACAAATCACCTTTGGTAATCTAGGTTGAAATTACTTTTTTATTATTATTATTATTATTATTATTCTCTGTTTCCACAGGATACAGCCGGACAAGAGCGGTATCGCACCATAACTACGGCCTACTACAGGGGAGCGATGGGCTTCATCCTAATGTATGACGTCACTAATGAAGAGTCCTTTAACAGTGTCCAAGACTGGTGAGTTAAGACTTGATTTTGTCTTCTCATTACTCCTGCTCAAAAAATGCATTCTAATACAAGGAACACTCCTTCAAGAACGTATGAATATTATGACAACAAATTTCTGGTGAAACATTCTAATAATAATAATAATAATAATAATAATAATAATAATAATAATAATAATAATAATAATACTGTCAGCTGATTTCAAGCTATAATACAAAATATTTCTATATTTAATAATAATAATAATAATAATAATAATAATAATAATAATAATAATAATAATAATAATAATAATAATAATAATAAAATCCAAGTGGATCTAGGGGATCGGGGAGACATGACAATCCACCCTCCTACAAACCCGTTTGTCCGCCCCAGGTGGGGGCGGGGTAGATATGGGGTCGTGAGGGTAGGGGAGACATAACACATCTACTCTCCTCCTTCAAACCTGTTTGTCTGCCCAGGGTGACGGGCAGTGCCGGGTTCCGGCGCAGCATAGCGCGCGACATCAAGCTCGTAATAATAATAATAATGGAGAAACAAATCCACAGTTATTTATGGGTACCAATAATATACTTAAAAATAAATCACAGACAGAGCTTTCGGGAATATGTTTGATTCCCGAAAGCTCTCTGTATAGATTTATCTTTAAATATATTTGCACCCATACATAACTGTGGATCTGTTTTCTCCATTTCAATAATAATAATAATAATAATAATAATAATAATAATAATAATAATAATAATAATAATAATAATTAACGTAATAATAATATACAGTTAACGTATTCTTTTCCTCTTCGGTAAATCGAGACAACGTTCTTGACAAGAGAATCTGTCCCAAGAGAGAGACAATATTATTTCAATAATAATAATAATAATAATAATAATAATAATAATAATAATAATAATAATAATAATAATACAGTTAACGTATTCTTTCCTCTTCGGTAAATCGAGACAACGTTCTTGACAAGAGAATCTGTCCCAAGAGAGAGACAATATTATTTCAATAATAATAATAATAATAATAATAATAATAATAATAATAATAATAATAATAATAATAATAATAATAATAATAATATACAGTTAACGTATTCTTTCCTCTTCGGTAAATCGAGACAACGTTCTTGACAAGAGAATCTGTCCCAAGAGAGAGACAATATTATTTCAGTAATAATAATAATAATAATAATAATAATAATAATAATAATAATATACAGGTAACTTATTCTTTCCTCTTCGGTAAATCGAGACAACATTCTTGACAAGAGAATCTGTCCCAAGAGAGAGACAATATACTGTACGGGTTAATTTCATATGTATGGGAGATGTGATGGATTCCCTCTACTTTCATTTTATACCGAAGTGTAGCCTATATAGAACAGGTGATGGATTCACTGCATATTAATCCCATATTAAAGAGGATTTTCGATATTGCCGTCCTTGTTTGCTCCATTTTTATTCATATTTGTTTTTCAGGGAGAATGTCGTTTTGAAATTGAGAGAGAGAGAGAGAGAGAGAGAGAGAGAGAGAGAGAGAGAGAGAGAGAGAGAGAGAGATAATTGGATAAGCCATAAATGTTCAGTCTATCTGTTTGTTAGTTACTCTTTTCTAAGCCCTTCGTTGGCCGAGTCGGTTGAGCTTCAGACTGTCACTCGATGGGCCGGAGTTCAATTCCCCCGGCCGGCTGATGAAGAGTTAGAGGAATTTATTTCTGGTGATAGAAATTCATTTCTCGCTATAATGTGGTTCGGATTCCACAATAAGCTGTAGGTCCCGTTGCTAAGTAACCAATTGGTTCTTAGCCACGTAAAATAAGTCTAATCCTTCGGGCCAGCTCTCTCTAGGAGAGCTGTTAATCAGCTCAGTGGTCTGGTAAAACTAAGGTATACTTAACTTTTTTCTTCTTTTTCTGTCTCTGTCGGTCTTTATCT
>NC_089750.1:61257206-61274706 GCF_040412425.1 Macrobrachium rosenbergii
GGTGAAAAATATGTTTATTTCCAAGCCATTGATAATGGCTTGGATAAAGTCGAAACCGGTCATATTTCTTATTTTTCACCTGTATATGTGTATATATATATATATATATATATATATATATATATATATATATATATATATATATATTATATATATAATATATACACATATATATATATATAATATAATATACATCACTCAGAAATGGCAGACTCAAATGTCTCATTCAGCTTTAAATTAAACGAAGGCAAACTTTGACTCTAATTCATTTTCTAAGGCGAAGTTCTGTCGCTTACGTAAATTGAAACTAATATATCCAATATGCTTGGAGAAGACTAAACTGCTCACCGCTTTGGTGTGGCGTTTTTCGTCTTTGAGAGTTTCATCCAGAATTCAATTGAATTGCAAGCATGAATTTTTCATACCGGAAGGGAAATCAAGAGGAAGGAAAATTGAAGAGATCCCAGAACATTGATGAGATTTCATTTTTCTGAGGGCTCTTCCTGGTCTGTTGTGTTGACTTTTGTATTCGCCCTGTTAATATTCTTTTGGACTGTAACAAGAGTTATTGAACAAAATGACACTAGCTTGCGACGATATTTCTCGTCGTCATTCTTTTCAATCGAATTTCCTCGTTTTTTTTTTATCTTACTCTCTTACAGAATACGAGCCATTTTGCCGTCTATTTATCTTTCTATGTTGTTTTTGCTTTTGCTTTTTGCAGGTATATTTCTAACAATATTCTTTATTATTCCATGACTAACGAAGAAAACTCCGTCTTCCCTCTTTCTGACCGTGCCTCTCCCTCGTTTTAAATTCCGAGCTTTCTTGTACAGCAAGATGCACTTCAAAGAAACAGCCTATTAGATTTGAAGCCGCGGAAAAGCATGGCATCATCCAACACGCTACAAAATTTCCATTTCACATTTTAGAGAGTTGTCTCCTTTCTTTATTATCTCAGTAAATATTATTTCAAGTACAGGCAGATGCTACCTGGACAAAGGACGGGCAACACAGGAAATGTAACCGTGGGAATGAAAACCGTAGGAACAGACATATCAACCTTTTAAACATAATAAGTCATCATCGGAATTGGACAAACAGCAGCATAAGAAAATTCAGCATCGTTCAGCTAGGTAAAGAAACGGTAGGTGTGCTGAAACATCCAAAGTTTCCCGAACTCCAAGAAATAAATATTGGAGGTGCTGGCATGGGAAGTGTAATGGAGCCACCTCAAAGGGGGACTCTTTACAACTCAATTTTCCAAGACTTTTTTGTACCACTGTTTTAATTTCATTTTTAAGCAAAAATCATGTTTCATCTGATGCTCAAATCACAAGTAGACGGGTAAACAGCGCTCAGGCAATCACTGTTCACTGTTTCAACACAACCCCTAAAACATATTTTGTCTGAACAAAACTCTGGCACAAAATATTAGTTGGTAAGCAGAACAGTAGTAAACATTTTGTTCCCTTTAGAGGGCAAAGCTAAGGACAACGCTGTTCGTCGGCTCAACAAGACTTTGCTTTGACCAGCATAAATGCTGCAGAAATTTTGCTGTCTGAACACTGCTCAAACAAACTGATATTTTGTGCCAGAGTTCTGTCTTATATCGTTCTTATATCGTTTACTGACTTAACAGATCTGTGGCATGCATAGAGTAGTTAACTGACGCAACAGATTAGATTGACAGATTGAACATTTTGTTGCATCAACAGAGAACAGGTGAACATTGTCCACCGATTCAACGTAGGTCTGGCAAACACTGTTCGTTGGCCAACAGAAAACTGACAAACATTTCTTACCTGTACTGAGTGACGGCAATCATTCATTGTTTGCTGCTTCTTTATAGCTCTGCTAAACCTTTTTCTTTGAATTAGCTGCTTGCTGAATCAAAATAGCTCTGGTAAGCACCGAGCATAGCCCATCAGAATACTGGAGAACAAATCACTGCCTCAACAAATCATCTACATTGTTACTGGCTTAACAGACTTCTTGCAAACATAGCCCGTTGGTTCAACAGAGTTCTGACAAACGCTGTTCACTGGTATTTACGAGCCACATCCTTCTGACCACGGCCGCGAAAGAAGTTTCAGACGGTCACCTACAGGCGAACAAGGTCTGCTCATTGCTGAAGTTTAAGTTTTTGCTTTAAACACCGCACTGCTATTATAAGTGATAATTGTTCCGTCAAGTCTTACTCAATAAGTAAGGATACATACTCCTTTGTGCAGAGTGTATTGTTTGCTTTTTTTTAAAAATGAAATACTTTAGTTACTTATGGCGAGTCGATAATAATAATAATAATAATAATAATAATAATAATAATAATAATAATAATAATAATAATAATGTCTTTATTTTGAGTATAAGAAGTTTCCTCATTTTCCATACTCCCAAAAGAAGACAAACACAAACACAATTCTAGCTTATAAACACAAAAACAGACACACACATGTAAACAAATTTATATAAATCTATAAGTGTATATTAATAACAGTTTTAATTTTACACTTATCCAAAGCATGTATAGGCTCTCTCTCTCTCTCTCTCCTGAAATATCAGATAATGACATACTTGACGTTTCTTCATTCAGATCTTTACCGCGAGCATTTCCCCGAGAGGCATAAAGAAGCCAATTACTTAAGTTATATTTTGACAGCCTTCACAAGCTCCCCATTAAAGCGGGAATTTTGTCTCTGAAAGAACCTTGTTACCAGTCTGAGAGTTATTACGGCAAACATCTCCAAAGGTTTTGGAGAGAGAGAGAGAGAGAGAGAGAGAGAGAGAGAGAGAGAGAGAAGATTATTATCATCACTGCTCCTCTCATTAGTGGCCGACAGAGCTCGGATTTAAAAAGACTCTAGCGGAATCACGGTTGCCGAGAGAGAAGCTACCGCAATCACGTTGCCTTTGTACGACGAGCTCTTAAATCATATTGCCTATGTATGATATGTCTGACAAGTTCTTTAATTATGATTGCCATTACGACGAGTTGATTAATCACGTTGCCTTTGTATGAAGAGTTCTTACTTCCTATCCTATCTATGTATGACGAATCCTTTAATCCCTATGTGTATGTACGACGAGCTGTGTTCATGATGTCTATGTATGAAGTGCTCGTTACTTATGTTTCTTTTGTATTGACTCTGTTTAAGATGCAGTTGTATGACAAACTCTTTAATGATTTTAACCTTGAACGATTAGATAATTAATCATGCTGCCATTGTATGGAAGGCTCTTTAACTTAGTCACAAGGACTAACTCCTAAAGTAATATTCATTTCAATGTTTCTGTTTCTTTCTTAAATGCTAAGGTAGGAGTACAACTACTGTACACTTATCTATCTTTCATCCAACTAACTGTATGTATAGGTATATCAGTTTAAATAGTGGTTCGTGGTGGTAGGTTTCTGTTTCCTAACATTAGCAGTTATGACTTGGACCATCAACAGATTTTTTCAAGTTTTATTTTAACCGAGATCTTTCACTTTCACAACTGACCCTTGATCCTCATTTCCTTCCGAGACCAACTAGATTTGCCGAACAGCAGTACCAAATGTTCCTCGCTGTCGAACTTCTTCAACGTTCCCCATTTTTTGTATGGTCCTTTATTCCTTTGAAGGACTTTTTGATTTGGCTTTGGGGTAGACCTGTGGTCTCGACTGACAAACCCCGTTTTTCATGTATCATACCCGACCCAACTTTCTTCCCAGCAGCGATGTTATGCAATTCAGAGGTCCTTTATTCCTGAACTTCGAAAAGATCAGGATGTTGTGCAAAGATGCAATGCACTACCATCATAAAACAAGTCTCTTTGTTTTTCACCAATTTACTTACATTTTTATCTATTTATTTGTTAAATTTGTTTTTTTTTAGTAACTAATCTCTCCTTTCTGTACTTTCTATTACCTTCCGCTACCTCTTAAAATGAGCACCATATTCGTTGGAAGCTTGAATTTCGTCAATGGCCCCCGTGGGCTTGTTCCATACGAACAGGGTTCAAGTTCTGAATAATAATAATAATAATAATAATAATAATAATAATAATAATAATAATAATAATAATAATAATAATAATACACTCCTATCTGATGGAAGCATTATTATTATTATTATTATTATTATTATTATTATTATTATTATTCAATTGATGAAACCTACTCAAATGGAACAAACCCACAGGGGCCATTGACTTGAAATTCAAGCTTCCAAAGAATACGGTGTTCATTAGGAAGAAGTAAGAGGAAGTAAAGGGAAATACACAAAGAAGAGTTACCACTTATTAAAAAAGAAAAAAATAATAAATAGATAAACAGATAAAAATATATCAAAATGCAAGACTAGCATTAGGGTAGTAATGCATTGAATTTTCGCTTAAACTTCTAAGTTCCAATTGCACGACATCCACGGGGAGGCTGCTCCACAGTCCAACGGTGTGAGGAGTAAAGGACCTCTGGAACTGAGAAGTTCACCAGCGAGGCACATTTACTGCATATTGGTGCTGCTGTCAACGAATCTGGTTGGTCTCGGCAGAAAAGGGGGATCAGGTATCAATTGTGAATGTGAAAGATGTCTGTTGAAATACAACTTATGAAAAAGTGACAAACGAGAGACCGTCCGTCAATGGTCCAAGTCGTAACTGCTATTGTTAGGAAACAGAAACCTACCACCACGAACCACTCTATCTAAAAGAGATAAATCTCTGGCAGAAGCAGACATCCAAGCGGGAGAACAGTATTCCAGTAAAGGAAGTGCAAATGACCCAAGACAGGTTGCATTGATTTTATCAATGTTATGAATATATGAGACCTTACGAACAACAGCTAACTTTCGTGCGGCATTACCGAAACTTTCATTATATGTTTCTCATAAATTAGATGAGAGTCAAAAGTTACACCTAGAATAGATGAAGCTTCAGACTCATTCAGCAAAGTTCCATCCACCTGAAGGGGAGGATAGGGTGGGAGATATGTACGAGATCTACTAATCAATAGTGTTTTTGTTTTACTGGAGTTCAACCTCATACCCCACTGACTACACCATTGTCTGATCCGGCCCATGTCCTGACTTAGGCTGAGGGTAACTTCAGTTCCTTTAGGTGGAGACTACTGCACCCACAAGTGTTGCATCATCGGCATACTGAACAATCTTGTTTTACAGGCCAACAACCATCTCACTTGTATATACTAAAACTAACAATAGACCTAGAACACTGCCCTGTGGAACTCCAAATACAATAGGTCTTGGTTCACTAAAGATCCCGTCCACTGCAACTCGTTGCTGCCTACTACCTGTAAGGAAATTTTGAAGTAATCCTAAAACATATCCACCAACTTCAAGATTCTGAAGTTTATAAATAAGTGCCTTGTGATTTACTAAATCGAAAGCAGCACTAAAATCTATCTGAATTGCTCTGCACTCAAAACCCTTATCAAGGTTCCCTTGCAAGTGGAATGTCAAGTCTAAAAGAGCATCGCAGGGACATAACTTCTTCCTTTATGCATATTGGCTATCAGCTAACAATCCATTAGATTCCACATACTTATGTAGTGGCTTAAAAATAAGTTTTTCAGCAACTTTGGAGAGCACAGGGAGAATAGAGATTGGTCTGTAGTTACTGCAGTCTGCAGATATGCCATTTTTTGTAAAAGTAACAAAAATATAATGGCAAATACCAAAGAAAGAGACTTTTGATTATTATTTTTTCCTTAAAAAAAAGCTACAAATGAGGGTCGAAAGATCAAATCCTAACCCTAAGGACGTTACGTACCTTGCCAAAGGATGGACAAAGGTACCTTCATTCAGCACATTTACATAATGAAAGTGGTGAGAGAAGCTGGGGCATGGCTGGAAGACAGTATATCTACAGGAATTTATCACCCATAGACTATCGTTGTCATATATTTATGAAAATACACAGCCTTTTTTCAAAGCAATTGTATTCTCTCTTTCATAAACATATACAGTCTATATATATATATATATATATATATATATATATATATATATATATATATATATATATATATATATATATATATATATATATATATATATATGTATAAGTGTGTATGTATATATATTCATACATAAGTATATGTTATATATGTATATATATAAATATATATGAACATTATATATATACATAATTATATAAATATATAATTATATATATACAGTACTTATATATACGAACTTTTTCTTCCGCTAAAACCACTGGATGAAATGGGCGTTTATTTGTCATTTCGGAATCAACAGAGATTGATTCCAAAATGATTGAGAACTTAACGTTAATAAAGGAAGCGGCGAGAAACCGGCTGCCGACCAGTCGATGGCTAATTAACGGGAAGCGGAGGGAGACTCAGAGAGGAATTGTTGGCTTTAAATTGGCTGGGAAACGATGCTGCTGCCTCCGCCGACGCCGGCTGCTGACTCGTTTAGGGAACAGATCGCGCCAGAGCCCTTTCAAGTCGCCGATAATTTTTCGACGTTTTGATTAGACTTTGCTGGTGATGTAAAGTAATTTCGTAATTTCGTTAATCATGTTTTTATATATATATATATATATATATATATATATATATATATATATATATATATATATATATATATATATATATATATATATATATATATATATATATATATATATATATATATATATATATATATATATATATATATATATATATATATATATATATATATATATATATATAGTGTTTACATGCATACATATATAGAAGTATACATACGTATATACATTTATATATATGCATATATTTTATGTGTGTATTATATATTTATATATACATATAAGAATATATATAATGTATATAATATATAATATACATACATACATTTATATATACTGTATATATATATATATATATATATATATATATATATATATATATATATATATATATATATATATATATATATATATATATAGTTTGTGTGTGTGTGTGTATAATCACGCAATTTCATAACTCCATTAAGTTTACACGAGACAAAAGCTGGTAAGCAACACAGAGCCTTATAATTTTTCTAGCATAAACAATGTATTTTTCTAATATCAAATAAGGTAAATGAAGCTCGCTATTTAGACAATAATGATTTTATAAGGTAAATGAAGCTCGCTCTTTAGACAATAATGATTTTAAAGTTAAAATTCTTTTAAATATCTACGTACATACCGATGAGAGAGAGAGAGAGAGAGAGAGAGAGAGAGAGAGAGAGAGAGAGAGAGAGAGAGAGAGAGAGAGAGAGAGAGAAGCTTGAAGAATGGCAAAACCCCACCACTCTTCAACATCAGAAATTATTCGTATATTTATATATTTCTATCAATTAATTCATAATTAATTTCAATTACAATCTATTAATTCATTAGATGCTAAGTGTTAATAGTATAAATAACATTCACGTATTTTTCGTTTCCATTTCATTTATATTTCATGAAAGGTGTAATAAGACAATGAGTATTTTGTTACGTCTAACTAATTAACGCGAATTCCGAGTCATGTGATTGGAAAGCGAAATAATTTCACCCAGGAATTTGATATTTGTTAGTTCTGATAAATCCAGACTCCATTACTCAATTTAAGTTTAACTGCAAGCTTTTTCCTAAGCAATATTCCCTGCTTAACGTGGGTCCTGAGACTTAGCCCTTACAAGCTTCTTGTATTTGTTTAGCTGTTTAGCTACGACACATATTGTTTAATGTCGACTCAATCGGAACAATAATGAAAAATAAAAGCATCCATCCATGCAAATAAAACAACACGTTTAATAGCAACTATATTCTATGCCTGGTTGCAAGACCTGTTGTTTAGCGTGAAAAATGAATGTAGTCTAATGAAAACGATATGCAAAAACACGAATTAGTTTAGTAATTAAAGATTTCTTGCATAAAAAAAAAAGGAAACACGGGCGTATTTATTGCCTGGTGCTTGCAAGTGTTACCTCTAAAAGACTTCCTGAGCAACGTGGATCCCAAACCGCTACCACGGAAAGCAAATCGTGGCGGTTATTATTAATTAAATGGAAGCTGCTCTGGAAATTAAAGCGCGCATTAAGTTTACTGACGATCCGCAGATCGGCCGGAGTGGTTAAGGACTCGGAGGAGTGTAATGGTGACCTACTTAAGAAATGTCGATGTTACCTTCTCTCTCAGTCTCCTCCCGAATGACATTCTCTTTTGCGCTTAATATCGATTGCTTGACGAGGTTTCGCTCGGGTTAAGCTCTTAAATCGTCTCCTTAGCTCTGAGGATTTCTTCATCTCTCTCTCTCTCTCTCTCTCTCTCTCTCTCTCTCTCTCTCTCTCTCTCTCTCTGTTGTCTGCTCGGCTTGTCTTTCTCCATCATGATTCTCTCGACCGCCTTCCATCCCCCACCAAACTGCTCTCTCCTCAGTAAAATAACTTTGTAATGATAATGAAATACATAGTATTTCCAGCACTACCATTACTTCAAACTTTACATCGTTAGATTTGACAGTGCTGATCCATAATGTTATCGACGTTTAAAGTTAAATTCAGACGTTACATGCATTTAGAACAGAGTCTACGATGCCAAAGTATAATGATATGCTCCATATTTGAGTTTCCTCACACGTAAAAACTTATGTGAGGAATTATTCTACATACAATTCATCCGAATTTCTTGTTATTTATATACTATTCTATTGCATGTGTGTGTATATAATATATATATATATATATATATATATATATATATATATATATATAATTATCTTTATTTATATATTCATCACGTTCCATATTTTTTGATTCAGTTACACACACACACACACACACACACACACATAATATATATATATATATATATATATATATATATATATATAATCTTTATTTATATATTCATCACGTTCCATATTTTCGTGATTCAGTTACACACACACACACACACACACACACACACACACACACATATATATATATATATATATATATATATATATATATATATATATATATATATATATATATAATCAAAAGCTATAATATAATTCACTCTACCTCGGAAATAATATATTTTCATATATGTTACCAAAGAATTTTTGTTGATAATAAGTCCACCGTCCCGTGGGTCGAACCAGCGACGGACGAGGAATCAGGACTACAGTGAGTTGATGGGAGATGTTATTCACTTATACCTCTCTTGTGGCCGACTGCGTTAGTGTGTCACTGTAGTCCTGATTCCTCGTCCGTCGCTGGTTCGACCCCACGGGACGGTGGACTTATTATCAACTAAAAATTCCCCTTCGGTAACATATATGAAAATATATTATTTCCGAGGTAGAGTGAATTGGATATTAAAGGACGTTTGTAGCTTTCTGATTGTATATGAATCACGGTGATGTGATAAATAGTCATAATATGGCTACGTGCGACAAACGCACTACACGGTCAACATGGCAGAGGTGGGTGGATATCGTCTCCAAACGCAAAACACCTGAGTTCGACGGGTGAGTTGATGGGAGATGTTATTCAAATACCTACTGCGTTAGTGTGTCACTGTAGTCCTGATTCCTCGTCCGTCGCTGGTTCGACCCCACGGGACGGTGGACTTATTATCAACTAAAAATTCCCTTCGGTAACATATATGAAAATATATTATTTCCGAGGTAGAGTGAATTGGATATTAAAGGACGTTTGTAGCTTTCTGATTGTATATGAATCACGGTGATGTGATAAATAGTAATAATATGGCTACGTGCGACAAACGCACTACACGGTCAACATGGCAGAGGTGGGTGGATATCGTCTCCAAACGCAAAGCACCTGAGTTCGACGGGTGAGTTGATGGGAGATGTTATTCACTTATACCTCTCTTGTGGCCGACTGCGTTAGTGTGTCACTGTAGTCCTGATTCCTCGTCCGTCGCTGGTTCGACCCCACGGGACGGTGGACTTATTATCAACTAAAAAATTCCCCTTCGGTAACATATATGAAAATATATTATTTCCGAGGTAGAGTGAATTGGATATTAAAGGACGTTTGTAGCTTTCTGATTGTATATGAATCACGGTGATGTGATAAATAGTCATCTATATATATATATATAGGCTATGTATATATACGTATATATAATATATATAATGTATATGTAGAGAGAGAGAGAGAGAGAGAGAGAGAGAGAGAGAGAGAGAGAGAGAGAGAGAGAGAGACACCTCGCCATGCGCATATACATCCGATATGGGCACTAAATGATATGCATTGAGTACATACAGTAAACTAGTCTAATTTTCCGTATATACATTTACACGAGCAAACGAATATCCACGCTTATTTTTCACCAGTCAAAACTAATTAAAACATCCTTTGAATTACATGTCTTGCGCAGTTATGTATAAGAGCTTCCTGTAAAGTACACCATCGTAATCATATAGTCTATAATTATGTCGATATGCAAATGATTCTGTGTAAGCGCAGTCAAATATATGTGGTACATACTGTTACGAAGGGTGTGTATATGTGTATATATATATATATATATATATATATATATATATATATATATATATATATATATAGCCTATATATGTATATGTATATATATATATATATATATATATATATATATATATATATATATATATATATATATATATAATCGTTTCATCTGATAAGCAATGTTAGTTAACGATGACACTGCCTAGTACCAGTTATCGCAAAATGTTAAACTAAAATATGGACCCGTTACACCTACAGAATGAACCTCCACTATGGGGAAAGAACGTTGCGGACTAAGTACGTCTGACAGTTTCCATTAATAATAACGGATGAGAAAGGTTACAATAATGTTAAGTAAATTATAGTCAGTCGAGATTATTATAACATTACTAGAATTCTGCTCTGCAACTGTTTACTAAAAACGTGCGTACGAAAGGAACGCCGTAAAACCACAAACAAAAACCCTGACAGAAAATTATGAATAACGGGACCCGAGGTTGGGATAAAAACGTAAGCCTGAACTCAACATTTACATGAGAAATATGAACAAACCGTAATCCGAACTTCACATCAAATTAGATCCCGGGCAGTAAATGCAATACCGAACTCCACATCAAAGGCGCAGCATCATAAAAGCGTAATCTTGATAGCAGATTAAAGAGGAAATATGTCAATACCGCTAGCCTGAACTCACGAAAGAACCCTTTGACTCGATGCCTTGTCATTCAAAATCGGTGTTCATTCAGTATATTCATTGACGATTGCACGACCCACTAAAGGTTGTATTCCGACTTTCATTCCATCTAACGTTATTTACTAAAATGCCCATAAGCCCCGCCCCCCTTCCTCCATTGTTATCAATATCGAATATTATAGTTTTAACTATTAACACTCACCATCAGCCGGTAACGGCGACGGCTGTCCTCCTGGGCGGGTTATTGGAGTCCAACATTTCATAATTCTAAATCTTGAAAATGTAGCTTTTCACAATCGTCTTGCGACAGGAGCTTTGGGATCTTATTGATTACAGTCGGTACTTGGCTGGGCTAACGCAATGCTGTAGCATTCAGTTATCACGTAGCCACACTTATTCCCAAGGTTAGTACAGGGTCATACACAGAAGCTGGTCTCTTATTAGAGCCTAGGCTAGCCTAAATTCATTACGTCTCTTATTAGGGCCAAGGCTAGCCTAGAATCATTACGCCTCTTATGAGGACCTAGGCTAGCCTTGATTCATTACGTCTTTAGAGCCTAGGCTAGCCTACATTCGTTAAGTCTCTTATGAGGACCTAGGCTAGCCTATATTCATTAAGTCTCTTATTAGAGCCTAAGGTAGCCTAGATTAATCACGTATGGTAAAGATAATGATGTTATGGGAATATGGGCAACAGTTGGTTCTCGGCAAGTCCACCGAGGCGTGGTTGATCGTGCTTCGTTCTTTTTCACTCTGACTGAAGCCCACCAGAATCTACTAATTACTGAGTACAACCTCACTCAAAAGCAAACGGCATGTGGACTGACAGTTGCAAACATCTTGCATATTTGTAAGAAAATTAGAGAAACCAGAGGAGTTCCACGTTAGGCCTACTGCTGTTTATCTTTCCGACATAGCGCAATTTGCATATTCTTTGTTGTCTTCAATTCACTTTCTTTTATAACTTTACCAACAATTGTCCTCCTCGGCTTGATCGTTTCTTCCTTCTAAATCGCCTTATGTCAGCCGCGTCCAAAGTAGTGATGCGCCAGTTCTAACTCATCCAACTTCGTACTTCTAACTCTATAAATCCAAATACGGGATTTCACAACTCACAAGCCTCATAGTTATCTTACGATAATAACTTCGTGACCCAAGTCACGTTTTCGTTCTGCCACGTTAGCATAATTTCTCATTATCTCCAATACACTATCTACTTTTGCCATTTTCGGTTTAGTGTTACTGTTTTCACGATGGGAATTCCAGCATTAATTATACCGCTATAAATTCATGAATGTCTTGCTGGACCAAATGAAAACCGATGACAGGTCCTCTTAAGTATTCAGTAGAAGATATATTGAAACTGAAACCTTCAGAACACATCGACATATTATGGTCACAATGATGTCAACCGATAACTATCAAGTACCGCGGTTAACTGAAGTAGTGCTGTGCTACCAAAGTTCCAAATAATGCCAGTACCTACACGACTATTTGTTTCGGAAAAGTTGTTGGAATTATGTCACATTTAGGCATTAAAAATCAATTTAATTATGATTATTTAGAGGGGAATGATGACGTCTGTAAATTTAACCAGTTGACCAGTTGCTGTAAAGCGCCAATTTGTACATTTGTGTTTCGGGAAGTATCGTTAGAAATTCGAGTATTTCTCGCTTGGGACACCAGATTATTGGAACCCATTCTTTTCGAGCAATCGTCTTTGAAAAAACTTATCCACAACTGGTTTCCAGTTATATATACAGTATATATATATATATATATATATATATATATATATATATATATATATATATATATATGTGTGTGTGTGTGTGTGTGTGTGTGTGTGTGTGTGTGTGTGTGTGTATGTATCTATGTCGGTTTTACTTTACAAAGGATAGGCCTATAGTTACTATAAAGTGTTGCTTTAACAGATTTCAGCATTTATTTCTTGAAATTAGGATGGGCTTGATGCTGGTCCCACGTCCTGCACATGGGTGTGCCCAGAGAGACTAACTTTCCTTGTTGGTCACCTTCCCAGATTATGACGAGACCCATCTTTGCTTACCGTCGCCGTTAGAACTATATTTGCTAGAGCGAAAGTGGTAAGGTCTAAACTGTATATGTTCAGTACACATTTGATGTCTTAACTAAATTTAAACAGATGTTCCAGTAATTATTTCAGGTGAACAATATATATATATATATATATATATATATATATATATATATATATATATATACAGTATATATATACATACATATATATATATATATATATATATATATATATATATATATATAGTTGCACGTTAATGGAGTAAAGAACATTAGATGAATTATGTATCTGTTGTTGAACGCTTTGATTAGAGAAACAAAGAAATGCTACGCCTAATTCATGCCTGAAACGAGTACAGTGCTCAACGTCAAATTAGAAGTGATTACGACGCTAATAAAGCCTTATGTTTCTGTCAATCATATAATCATATAATTATGTAATTGCGTACAGCAGACGCCGAGTCCGACTACATAACTGGTTTTGTCAGTGAAAGCTATTCTAGAAATTTTTCACTTCAGAATGTACCTCGGAAATAGGAAATAATAAGCGGTTTGAGTTGAGGCAATGTGAGAGGTGACTTTATAGCATTTATCATTCATAATTTATATATATATATATATATATATATATATATATATATATATAATGATGTATACACTTATATATGTATATATATATAGTATTTATATCAGACGAATTTGTCTATATATTATATATATATATATATATATATATATATATATATATATATATATATATATATATATATATACGTATATATATTGCGTGTATTTATTATACATGCATGTGTGCGTGCGTTTAGGTAACTGAGTGCTTGAGCATAATTGAGTCCTAAAATACAAAAACAAACATAGGGGCTTACAAACAGAATTTCCAGACAGCGTGGAAAGATGGCAGAGAATAATCGATCAGTAAGATCTTTATTCTCTCTTGTGGTCAGAATTATCTCCAATTTTTCAACTGAGTAATGGGCGAATCTGGAATCACGGTGAACAACCCTTAGAGTGACGAAGCTCCTGTTACTATTTTAAGCCTTGCCCGGAATTTCCCCTCTCCTTCTCTTCGAAGAAATGGACTGAATAAAGCCTCGTATTTCGGGAACAAATTCATGGCTTGGAACACGCATGGTACCACTCTCTCTCTCTCTCTCTTCCCGTAAGGGTTGGGGGGAGAAGTACCGTCATTGCACCTCACGCGGAGCTCCGTAGGCATTACTGAAGGTACACTGTAGCGTCCCTTCGATCCCCAGCTGAAAACCCTTCATTCCTTTGACTGTAACTCCATTCATGCTCTCTTTCATCTTACTTTCCACCCTCTCCTAACAATTGTTTCATAGAGCAACTGCGAGGTTTTCCTCCTGTTGCACCTTTAAAACCTTATTACACTCCATTTCCCTTTTAGCACTTTGGCCTAAATTTTATATTCCATTCTCTCTCTCTCTCTCTCTCTCTCTCTCTCTCTCTCTCTCTCTCTCTCTCTCTCTCTCTGAATTTCAGATGCGATCTTAGAACTCGTCATGGCCTAAGGGTCAGGCTTTTCTTATGCTGTTCTTCTCTTTATTACTATTACTAGTATTATTTGGTCCCATAGTAGTTCACAGTGTGGGCGTTAGTGGAAAGTTAGATCATAATTATGACTGACTGGTTGCGTGCAGGGTTAAGCCAAGCGGAGCGGTCGTAGCTCATACTATCTTTATCCAAGTTTATTTACTTACTGCATTGGTCTGTTTATCCATGGTAGTAAATCCTAGTTTGGTTAATGATCACACCGGCATGAAAATCTAATTAACCTTCAACGCAAAAGTTCCCGTGACCTTGTGTGGAGGCGTGGACATGGACTCTGCCCCATCCCAAAATTCGTTGCTATTAAGCATAGGCTAACGCCTTCTGCCCCACCACAACTCCGCCACGTAACCGGTGGGATGGAGAAAAGGTTGAGAGTGGTCACTCCACCTTCCACCTCGTGAAACGAACCAGGAAATGTAATTTGCAAGGGGTCTTATGAGTCTGGTGTTGGCGGCAGTGGGTTACAGTAACGCCCAAAGGCCCGTGTATATACGTGATTTGTCGCCAAAAGAGTGGTTTTGGGTTCCTGATATGCATTGCTGGGAAATTTAGGTTTTGTTATCTTATTTAATTCAATTTAATTCAATTTATTTTTTAAAATTTTTATTCTCAGATATTTACAGTAATCTACAATAAATCTCCAGTTACAAAAAATTATATAAAATACTTTGTGATTAACACAGGGCTTTGCTCATAGTGGAAGACCCAGCCTGCCTTATTTCATGATTATAGCTTGTCAATTTAAGTTATACACTTTAACACGCACGTTTCGAACAATTCAAACTTGTTTTAGGCAATTCTGTCTCGTTCCCTACACCATTAAATAATTCACGACAGCTGAATTGATGCATATATGAATTATCATCAAAGATTCAGCCATTATGTTTTCTCCTAGTTCTGAATGCACAAAGGGATCCATTCTCCAATTACCCTTATTTACGACAACTGGCAACTTGTTACCCCAAACTAAATTGGCGCAGTTTAGCTGGAATTATCGCGTATATGCTTTCCAGTGCTAAAGCATTGCAATTCATATGTTTTATTGTGAGCGGACTTCTCGTCCTGCCCTTTGAAGGCGACCTTACCTTTATGTGACGTGAATATTTGAAGGCGTTGTCACACGAGCGCATTTTCTGGTGTCATTTATCACCTCGTCGCCGGACTTTGCAACAAGTGGCCGTTATCGGCGGAAACGTTGAAGTCGCGCGTGTGAGGGCTTGTGTGACATCACCCAAACGAACGTGCGTGACTTCAGTTTGGCATTATTTAGAGATGAATATTGGCTGCCTAGTTTCGCTGTCTGTTTCCAGATGCTGTAAGAAGCCAGGAAACGTTTTCGTGTGACGTTGCTGCTTTCGCATAAGAAAATCGTACTCTAGTCAAAGCTGTAGTCTCAGTCCTCAGGAGAAATACTATGTTTAAATTGTTTGCTTTTCCGTTTCCGAATGTTGCTGATGTTGGTCTCGGCTAGTGGTCTCTTATTGATACTGTTTCTGTGTATTTGTATCATTAATGTTGCTTTTGGTCCTATCTAGTTATTGTTATTATGCATTCTTTTCTTATTACTGACGCTTCTGCGTATTATAAATGTTGCTCTTGGTGTCGTTTTGTAGCCTCACTCTTATCATTGTTACTCCTCAGACTGACGGCCAGTCGCTACTGCATACTTTATCTCAGAATCTCCAGAAAACTGTCCAACTTGTAGTGCGCGAGACATCGTTACCTTTAGAGCGTAGAGTTTTTCTGACGCTCTGGGAAAGGTCTTTTTTCTCTTGATTTTTAAGATTCTGAGCAGATTTTGTCTCTGCAGCCAGAGGAGGGCCGCATCAAATTAAAAGACACATTAATTACAAGAGGACAGAAAAAGAATGGAAAAAATTACCAACGGATGGTACACTTCGCTCGAATGGCGTTGGCATTTTATCATTCCAAAGATTTTCCTTGCTATTGTTACTAGGGCTTTGGGCTCGGCTGCTCTTCTCATTGGAATTTGGGTTGTGGAAGGTGGGGGTGGGGTTTTGGGGTAGGGGTGCGGAGAGTAGCTAGGTTGGGGTGGTATATTAAAATGAGAGTGAGGTGGTAGCTGCTTTTAGCGTCGTTGTAGTTGTTGGGTACGAGTCCTGAGGCCCACACTGGACCTCTTATCTACTTCTACACTCTACCAACTTTGAAGGTGTGCTAATGTACAGGGGGCCATGCTGGCATAATCTACACTACCCCCTCATCATGCATGGCCAGCTGTAAACGATGCTCAAGGTTCCTTGCAGAGGTCCTTCGGCCCACAGCTGCATCCATTTCTTTTGGTCTCTTCCCACTAAGTTGTCCAACTTCTTGAACTTTGTTCATCTCCATTTTCACTTTTCATTTGAGAACATTTCCTTCGGGTAACCCCTCTGAGACCAAAGAACTGACTTGTCAGTTTAGTTGCTGCAATGACAGCAAATTTTGAAGTTATAAACATTGCATATGTTGCACTCTTTGGGACATGAAAATACTTTTCTTTTGGATGATGCTATGAGGGACAAACAGTTAAACAGATTTCTTCCATTTTGCATGAGATATACTCATTATAGAAAATGGATAAACGCTTTTTTTTTTCTTAGTGGATGTTTTAAAGCTCAGAGAAATCGAGCAGAGATGAGTATCTTTTAATTTTACCAGTGTCATCAAGATAGAA
>NC_089750.1:61279706-61307206 GCF_040412425.1 Macrobrachium rosenbergii
ACTCTCCATTTTGTTCCAATTCAGGAGTATATGCACCAGGGGCTGGAAGTGAGAGACAGAGAGAAAGAGAGAGAGAGAGAGAGAGAAAAAGAGAAAAGACATTTTATTTGACCAAATAGTTGTTGTAAGTACTCTGTAACTGAAGATATATTTATAACAGTATGAACAAGGGTTAGCACAATATTTAAATCACCAGGTACTGTGTAATTATTGCGAATGATAGAGAAAACTAAACTCCTCATAGAAACTTGGATCACTTTCTTCTCGGCCGGCTGCGGCAATCTCTTAAAGCCACGCTGGCCTTTTTTTCCTTTCAGGGTTAACCGTTTCATAATCAATATAAATGCTGTAAATAAACCATAGGATTTATGCCTCAAGATGTCTGTCTGTCCCTCGTAAACCAGGTGAGCGAGACGATTCCAAGGTGACCTTGAATGAACAGACCATTGATTCACATTAGGGAACATCAATGTTCACAGCCACTGTGCTTTGTCTGTGTGTCGTGAATACTGCAGATGTGGCAGAAAGAGAGAAAGAGAGAGAGAGAGAGAGAAAGAGAGAGAAAGAAATAGTCGTTTGAATACTAAAGTGGTAGTTAGTGTCTTCATTTGCCATAGTTTTAAAACTACCCGTTTTGAACATAGGGAATCTATTTAGGTGATGCAGTATAACATTGCATTTGTAACTGCTTCTGTACACATTTGATTTCTAAATGACATTTATATCATAAACTATATATATATATATATATATATATATATATATATATATATATATATATATATATACGTGTATATATATGTGTATATTTATCCATATACATATGTATGTACATACATACATATATATATATATGTATATATATACATATATATATATATATATATATATATATATATATATATATATATATATATATGTCGTGTGAGCAAGTGTATGTATGTTTATATAAATGCATACACATAAGTATATATTTATATGTGCACACAAGTATATATATATATACATATATATACATATATATTTATATATATACATATATACATATATATATTATATATATATATATATATATATATATATATATATATATATATATATATATATATGTTTTAAGATCTGTTTTTCAATATGATCCAAAGTATTTAAGATTTAATAGAATGTACAGTCTATTATATACTAAGATCAAATAGATCACCTTTTAGTCAGTCACTTTTTTCCAAATCTTAAGACGTCCGCTTCCTCCTCCTCCTCCTCCTCCTCCTCTTCTTCTTCTTCTTCTTCTTCTTCTTCTTCTTCTTCTTCTTCTTCTTCTTCTTCTTCTTCTTCTTTGATCTGTTGCCTATTCTTTCCTGTTGTCATCATTTCACTGTCATACAACCGTATGTGTGTGTTGTCCCCAACTTTTTTGTCTCCTTTTGTTTTATTCATTCTAGTCTCATTATCTCTCATTATTTTAATTTTTTAGGTTATTATCTAGAAATCTATCTCTTCCTCCCTTCAGTTCGGATCTTACACTTGAAGAGATAAACACGGCTGATATAATTTCCTATTTGTATACCTCAAGGTCTCTTTCTGTACTTTAAATAGAAATTTCATTGATATAGAATAGATAGGTCTAGAGGTTGTCCACACACACACACAAAACACGTACACACAACGTATGTAAAAACACAGCGAGTGTATATGAGTGCCACGGAGTTTGTCGGAGCGGACAAAAAACCAATTAAGGGCCTTTACTAAATATATTATGTATTTTAACTCACAGGGGACAGAGCCAGGAGAGAAAAGTTAATGATAAGATAGGGACAGGAAGGAAACAAGAGAGGAATAAGAGAGAAAGAGAGATGCAAGGAGATTCGTCAGTAATTCATCACCCACCCCCGAAACAAAAAATTTCGATGTATATAGGCTGTATTTAGAGGTTTGTGGAGAACCATTTTGAAGTAAGCCCCCCTTAAACTATGAAGGGCTTCCAGTTGATTAAAACAGAAACAGATCATTCTTTGTATAAAAGAAACAATATCATTTATTACCAAACGTATCGTGAATAGATGAATCGTACTTTTAATTCTATAAATATGCTTGAGATATTGTGCCGTACTGCGTTTTCTGTCCACCCATTTGCGCTCAGCCTTCAATAAGCGCCATCTGTTGCCACGTGAAAGAACTTAGACGTTGGTTGGAGGAGTCTCTGT
The DNA here is from genome assembly GCF_040412425.1 of Macrobrachium rosenbergii. NCBI lineage: Eukaryota > Metazoa > Arthropoda > Malacostraca > Decapoda > Palaemonidae > Macrobrachium > Macrobrachium rosenbergii. Next base: position 61,281,905 of record NC_089750.1, read on the forward strand.
TTAAGGTGCGAAGTGCGACAGGAAACGTCTTCTTGTCGTGTCCTTTGAAGCTAGCTGCTCAGAAAGTTAAAGGAGATTCAGTCCCATATCCCGAAGACCAATTTTTTAATTAGTTAAACTACAAATATTTGCAGCAGGAGATGAATGTCAAAGGGAGAGATCGACTTGGAAGAATCCTTATCTGGCATGAACATTAAAGAATGTCATTTGATTCAACTGGAACGTGTCTTAATTACTTTAGTTTTATCAATGCGGGATCTTGTTAATCTGAATTTTACTCCTCTAAATTACTGTTTGACCAAAACATTAACTTGACCATGAAAATGTGGCAGTACATGGAGCCAAAAATTAGCTCAATGATCTCCTGCTGATGTCCCGGTTTCATCATCGATTCCTTTCTCACAAATCAAGATAAAATTACCATCCATTCAAAGGCAGTTCACTTCAGACGACACGACAACAGAACGCGAAAAGGTTTAGTCAAATTAAGGTGATTTTCGTGTGTGAAACTCTAATCTACAGTTGCTCTTTAGCAGAGAGAAGACAACATACATAATGTCTGGCCTTAGTCTCGCACGGTGTCATTGGACTTTGTTGTAAATTTGTGATAATGGAGGTTCTCATTTTTCCCAGTCGTGGATCCCCCAAAAACACACATTACTGTGTCGAAAGCGATTTTTGGCTTTTAAATCACAAGAGAGTCGAATTTCCATTTCTGTCTCCACAGGGCAGAGAGGGAATTTGACTGTCGTTGATTAGAATCTAAGAGGCTCAAATCACTGCTTAGAATCATCACAGGCCATTAATGGAATGAAGATCTTTTCTATACTCTTTTTGTAGGGACTGAGTCCCTTCTTCATGTGGCTACCTGCGCGTAGTTTTGTAAACCAGAAGAGACCAATTCATGCATTGGACCTGTGATTGAGATTCTAGTCACAAGTGACGTGTACAAGAGAATTGTCTGTGTATAATGTATCCTTTAATCTCCAGTGTTTGAGAGTGACTTCATTTGAAGAACAAGTTGCTGTCTTCATGCATTATTTATCCTTTTTCTTCCCTCATCAAGTCTTGCATTTAAATTTTCCACTTTCATTGCCGATGGTTGCTTGTGACTAAGATACTTCCTACCTTCTCGATGAAGTGAAAAAAAATATATATAAATAAATGAAACAAGAAGTGCGTGTGAGTGGTGTTTGATTCTGTACTCATCATCATCTCCAGTCCAGTTTCCTCCTTTCCCACTCTTGGTTGACCTTTTGAAATGTGATTTGTTTATCTTTCATTTGACAGGGATAAGAAATGCACAAGTCTAACCTTTTTACTTTCCATTCTCCCTTGCCCTTTGGTTTTTCAACTTGTCTCAGAATGCAGTCAAGAGCCTATATCTTTGTACCTGTGGCTGCGACGTGCTGTAGTGAATTAGAGCAGTTCATTATCAGTGGTCGTGACACAACCTTCAAGGTCTGCTTCAGCTCGTTAAGCAGTGAGTGTGGTCGTCTTAGAGTTACGGTAACTGGAGCTTGTTTCAGGAAAGGAGAGCCAGACAAGACTGACCTGCAGGGTTTGTGGTCTGGAGACCTACAGAAGTCAGTGTACTGTTACACTGAAACCAGATCAAGAAGCCGGAGCTCTGGAACTACTTGCATTTTAATATACAAAGGGTAAGAGATCAGAAGAGGCTCAAGATCTGGATTTACTACTTTGCAATATACAAATAGTATGAGGTCCAAATTTGAAGCCAAATCACACAATAATTCAGATTAAAATTGCCACTTGCGTCTATAAGTTACCCTAACTCTGTGAGACCATACTCAAGGGGAAATGAAAGGATAAGGTTGAATGGTCAGTTTTGACAAGTTGTGTAATATTTGATGTTTATAAAACAGAATAATAATAATAATAATTATGATGCTTGACTCACGTGTCAGTGGTGTTTAAATACGCAGTGGTGTAGAGTCGGCAGCAGCCCCCCTCCCCCCTCTCCCCCATAGGTGTAGGTGGTGACCAGTTGTTGTTAGTTATTGTGAAAACACGACAAAAAATGATCGCATATTTAAAAGGCAGGCTTCATCAACAATAAAAAATTATGTTGCGAAGTAATGGAAGTTTATTAACCTTTATGAATGGGAGTGTATTGAAGTGAAAAGATGTGCTATTAACCTTGATTTTTTTAATGATTGAAGCCAAAAGTTTCTTAGATTAAAATCAAACATCTTGCATTCAAGCGATTTAATGTTGCAATAGCTCATTTTGGTAAAAAAAAAATCATAAAAGTTAGTGTATAAGTAAGAGTGTTATGATTCAGTTAACCTTTAAAGTAAGATGATTCATTTGTTACTTTGGATATAAAACTTTGTACTGTTTCAGTGGCTTTTCTGGGTGGAAATATATCGTGATGACATTCAACCCCTTCTTGTGGATGTATGAAAAGCAGTATTACCGTGCAAAATAAATTTAAGTGACTCATGTTACTGAGCTATGTGAATTCAGTAACTCAAGTTACTAAAAAAAAACATAAAATTCAGTAACTCATCTTGCTGAACATATAATTTTCAGCAAGGGCTTCAAGATGTCAGCAAAAGTGCTGAAAAAACAGAAATATGTTGAAGTAAAAAGGATAGCAATTTGTCACTAAGTAATAAGACCAACGTTGCTTGGCTTTCAGGAGCTAAAATGAGCTATGACAGGTGAACCAAGATGATACAGACGTATGGTAGATATCTGAAATTTCCTGAGAACATTCGTAATTTAATCACTCCTGGCAATACAATGAGAAAATTGTCAGCACCGAAAAGAGACACAAAAGGTATGAGCAGTTATTAATTGTTTGGATTGTGGTAACTATGAATTGCCACATGATTTTTGTGTAGAGAAAGTCCCATGGAAAGGATGAACATTTAGCGTTCTGAAAAATTTACACATCTGTAATTTGATTTGCAGATGTTAATATCTCTTCAGGGGCGTCAGTAAGTAGCACCAAAAGAGAAGCAACTTCGAAAGGTGGCTTGGAAGAGGAGGTATCTGCATAAACAATGAAACAGTGAGTTTAACAAATCGTATTAACAATAAGCTTTGATGACAACTTGGTATTGTACCAAGAATGACTGGAGTGCACCGTTTGTTAAGCCATGCTTCTTGCTCATTTTTAGAGACTGGAATAAACTGTTTACAGTGCACATCAGCGAAGTAATTTGAGGTATGATGTAACTAGGGTAGAAAAACAGGCAGGAAAGTAATTTTACACTGAGTACCAAATGTACAGTAAATAAATGTGTTTGAACTTAAATTTATAGCACAAAGAGGCCCTCCTCGGCTTAATTAATTGGCTTATTCAGGGTTACTAGGTAGTCTCAGTAGCACAAAATCTAAATTTCTGTCACAAAATGGAAAAAAGAAATGAGGATGTGTCCTAAGAAATGACAGGTGCAAATGGCACTAAATGAAAAATTCTGCGTGTGTTCCGCAAATGATTGAATATCGTATTTCAGCCATTAGCAAGTGGCTAGTTTATCCCATCAAAATGGAGCAGATCGTTCAAATGGTTTAACCGGATCTAGCTACCCTTCAATGATTTATGAAAACGATCAAATTCAACGTCAGACTAAAAAAAAAAGGACGTAAAATATTCCAAAACAAATAATAATGTAATTTTTAGAGAAAACGTCAGTGCTGTGTATTTTGGTTCCCTCAGAGTAATTACAGTACATCAAGATTCTCATATGATGTTGACAGTCTAAATTGCCTAAACACTTTTAGCATACAATCAATTTTCTAATAGAATAATTTGTTGGACCTCCACGCTGCTTGTACCCTAGATACACAATGCCAAAAATCATTATGTTGCCTAGTGATGTTATCAGTCAGACTTTAAAAACTTGTTTTTTATTACTGCTTCTCTCAATCTTAAAAACTACTTGCCTCAGTGACTAATTCCATCAGTCTGCAAGGTACTGAGGTCTAGTGATCTTGAAAATGACTTCGTTTAGTGGCTGATCTACTAGTTCGCACAGAAAACCAGTTGGCCAAGTGACTGATTCAAGCATTCGTTCTAGAAAACCACTTGACCTAGTGATTGATTCCACCAGTTAGTCTTTATGACCATTCAATCCAGTGACTAATGAGATGTAAACAGCCTTTTCCGAACAAGAGTAATCACTAAAATGATGAAGTCTCAAGTCTTAGACTACCCTCGATTATGTTGGCACTACCTTGAAGGTAAATTAAGGCACAGTATACAATTAAAAGGTTTACAAGTTAAAGTTTGGTGGTTTCAGTCCTCCCACAGGGTATTGTCTCTCGGACGGACGTCAGCTGGGTAACCCCAACCCCCCACCATGTGGTAGACAGTCTCACTAACGCCCCTTGACGGGGAGCGAACTCTGGTCTACGAGGCCAACACGTTACCAACTGTACTAACCATATCCTATCATAGTAATTTATGAGATATTGTCAAAAGTAATTGCAATTGTACGCAAAGAAAATTGAAGCACAGCTTCCATTGCTTATCATAAAATATTTGAGAATGAAGGTATGAAATAATGGCAGTTTTCAATAGCTTGTAAGTTTGAAAATGTTGACTGTCAAATAATATTGAGAAGCAATCCTTGTTGAACAAAATCTAATTTGCGACGAAGGTCTAATTAACTTTCACAGACATTAAAATTTCAGAATAGTAAACCTCTACAAGAAGATAAGCACAACTTGAGAGAAGCACTTTCCATCATTTGATAAGTGATTTGGCTCTAAACCTCTGATTATTATGTGCATTACACGAACAAGGAACATACTGTACTAATCAGGTAAATGCCACAAGCATTGTCATTCAGACACTATGAACAGGATACACCAGAATGCCTGGCTGTTAATTTATTGCATCATACATAAGCAAAGAAGAGTACAATTCTGGTAAAGAATAAAGCTAAAAGTAAGAAATCAATTAATATTAGAAATGATAATAATTCTACTCACTCATAGAGGTATATTCTCATTGCATACGAAATTAGTCCAAAATCTTATGCTTAATGGTATTTTATTAATTTTATCTGGACATGCTTCATGCCATTCTTCCTGCCGCAAACAGTTTATTTTCTTAAGTATGATAAGATTTATAGATAAAGGGTCCCGGTCTTAATGTATCTATCCTGGGGATGTTTTTTTGCCCATAGCCTTTAAGGCTGTGGGGCAAGGCTTCCCAAGCCTTCTTATATAACCGGCTTTAATGTGACAAAAATTATTGGTGTGGTTAGCACCAACATCCAGTCAGTTTCAAAACAAGAACCACTGGTGTCCGCAAACTTGGTGCATAGTTGTGAAAGGAGCCAAAACATTCCACAAGTTGCGCAGAATCATTTCATATGAGGTATAAGTAAAGTGGAATATCAGTAAGAACATAATAATCACATTAGTGGCTTCAGTTTTCTAGATTATTGCTGATGGTGAGGACGCTCCCTGTGGAAGGCCGAGAATTAAAGAATAGCAAGAGATGATAATATGCAGAAAGATCACTAGGCTAGCCTTAGCCATATTTGTATCCCCCTGAGGGTACTCGTCTCTAAAACCACTAACGGAGAGAGATGTGGTAGATCTATATAAGAGAGATGTCCTACTTGTCTCTTCACAACTACAGGAAAGTCCATGAAGCTGTTCTTGTCTGAAGCAAGAATGAACCTTCCTCATCCTCAACAGTGGAAGTCGATCTTGATGGTTTGTCAATGGGTTAACCCGAAGGAATTTCTGTTCCTTTGATATGTGAATCAAGCATCAAGACTTTCACCCCGCTAAAATCTGCAAAAAGCTTTTCTCTATCCTCCAGACTTACTGCCCTTGTAATATATGTTGAGGTGTATTTGTAGTAACAACAGTGCCTGAAGGCCTAGTATGTGCAGATAATAGAGAGAGAGAGAGAGAGAGAGAGAGAGAGAGAGAGAGAGAGAGAGAGAGAGAGAGAGAGAGAGAGAGAGAGATGGGAGTGGTTAGATGATGATCGTTACTAGTACAATTAAAATGTAAATACAATGTGCAAAACAGATATTAAAAATATTGACTACAATCATGAGAGAGAAAGTCAAATGGCTAAGACGAGTGGTACTGGTTAAACCAAATTGCTACCAAAAGACTCGAAAAGTGAGGTCTAAGTAGCACACACAAATCACAATAAGAACAAAAATAGGCAACGAATGGAAACCAACCCAGCTATGACGAAGAATGCATTTTCCTTGATGACTGCTACAAAATCAGTATCAAATATAGTGTCGTACCATCATTAAAATTATCTTGGAAATATTTAGACCATTTAATACACAAAAGGAAATATCAGGTAATGAAAGGGTTATCAACCCTCTATGATGTACAGGGTCCCATTCCCTAAATGTCTGTAATAGTGGAGAACAGAGGCAAAGACACAAAATGGGAATGACTTAAAAATTAACCGGATCATGCAGCCCTCTTAAACTTTTCCATGTTTGATCTAAAATTCAGTCCGATGGTAAGACACCACACTAAAATTCTTATAACCAATAACCTGAACAGGCATCATGCCACGATGTACTGAAACAAATTTAGTATACTTTTAAATCGAATTATATGGGTCCATTCCAAGTCTGCCTGGTGGCAAAAGACATACTATATCATACAGCACAGTGAAAGTGAAATAACCGAGGGATCTACTTGATGTGACCTAATGGTGGCCGGTAATAAAGTCACAAGGAAAAATTAAAAATATTTCTTGGGGGTCATTATCTTCATGATATTTACAATCTTTTGTTTATGTTTTTACGGTAATCCCCAACGGGCTCGTACTAAACACGCCGCAAAGGTGGACACGCACTGGGTTAAAAAAAAAAATCCCCAACTGGCTTGTACAAAACACGCGCAAAGGTGGATACATAACGGGTTAAAACCCTTAAAGGTCATTATCAAGGAAAGATTATGTTGACTTATTTTCCTGTGCCTTTTTTTCTGTGGCTTTTTTTACCTGTGACTTTTTTACCTGGATTCGACCTAGTTCTCGTATCGACATACAAAATGAAGTATGTCATCATGGAAAGGTAGTTCCTAAGCCACTGAAATTAGTTCCCTAGCAAATTCACAGTTGGGGCATATTTGTCGAAGACTGCTCAAGGTCAATACACTTCTCAGGTGCATCAGAGGAACTCACAGTTACGCGGCTGTAGTCTTCGTTCAAGATCTACAGTATGCCTGTACTTCTGTCAGGATACTTGACTCTACAGAAGGTAGGTGCATCCAATTCAGATGTCATCGTCTCGAAGGCTGACAGATTTACTGCGACAGTTACTCTCTAGCTTCCAGAGAACCTATAAATTTTGAAGGATGAGGCACTTTTGCTCCTTTCTCACAACCCCAGAATTTTACTTTACAGCTATAAATAATTATTGATAAACAATTGAAAAATTATGAAAGATAAACATTAATTATGCAGCGTAAAAAAGTAACAATAATAACAAAGGCGGATAAAGAGACATTGACTAGTATTTTTTATATAAAATCTTTCCAGCATTGATTGAATAGTAATCGCGTTTACCGCACGTTGCTTGCATGTTTGCATGCTTTTTATACCTCACTTAACTGCGTGCACTTGCGCAAAAAAAAGAACCATGCAGAATATATGTTAACGGGAAACCATTAGCTCTCAACTACGTACGCATGACTATTTAATCATGTTATAATAGCAATCCACGGTAATTCGATAATGATTCAACATCAAAAATGATAAAAAGGGAACGTTCAATTTACATTAAGCTAATACACATGAAAATTTATGGACTAAAGTTGATAGCCATGGCAATATTTTTCGCCAGGATTTCACTTAACGGCCATACTTCACCCTATAGGCTGATGATGATGGCCAATAAAGTGTTTACTTGTATGGCCATGGACTAATTTAAACCGCAGATGTTTGCCTACGATGAAGAATTTCCAAGAGATCCTCAACAACGCTGAATTTCCATTTTGAGTCTCCGGGAGAAAGCATTTTGGAAATCGCATCCTGCCTCGGTTTTCCTCAGCTCTCCATAAAACCTTGCCTCGTTTTTCCTCAGCTCTCTATAAAACATTGCCTCGGTTTTCCTCAGCTCTCTATAAAATCTTGCCTCGGTTTTCCTCAGCTCGCTATAAAACCTTGCCTCGGTTTTCCTCTGCTCTATAAAACCTTGCCTCTTTTTTCCTCTGCTCTATAAAACCTTGCCTCTGTTTTCCTCAGCTCTCTATAAAACCTTTTCTCTGTTTTCCTCAGCTCTCTATAAAACCTTGTCTCGGTTTTCCTCAGCTCTCTATAAAACCTTTTCTCGGTTTTCCTCTGCTCTCTATAAAACCTTATCTCGGGTTTCCTCTGCTCTCTATAAAACCTTGTCTCGGTTTTCCTCTGCTCTCTATAAAACCTTGTCTCGGTTTTCCTCAGCTCTCTATAAAAACTTTTCTCGGTTTTCCTCAGCTGGCTATAAAACTTGGCCTCGGTTTTTCTCTGCTCTCTATAAAACCTTTTCTCGGTTTTCCTCAGCTCTCTATAAAACCTTGTCTCGGTTTTCCTCTGCTCTCTATAAAACCTTGTCTCGGTTTTCCTCTGCTCTCTATAAAACCTTGTCTCGGTTTTCCTCAGCTCTCTATAAAACCTTGTCTCGGTTTTCCTCTGCTCTCTATAAAACCTTGTCTCGGTTTTCCTCTGCTCTCTATAAAACATTGTCTCGGTTTTCCTCAGCTCTCTATAAAATCTTGCCTCGGTTTTCCTCAGCTCGCTATAAAACCTTACTCGATAAAAAACTTGGCCTCTGTTTTCTCTGCTCTCTATCAAACCCTTTTCTGTTTTTTTCTTCAGCTCTCTATAAAACCTTGTCTCGGTTTTTCTCAGCTCTCTATAAAACCTTGCCTCGGTTTCCCTCAGATCTCTATAAAACCTTGCCTCTGTTTTCCTCAGCTCTCTATAAAACCTTTCCTCGGTTTTCCTCTGCTCTCTATAAAACCTTGCCTCGGCTCTCCTCTGCTCTCTATAAAACCTTGCCTCTCGGTTTTCCTCAGCTCTCTATAAAACCTTGCCTCTGTTTTTCTCAGCTCTCTATAAAATCTTTTCTCGGTTTTCCTCAGCTCTCTATAAAACCTTGCCTCTGTTTTTCTCAGCTCTCTATAAAACCTTGCCTCGGTTTTCCTCAGCTGTCTATAAAACCTTGCCTCAGTTTTCCTCAGCTCTCCATAAAACCTTGTCTCAGTTTTCCTCTGTTTTAAAAACTTGTCTCAGTTTTCCTCAGCTCTCTATAAAACATTTTCTCAGTTTTCCTCAGCTCTCTATAAAATCTTGTCTCAGTTTTCCTCTGCTCTCTATAAAACCTTGTCTCGGTTTTCCTCAGCTCTCTATAAAACCTTGTCTCGATTTTCCTCTGCTCTATAAAACCTTGCCTCTGTTTTCCTCAGCTCTCTTAAAACCTTGTCTCTGTTTTCCTCAGCTCTCTATAAAACCTTTTCTCGGTTTTCCTCAGCTGGCTATAAAACTTTTCCTCGGTTTTTCTCTGCTCTCTATAAAACCTTTTCTGGGTTTTCTTCTGCTTTCTATAAAACCTTGCCTCGGTTTTCCTCAGCTCTCTATAAAACCTTGTCTCGGTTTTCCTCAGCTCTCTATAAAAAAACCTTTCCTCTGTTTTCCTCAGCTGGCTATAAAACTTTGCCTCGGTTTTTCTCTGCTCTCTATAAAACCTTTTCTCGGTTTTCCTCAGCTCTCTATAAAACCTTGTCTCGGTTTTCCTCTGCTCTCTATAAAACCTTGTCTCTCAGTTTTCTTTTCTCTGCTCAGCTCTATAAAACCTTGTCTCTGTTTTCCTCAGCTCTCTTTAAAACCTTGCCTCGGTTTTCCTCAGCTCTCTATAAAACCTTGCCTCGGTTTTCCTCAGCTCTCTATAAAACATTGCCTCGGTTTTCCTCAGCTCTCTATAAAACTTTGCTTTGGTTTTCCTCAGCCGTCTATGAAACCTTTCATCCTTCTAGAAGCAGGTCTACCGCTTCTTATTTCCCCCTAAGCCTTATCCATCTAGCTTTCTTGGGGCCTGGGCTAGAAAATGATATTGGGGTAACCGTTCGTTTGGCCTCTGCATTTTAAAAAAATGAATATCCCTTCACGGAAATATATGCCGTTCTAAAAAGGAAACCAGTAACGCTAGTCTCATAGTATATAATGCAATCTTTTTAATATTTTATATTTAGGACCCCCTCCTTATTCATAGGTAAAACAAAGTAAAGCTGCATGAATATCTTCGTATACATACTGATTATATCAAATGAGACCTTCTATAATGAATGATGGACGTTCGTGCATACACTGAATGAATTCCTTTTCGTTCAGCGCTACCTATACACACACACACACACACGCGCGCATATATATATATATATATATATATATATATATATATATATATATATATATATATATATATATATATATATATATATATATATATATATATATATATATATATATATATATATATATATATATATATATATATATATATATATATATATATATATATATATATAAAGTCTTCAGTGACTTGAATGCTATTTATAAATGTATGTATGTATTTATGTATATCTTGAGTTGTCTTGATTTATTTGTTTTACTCTTCACTTTACTTAATTTTTGCGTGTCATATATTGACACACGTTTATTCTTCAAAATAATGACATTTTACGGTAGTTTAACGATAATGCTTGTACATTTTGAATAACAGTAACAAGCAATATTTATACAATTTTTTAATGTCTCGTGGTAACAGTAAGCAGAGAAAGACAAGTACTAGTTCCGCGGTAATACTGATTTAACTTGACACTTCAGCCTGCAATTTAAATGCAGAAGACACCCGAAGCATAAATCTCATATTCATCGAAGCTCTCGTATTCCAGTTAGCTACCTGCAGACAAACAATGCGTTTGAGGAATTTTAATCAAGGTGTAAGCTAATCAACCGTAAAGAGAGAACGATCAGTCTAACTGCTGTTTCCAGTGATATCTACGTAAGATTCTCAGTTGACTTTCACAATGAGCATAACCGACTGCTAATATCTTGAGTAGCCTGGCCACGACGTAGCTCAGATTAATTAGAATATTTCGCTTTTCATGAATAAGTTGAAAAAATCCAAATATATTGCTCGGAAAAAGAGCAACCCAGCCAGGAGTGTATCCAAGATTCCACTTACATGAGTCCCAAACCCGAAAATGAGAGGAAGGGCTGGGGTGGGGCAGTAGGGATTGATTAACTTCGGTCTAGTTCTAGACTATGGATGGGCTTAACGCTCGTTGGTGAAACGTGTTAAATGATTATCTCATAGGATTCTAATGCCTAAGGTACTGGGCCAAGATGAGGCTGGAGCCCCAACGGAGAAAGTGAGTAGGAAAAGATCTTACAATGTGGAAGCGCTCTATGCTAGTTGGATGATTGTTTTGAAAACAGTTGTTGTTGGTGTGACGTCTTTCCGACCCGCGTGGCGAGGGAAAGGCAAATGAAACACGAGGTGCGCACCTTAGGAACGTTTCTTTAACATTCGAACACATATTCGATCTTGATTATAATTAGTGCCATTGTAGAATTAAATTCTGGTTATTCTGTCGTTACAGCAAACGCTCCGGAAAAGATTTCGTATCTAATAGCGGGGTATGTAGCTTTGGACAGGTGTTCCTATTACCCGTGTTTATCAAGATGTTCCAAACCCATTCAGCGGATGATGTAAACAAAATTACGCGTGAATAGTTCTGATGGACTGAAAGGTACGTAAGTAAACGCACGTAAAAACCCAGAAGATTCCTCTATTACTATTGACATCGACCTACCCAGTCGAGGGATGGAGGCTGAGCTTGAGGGAGGGAAAACGGGCTCTTCTTGGTTCGCTGGCCGGAACTCCTTGGAATATCCTTATCCTGATCCTCGTTTGTATTCATCCTTTCGCAATGAAGTGAGTCTTGTTGTTGTTATTGTTGTTGATGATGCGATACGGATATGCCGTGTGGATGATGTTATTCGCTGATGTTTACGCTATGTCGTGTTTATTTAGCTACTTTGCAATGTCTTCTCAGGAACAAATATTCCTTTGGAACATGACATTAACTGGTTTACTAATGAGGCGATGGTAAAATACCGATCGAGAAGGTAAGAAAGATAAAAGAAGGATTAATGGGGGCGGTAGGGGAAGGGGATGTGATAAGTGTAGATCCAGGCAAGGAGGAATATGTGTGTACGTGTGTATGTATGTGTGCGTGTGTGGATCACATTACACACTTTTTATTGAGGAATTTAAGATTGAAAGGCGCGGAGCTGGGCATGGCTCGCATAGGACCAGAAAAACTGTAGACTTAATCGAGGTATGATGTGGAGGAAGATGAGGATGTTTGGTGTAAAAGGTATTTTTATTGAGAGCGACCGGAGCTTTAATTATATTATTATTATTATTATTATTATTATTATTATTATTATTATTATTATTATTATTATTCAGAAGATGACCCTATTCATATGGAACAAGCCCACAGCAGCCATTGACTTGGAACTCAAGCTTCCAAAGAATAAGGTGTTCATGATGAAAGTGAAGCTTGTTTTATTGTAAAAATGAGTCTCAGACAAGGGCAGGTTTTGCTGTGGGTTTTATATGATGGAGTGGTGAGAGGAAATCGGGAAAAGGAAAGATATAGTTGCAAAGTCTGAGGGATAAGGAAATGCGTTATGAATGAAGCATAGAGTTGCTGATGTTTTCACGGGTTCAGTATCTCTCAATCATAGCGAAGCAAAGCCATGAGAGAAGCTGGTGAATGAAAAAGCTGGAAGGTATTAGTAAGATGAGAAGTTGAAAATGTGGATGTCTGTAAAAGTAAGGTTATGAAAGTAAACAAGAAGAGATGAGAGAGTCACCACTCCTCCTTGGGGATGATGTTATCAAGATTGATAACAGCCTTACAACTTGACTGAGGACAGCTGTAGAGGGAGCCAGCTGTATCATCCAACGAGCTCGTTTGAACTCGGAACCCAAGTTTCCATTTCCTGAGATTTAAATCCTGAAATGGGAAGACATAAGCTAGCACAGAGGGCATAACATTCAGCTGTGCTGATAAGTCCAGATCACCCAAAGGACTGTCAAGTTATGCCACTTAGCAGTCACCCATGTGACAGGATGTCGCTTATTCTGATTTTAGGGCAAAAGCAATTGATTCTGTGTACCTTACCCTGGACCCATTCATAGAAAGTGTTTTAATTTCCATTTTGAGCCAGTAAACATCGCATCTTAAAATGGAGAAAGATTTTTAGCAAAGATTATGGAAACGAGGATTATGGCGAATTTTATCTGCACTGGGGACTCAACGTGTATCTTTTCTTGAATTAGTGCTGCTGTGTTACCTGGCTTATCACTAATGTTAATTCATAAACGCACAGCTCCTTCCAACGGCTAGGTGCATATTAGTGACAGAGGACATTCGTTCGAGTCTCCAGAGATTGAGAAATTACCAGCGTCAAGGTTTGTGGGGTTAAGTAATCTGCAAAGTAGCAGGAAATGAAGTTCTTTCCCTGAACTGGCTTCAAGACAAGATAACTAATTCATTAAAAGGTGTAACTGCCGTTACATCAGTAATAGGAAGCCGTTCTTTCATAAACTCATATAAAATAAGAAGACTAAAATAGTAACCTTTGTGGAACTTGCGAAAGACCTCAAGATTCTGATGAGAGCAGAAATTAATCACGATGAGGCCCGGAGCCCACTGGAAAATGATAAGGAAAAGCGACAGAAACGTGAAGAAAAAGATTAAATTTAATATTTTCACTTATGTCACCCAAAAATGTATATGAAACCATTTTAATTGAAAGTGGTTGGTTCTGGAGGCTGTTTATGCCTATTAAATCCTTGGTTCCATAAACATTCTGCTGTTATCCTGTATTTTCGTTAGCCCTCTAGATAAATTAATCACCTCTTATAATCGGAATGCCAGTTCTTAAACTACATGGTATTGTCGTCCAAACAGTCAGACTGACCAAGTCCTAGTACTAGGCATTTATAAAAAAAAAAAAACGGAGTAAACCTGACCAAACTGGTTGAACTGACAACATACTCTGAGAAGCAATGAACACTTGTCCACCGCATGGTAACATAAACAGAAACTTTATGGTGTTGCAATAATGTGGCAAAGCTTTTATAGGAGATACCAAGAAATACCAAGAAATGACAATGGTGCCACATAAACCAATAGGGATTTTAGAAGGCCCTCAAGTAAGTATATCATACTTATGTGAAAGATGGAGAAAAAAATTATGGTGTCCATCTCCATCTCTCTCTCTCTCTCATTTTCTTTCTCTCATATCATGGTGCCTAATGACGATGAAATTCCGTTGATTATAAATCAACACACGTGTCCAGGGTTGTGTCTTGCACCTAATTATAGTCCCAGGTAAGAGACCAGAGCCTTTTAAGTGACCGCTCGATCAAGTTAGGGTAAGTAAAGAGGAGAACGATGTAGATGGAGAAATACTGGGGGAAAAAATTCATAAAAAACAAGTGAGCCGTAAAGATAACTATATGTAGAATGCAGAAAACAAAACTCTGCTCGAGTTGCTATATAAATGACAGTTTACTCACTCTGTCAGAGCTTAAAATATGGCTGAATGAAATTTATTTGATTTGTCTGAGTCACCTTGATGATAACAGCACTAAGAGTAGAACTCAGTTCTGATTTCAGTTAATCTAAGTTCATATATGTATTGTATATATATATATATATATATATATATATGCATACATATACACACATATATAGTATATATACATATATATACAAACACACACACATATATACATTTATATATATACATGCATACATACATACATACTGTATATATATATATATATATATATATATATATATATATATATATATATATATATATATATATATATATATATATATATATCACATACATACACACACACACATACATTATATATATATATTTATACATATATAATACATAATATATAATATATACACATACATACATACTGTGCACATACACGTTAGCGACAGAGCCTCTTAGGTGACCTTGGGATCGACGCTGCGTGGATCCCAATTACCCATTCACCAGTGGCTACTCACATGACTTGGTATGTCTACTTTTAGAAGTTGGTCCAGTTATGACGTGAGAGATTAGCGAGAGAGATTTTCTTTCAGACAAGAGCTTACCTTTGAAAGTGGTCGGGATTTTCCAGGTGGGTACAATTTTAGGCAATACGGACCTAAGCTTTTAGAAGTAATAAGTATATTTTGTTATTAACTCTCTCTCTCTCTCTCTCTCTTTATACTTAGGGGGGTTCAGTTCTGTGGGTTTACTTTGAGACTTAATAACGAGTAAAAACTTTTCTTCTCATATTACATGAACGTACATTTATTATAGAAAATAAGTCATATAAAAAACTTACCTGTAAAATCTTACAGGAAATAAATGCTTGAAAATACAATCTTCATATGATAATACACCTCATTAAATTCTTTCGCAATTTTCAGGCTAACGGCTTTCCACATCCTTGTATATCACCTATCAATGCTCGGCTCAGCAACGTCAAGCTATGACTCTTGGGTAGCCGACCTAGTACGTACAATTTGAGTGTTTTTATAACTTTGGAGTAGGACTAGATGTGGTGATCCATTTTTAATGTGGAATAAATATGGAGATCTATTTAGCGTTTTTTTAACATGAAATAAATATAGAGATCTGTTTAGCGTTCTTTTTAACATGGAATAAATTCGGAGATCCATTTAGTGTTCCATTTAGTGTGGAGATCCATTAAGTGTTTTATTTAATGTGGAGATCCATTTAATGTTCTGTTTAACGTGGAGTAAATGTGGAGAACCATTTAGCGTTCATTTTAAGTGGAGTGAATGTTGAGATACATTTAGTGTCATATTTAACATGGAGTAAATGTGGAGATCCATTTAGTGTTCATTTTAACGTGGAGTGAATGTGGAGATACATTTAGTGTTCTGTTTAACGTGGAGTTAATGTGGAGACCCATTTAGTGTTTATTTTAAGTGGCGTGAATGTGGAGATACATTTAGCGTCATATTTAACATGGGGTAAATGTGGAGATCCATTTAGTGTTCATTTTAACGTTGAGTGAATGTGGAGATACATTTAGTGTTCTGTTTAACGTGGAGTAAATGTGGAGACCCATTTAGTGTTCATTTTGAGTAGAGTGAATGTGGAGATACATTTTATGTTCTGTTTAACATAGAGTAAATGTGGAGATCCACTTAGTGTTCATTTTAACGTGGAGTGAATGTGGAGATACATTTAATGTTACATTCAACAAGGAGTAAATGTGGAGGAGATCCATTTGGTGTTCGTTTTTTGAACTGTGGTAAGCGCCTGCTCATTATGTTTATCGGAAAACTATTTCAGAATGCTCCATTCCATAGGATTATATTCCGATCCCTATGATTATAAATATGCAATGTTTGTAGACTGAGATTAATTTGACATGAAATGGTACTATGTTGGATATACTGAAATAATCGAGAAGATGAAATAGGAGCAAGATTAGTTATACAATTCTGCTGATTGACAACATTTTAGCCAGCGTGACCAGATTTGCATTCATGTAGTTTTTGATATATAATGACTTTACTAATCTGGATCCTGCATTATAAGAAATTTACGACTTAAGATCATCCAAATTGCTGATTGAAAAAAAAAAAATTGTCGTAACCATAAAAAAATGTTTTTACTTGACAAAGTATTTTAAAAATAACTACTTTGTTTGTTGTCCTGATTAGACAGATTTTCTTTGCAATTTCCTTCTCTTTCTGTTGCTTTGAGCAAAAGCATATTGTTTCTGTAGAAAATTGTTTACAGTTTATTTTTTTTTACGCTACAAAGTACTGGAATGATAACTCGGTCATTCAGTTTCATGATTAAACGAATTTTTGTTTTCCTTTTTTTTTGTTTCCTTTGAGCAACAGTAGAATGCCACACACAGTGTTATACCCAAAATCAGTGTTGACATTACTGAATTAATCTTTTGTTTTTACAAGTGAAATTTCAGTGACAACTAAATCACGTGTTTTCAAGATGAAATGAATATCCAGTTTTTACCTTTTACCTTTTTGTTCTGAATATCAGCGCAACATCTCTTTAGAGAGTTTTGAAAAGAGTTAGCAGTTTACCAAGTGAATTCTTGTCCGTCACAGGAACCTGGGATGATCATCGAAACAATTTACGGAGAAGGGAAGACCTGTCACTGTAAAGTTCCTACCTCCAAATCTACCTCACCAGCCACTACTCCCACAACCACTACAACCACGACAACCACGACAACTACGACAACTACAACCAAAAAGCCACAACCTGTCGGATTCTACGGCCATGGTAACTGCATTCCTGTAACTTCTTTGTATTACTCTTCGGCAACAAAAGGAAATTTATCCATCATATTTAATCGTTCCTCCTAAGTAGGGTTCACTGGAATTTGTGGGCTTTAAAAGAAAATGCAACCCGTCAATCTAAGTATTTTATTTTTAGGTGTTGTGGGGTATGGTCAGTTCTCGGATGGGTGACCACCAGTTGATTCCAGACGCCGATGGTGTCTAAACTTCAGCGACCACTGCTGAAATTTGTGGCCGTCCTTAGGATTATGGTGGTTGGGGAAATAGGTAACAATGAGACCCGAAATGCCAACAGAGTGAGCGAGTCGGTGATCTCTTCGGATCTTTCCTAGATAAGTGACCCCCAACAAAATTTGGGGGTCGTTATCTAGGACTGATGTTTCTCGGGGGTCATTGTCTTTATGATATTTACAATCTCGTTTATGTTTTTACGGTAATCCCCAACGGGATTGTACTAAACATGCCGCAAAGGTGGATACAAAGTTAAGTATAGCTTAGTTTAACCAGACCACTGAGCTGATTAACAGCTCTCCTAGGGCTGGCCCGAAGGATTAGACTTATTTTACGTGGTTAAGAACCAATTGGTTGCCTAGCAACGGGACCTACAGCTTATTGTGGAATCCGAACCACATTATGACGAGAAATGAATTTCTATCACCAGAAATAAATTCCTCTAATTCTTCGCTGGCCGGACGGAGACTCGAACGCTGGGCCAACAGCGTGCTAACCGAGAGCTCTAGCCACCCCTCCAAAGAAGAACTAAGGTGGATACATACCGGGTTAAAACCCGTAGGGATCACTATCCAGGAAAGATCCATCTCTTCTGACTGTGTTATCGGACGTACCTCCCCGTAGCGGAAAGAATAACGCAACAAATGAATAGACGTGAGTTGACGAACAGATAAATAAGTACAAACAGAAACAGAATTGCCAGGAGAACTCTGGCAAAAGAGAGGAACACGTCCTTGTTATTCGTGAATTATTCCTCAAAATAAGTCGTTCAGTAATCGTGTAAGCTTTGATTTCTCTAATTCATAACATTATTGATAATTCAGTTACGTTGAGTTCACGGTCCGGCGGTTTTACTGTGACTGAATGTAAGGATATAAATGGATGGAGGCAAGGCTTTGTTCGAATATTTAATGTGAATATTAATAAATTCCGACTTGCTGGCTATTATCTCATTCAGAATACAATTCTTCGTCATAAATGTACACGAATATCAGTGAGAGAAATTTTTTCTTCTTTGCCAGTTGTGCAATAATAATAATAATAATAATAATAATAATAATAATAATAATAATAATAATAATAATAATAATAATAATAATAATAATTATTATTATTATTATTTATTATTATTATTAATATTATTTGAATGTCTAAATTGATGTCAAACCCATAACAATGCATGTGCACTACATATATACGTATATATATATATATATATATATATATATATATATATATATATATATATATATATATATGTATACTATATATATGTATATATATATACATACACACACACTATATATATATATATATATATATATATATATATATATATATATATATATATATATATATATATATATATATACATACACGTAAGTATACACACACACACACACTATATATATATATATATATATATATATATATATATATATATATATATATATATATATATATATATATATATATATATATGGTCTACTGGTCATACATATATGAGGTCTACTGGTCATATTCAAATGGTAAATGCATTCTAATCTTAAGGCAAATACGGTCTGCCCTGGAGCAAAAGCCTGTGCCAACACAAGGACGTCTTAATTTATAACTAACTAACTAACTGACTAACATTAAAGCGCAAAGACTTCTAATGGATAATAACAGTAATAAAAAATAGCAGTTTGCTCCAATCACATGGGACCAATTTCGTTCAAGGTTGTATTTAAAGAAATCGTTTCTCCTCACATGGTCGTGTTGCAAAGCCTGAACTATAAACAGCAATGGCCTTGGAATGGGGTAGCATGTACTACAGGCTATAATAACCAGGCTTCGGTACGCACTTGCGAAAACAAGTATAAAGTAACTTCAATGATTTATTTGGGGTCGTTCTGCGTAGATCTGGATTTTTTTCGGACTCCAGAAACGAAAATTTAGTCTGTTACATCTTCTCTCTATTTCTCCTAAATGATACTAGGTTACATTTTCTCACTCTAAAAATACCACTTTTCAAAATGATGAATATTTATTTTCTGATTTTTGATCTCTCTCATCAATACTGATTAATTTTCCCAGTACATAAAAGTACAGAAATGCTACTTCTTCATTCACAGATTTGGTGATTATTCATTCTCTCTCTCTCTCTCTCTCTCTCTCTCTCTCTCTCTCTCTCTCTCTCTCTTCTCTCTATATATATATATATATATATATATATATATATATATATATATATATATATATATATATATATATATATGTATGTATATGTATATATATATATATATATATATATATATATATATATATATATATATATATATATATATATATATATGCTTTTGGTAATGAGTGGCTTTCTGTAGAAATTCAATAATTTTTCATACAGTTGTCAATTACTTCTTTTGATTACCTTTTCCAACTGAATTAAAAAAAAGTCCCCCTATCCTAAGTAGCAAAAAATAATTATAATGTATTTTTTACCAACAGCTCCCTGCAATGTTGATTTGGTAGTGACCCCGACCACTGATATGCATTGGAAATCACCCAACTACCCTTCGAACTATCCCGATGGAGTCACTTGTAATCTCACGGTTACGGTGAGTATCAATCATTATTGGAAAACCTGATTGCTTTCCTTAAGAAGGCTTACAGATTCTCCATGATACATTTCCAGAAATCCTTAAGAATGATGTTACTAAGAGCTAGTTTCAGAGTCACAAGAAACTCACAAGATGATCCACTAATACCGCAATTACCATTTGCAGTGCAATTTATTGTCACGCATTATAAAGTGACTGTGTAAGTTCAGCCTGATATGTTGTTAACTGGTAAGCAAAACGGGGACGTGCTCATACTCAGACTGTTTAGATATCTTCCATTCAGACTGTATAGATAACTTTGGTCATTTAGACTGGAACTGGAAAAATGCCCCTTGAATAATCTGAATGTCCTTCATTGGTCAGTGAAACGGGGACATTGAGGTTGGTTTAGCGAAATTGAGAAACCATCTTTAACAGGACAAGCGCCAACCATTCTCAGCATTAAGTGGACATTCTCTTAGACTGGAGAAATTACGTCTATATGTCAGTGAAATGAGAGCATTGATTTTGACTAGGTAAACGTCTTTTATAGCTCAGCAAAATAGGTACGTGCATGTAGACTGATATGACATCGCCCACTCGTCAGAAAAATGGGGACATTCCCTTGGACTGGACAGATGTCGTCCATTGGTCAGAGAAACCGAGGCGTTCTTTAAGACTGGTAGCATACCATAACTGACCATCGAAATGAGGCCATCCTATTAGGCATAGAAATCTCTTCCATTCGTCAGAGAAAAAGGGACGTCCCCATGTTTGTCTCGTGACTTGACAACCCGACGTCACCAATTACCCGGGATTTAGTAGCGTTAGATGGTATCCGCAAGTGTTCTGGAAATAAGTATCATTGAAGTGAATCAAATACGTTGCCTAGGTACTAAGATTTTATAGAGTGCGGAATAAATATGTTACAGAATAATGTCAAGATACTCTCGGTGTTTTTTCTTCCTTCGTTTATTCTCTTGTGTGATATATTGCAGATAATAACCAATAATGGGAGTGAACGAAACCGTTAAAGATAGGAAGATATTACTAAAACATTCTGTTATGATTCTAATGCCTTCATTTCCATGCATATGAAAAAATGTGTAGCGCGTTTGTGCTCAGACGTTATCTAGTATTCCGTTGATTATTTGGGTCAATACTAATTCAGTGCATATCGAATTTAGTTGTGAGTATTATGCACGGCTGCCTATTGTTTATTAGCGTCACACACACATATACATAAGTATATATATATGTATATATATATACATATATATATATATATATATATATATATATATATATATATATATATATATATATATATATATATATATATATATATATATATATATATTGGGCATAGCTTTTCTCACTTGCACTTGTTAAATATTAATGTTGACTCTACAGTAATATGTCGTTATAAATATTCCCCTTTCTAAATATGACAATAACAGAAAATGTGTAAATTTTATGAGTATAGCCAAGGCCTTTTATTTTGTAGACCTCCAGTACAGATGCGAAATCATTTTCATAGGAGTTAGTGGCTTGGAGGAAAATAGAAGGAGTAATAGGCAACTATTTAATGCCTTACGCAGACGGCAAAGCAGGTCGTAGTTGAAGTAGGCGTTCAGATTGATTGTTTGTGGGCGTCTCGGTTGGTTGGGCCGAGCCCCAATCCCCACCCCGATAATTTATGGGCCCTCATTATGCAAGGGCCCATGGTAGCATATGATCAGCTTAATTTATTCCAACCACTTACTGACTGCTGAGATTTATAAGCCACGGAAATTGGTGGCATGCTTTATACTGGAGTAGGACGATTTCTGCATGGACTAAGGGAGAATCCAAGGATGGCATTCCCAAAACAATATTAGTAAAGATTCCGGTATTCTCAAAGACCCTGTCAAATGTTTGT
Organism: Macrobrachium rosenbergii; assembly: GCF_040412425.1. Lineage (NCBI taxonomy): Eukaryota > Metazoa > Arthropoda > Malacostraca > Decapoda > Palaemonidae > Macrobrachium > Macrobrachium rosenbergii. The sequence goes on from NC_089750.1 coordinate 61,304,051, forward strand.
TACTCTTGTTTTCAAGCATGATTACGATCATAAGTGAATTGTCCAGAGGCACTTCCTAGTGGTAACCAGCATTATTTTCTTTCTCGTCTAGCCACACTTTTTTATGTTCTTACCTGGAGGCTACTGGTGAGCGGGCACTTCACCTGTTGGTTCTCATTGTTCCCATGTGGTGGATGGCCAGTGAGTAACCTAGCCTCACATCATCATCAGGATCACGTGTCGCCAAATTTGGGCCCAGAAAGTACTCCTTTGCTGGCACCGTTCCCCTCCTGTCAAAGTAGCCCAGCAGACAGCATGCAGTCAGAGAATGTTCCTTTGCCCGGAAGGGGTTTCTGCAGAAAGCTGAATAATTTTTAGCAATAGTGAGACCGTCAGATCTTAAGTTGTATCTTCCCAGGTCATTACATAGGATTTCAGTGCAATACTGGAAGACGACATCCTGGTCTCTAGTACAGCAAATGCCTCTGGAGCGTGGTAATATTAAGCATGACTGACGTAGTTTTGTCTGAAAGATTCCTTATTCCCCTCTGAGCATGTTAAATTCTTTATTACGCTGTCCATCTGTTCAGCTTCCCTGTGGGGGACGCTGCTACCTTCATTTCACGAGAAGACAGAAGGCTGAGGTGACAGAAAACCTCTTTCAATTAATTACTTTATGTTTATCCTTTAAAGCAATGCTACGTGCCATTCCATAGTAGACGCCCATTCATTTAGAAATTGTCGTTAATCATGACATTTGTTGGGCGACAACGACGCCCCTTTTGGTAGTAAGCAAGATAAGAGGAAACTTTTTATTAAAAATGCCGATTAGAGTAGGAGTAAAATTCTGTTTATAGTCTGAACGAGAGCCAGCTGTGGCAGGGCGTTTTTAATTGAAATATAGTGACTTATGGATCCCTGTAAAGAACCACTGTTGGCCTTAGCGTCATTTTGAATACAAGTGAATTTTCTCACAAAAACTGAGTGACTTGTTATCACTAAAGGGCTTCAGTTATGCCAGACTTTGAAGTGAAGTTACCCCGTCCACAATTAAGAATCCCTGTGAATTTCTCAGTTTCGGTGTTTCTGGTCGAATATACAAACCGGGTTTGACTTTGCTTGTGACCAGGTAGTTTTGACTGAAGTTAGCCCCACGTGTTTAGGCTACACCGTTTATAATCTTTTTATTACATAAATATCTTCCATACTATTAATTTATAAGCTGACCTATATGTTAACTCCTGTATATTAAAGTCTTTTTTTTTTTTTGACGGTGCATATCCGCAGCTCATATCGTTAACTTTTTCATCCATGCATTGATTTTATTGTCTTGGAAGTCAGAAAGATATTCAAGATAAAGATAAGATATTTTTGGGTATTCACCACAACAATACAGTAGTTGAACATATATTGATACACCGGCCAATCTGAAATAAGATGGCAGCTTCAATGATATCAGCTGCCAATATTTATCATCAGTTTTAAAGAAGTCTATAGTTAGACTTTTTTTGCTCCCCTCGAAAGCTAAAGGATTTATTTTCCAGGTCCCCTCAGACATGAAGTTTTCAGTCATCACGATGACACCCTCTGCTGACTCCTTGATCTATGGAACCCCGTATTGTCGCCATGACAATTTGCAGTACATCAGTTCGGGAGGATCTGTTACTAGGTAAACACCAGGGTTCCTTCCTCTTTTGCCTCGTGGATGCTCTCTCTCTCTCTCTCTCTCTCTCTCTCTCTCTCTCTCTCTCTCTCTCTCTCTCTCTCTCTCTCTTTTTCGGTCAAGAAATGGATTACTAGGTATCGGTGTTTTCACTTATTTTTTTCATGAAAATTCTCCCTCTCTCACTCTCTCTCTCTCAGTATTATGCCAGTTATGTATTATATATATATATATATATATATATATATATATATATATATATATATACACATATATATTATATGTGTATATATGTATATATCTATATATATACCTAAATATATTATATGTACATATATACATATATAAATATACATTATATGTGTATATTTAAGTATTTACCTATATATATACACTAAATATATATATATATATATATATATATATATATATATATATATATATATATATATATATATATATATATATATATATATATATATAATGAATGATAAAAGTTGCTCTCCTTCACCAAATTTTTCCTCGCGCCTCGAGCATTCCACAAGGCTCCCTCAGAGCTGAAGATTCTCTCCCCGCTGCTCTTCCAGGTACTGTCAGCGCCTGCAGGTGATAACTGTGATCTCAAATACGGACGTTCCCAAGAAGTTCTTCCTGAGATTCGAGTCGACGCCTGCAGATGGCGGCATGACGGAGAGAGGATTCGATTTCCATATCAAAGGTTGGTGATTCTTAGTGCTTATTGGTTTTACTGATTGATTTTCGTAGTCAACTGCGTGCCCCATTTTGTCCGACCATTTTCAAAAGGACTCGATTACGTTATCAAAGTTCAAAGATTTTCTGTCATTGACTATTCTTTGTTTGAATAATTGATTGTTCGGTTTTAGCTTATCGTTACGTTTTAATTATATGTATTTAATTTTATCGTCTTTGTTGTCATTAAAACCCGAAGATTATCAAACAACCGGTTAAAAACTTTATAAGCTTTTCTATAACTTTTAATGTATTCATTTGTATACTTATTTAACACATTCACATTCGCAATGGAAATATCAGTTTAGGAACTAACCTTTTGAACCCATTGCTTTAAGCATGAAAGAATGTGGGACATATTGAAAACTACTAAAAATGAATCAACACCGTCTCGTAATTAATAGATAATATTTCTTTATTAACAGCAGTTAGCATGTATGGCTGAAGGCTGCTTGGCATTACCTGGCCTCGTAAGGTAAGTGATTATATGATCCAGTAGAGCTTATTAATTTATTTGTAAATCATTCTAACGTAATTAGTATTTATTTTTTATTTATCTGTTGCGATCAGTTGATTTTACGACATTTTTGACCTTTCGACTTTTTACTGTTTATAATCTGAAATGATTAAAGGAATATTCCTAAGACGCTATCCTTTTTACGTCTCTCTCTCTCTCTCTCTCTTTATATATATATATATATATATATATATATATATATATATATATATATATATATATATATATATATATATATTCCTATGAC
>NC_089750.1:61312206-61387206 GCF_040412425.1 Macrobrachium rosenbergii
TGGTGTCATTCCTGTCCACATCTACATTAGTTGCCTTTAGCAGATGAGAATATCGGGCAATTTATTTTAAGCAATTGTGTATATCGTGTTGCTCGTTAGCGCCGTTGGCACCTGTAATTTCTATAGACCTTTGCGCATCAGCTTAACGACTTGCGGTCGAAACAGTACGGCTACAGGTAGTTTCAACTTTGGGTGCTTTAGGCCCGCATTCGTTTGAGCCGTTGCAGAGTAGAAAACATGTTTGGAAGTAAACAATTAACATGCTTCTCGGCTTTTGCGTAGCAGATTAAAAGATACGGTAGCTTGTATAATCAATGCTTCAAGTTTGTCATTATGTTCTTAAAATTTAACGGCTGTCCATACATAGGCTTACACGCGATATACGTACGCGAACACGGATGTGAGTTAATTCAAATATAATAGTCTACCCACGCTGCGACTACAGTATTTTATGGAGGTAATCCGATACGACATAAATAAGACCTCCGTACAGGGCAGGTCATTCCTAATTCCAGAAGAAGACTGACATTAGAGGAACGCAGGTTTGTAGAAGCAATATTGATTTTGATGACCAGCAAACTATCACGTTAAATAGGGTTGGTAAGGGTTAGACACAAGGTTAGCGACGATGGAGATTGAGTGAGACTTGTTAAAGATAATATTGTAGCTAGGATCAGCCAGAATCATGTGGGATAATATCATACAAGGCTTTCTTTACTACTATAGATATCTATATAGTTCATTTGTTATGTGCTTTGAAACTACTGTACTGTACTGTAGATTCCGAAAAAAGATAAGTATATCTTAGTTTTACCAGACCACTGAGCTGATTAACAGCTCTCCTAGGGCTGGCCCGAAGGATTAGACTTATTTTACGTGGCTAAGAACCAACTGGTTACTTAGCAACGGGACCTACAGCTTACTGTGGAATCCGAACCACATTATAGCGAGAAATGAATTTCTATCACCAGAAATAAATTCCTCTAACTCATCAGCCGGCCGAGGAATTGAACTCGGCCCATCGAGTGACAGTCCGCAGCTCTACCGACTCACCCAACAAAGAGCTTGTAGATTCCGAACGTCTCTTTACTTCCAATAAGCAATTTGGACGAAGTTATTTTCATGTGTGTTTGTTTCTTCGTTTGTAATCTGTCTACGATGAGTCTCACATTAGGGTTTACAAAATCACTCTTGACTAAATTTCCTTCACCATGACGTCTCTCTCTCTCTCTCTCTCTCTCTCTCTCTCTCTCTCTCTCTCTCTCTCTCAATACTTTTCCCTGACATACCTTATCGAAAAGTATTCGGCTTGATTCCTGAATAATAACAAAGTGAGAGAAACCTGTGACAAATACATACGTCAGCAGGTGGTGGCAAATAGGGCAGTAAACGTAATGACTCATAACATGCCCATCGACCGCGGGCCACAATCCCAACAGGTTGTGACGCCATTTTGAATGTAAGTCAACTTTTCTGAAGTTTTGTCAAGCCAGTTTTGTTATATAATCAACCACACCGTAGCGGGGTAGTGCCGTCAGTACACTTCACGAGGTGCACTGTAGACATTGCTAAGGGTTCTTGGCAGCGTCCCTTCGGCCCCTAGCTGCAACCCCTTTTATTCATTTTACTGTACCTCCTTTCATGTTCTTTCTTCCATATTACTTTCCACCCTCTCCTAACATTTGATTCATAGTGCAAACTGCGAGGTTATCCTCCTATAACACCTTTCAGACCTTCTTACTGTCAATTTCCGTTTCAGCGCTGAATGACCTCGTAGGTCCCAGTGCTTGGCTTTTGGCCTAAACTCTATATTCCATTCCTATAATCAACCAGACAACCTATGCGTTTGAGAGAAAGTTTAATTATACTGTAAATCGATCGACTAATCAACCTCTAACTTAGTTTGTAACGCCAGTTCGATATAAATCAATTGGACAACTTTCCTTCTGTATTTAACATAGTTCGAGTGTACGGTAACTTGCTTAACCTTACACTTTATATGTGATGCCAGAATGTTACAAATCAATCAATCAGCAAACCTTCCACCAGCTTTTGGAGGAGAGAGAGTTTGTCAATCAATCAATCTCCTACGAGGTTTGTGATATGAATCAGCTAGTCAATAAGCCTCTTGTCCTGATTACATAATTTGTGAATCACTTAACAACCGCCCACCTACCCTTTGGTAACAGGTTTGTCACGGCAGTTCAAGTATAAATCAATTAACCAACCGTACCCTCCCCCCGAAGGGAAATAGTGCCGTCAGTGCACCTCAAGCAGTGCACTGTAGGAAACACTTAAGTTTCCTTGCAGCATACCCTTGGCCCCTAGCTGCAACTCCTCTCATTCCTTTTACTGTACCTCCGTTCATTTTACCTCTCTCCTATCTAAACCTCCACCCTCTCATAACAATTGTTTCTTAGTGTAGCGGCGAGGTTTTCCTCCTGTTACAACTTGAAAACCTTTCTGCTCTGAAGTGCCCTTTCAGCGCTGAATGACTTCATAGGTCCCAGCGCTTGGCCTTTGGTCTAAATTTTATATTTCATTCCATTCCATTCCTTTCCCCCAACATCCTACCAGATCATATCACCACTTTTATGAAAGTCATTCTATCAGTTGACAACTTATTTTCTATGTAAGACTGTTTTTCCAAGAATGGTGTGAATACCCCATTGTCAGTACAGCACAAGAGTGACGTGACAAAAGTAACTTGTCATAAGTAACCGGATAAGACTAACGTGACAAGACTAACTTGAGCTCTTACTGTAACACTTCAAATGTGCCGTAGTCACAGAAATGATTTAGGGGTAAGATATCTCCTACTCTGTCTTGTGCTCATACGAGGGCAAGGATGAAAAAGTATACCTTAGTTTAACCAAACCACTGAGCTGATTAACAGCTCTCCTAGGGCTGGCCCGGAGGATTAGATTTATTTCACGTGGCTAAGAACCAGTTGGTTACCTAGCAACGGGACCTGCAGCTTATTGTGGAATCCGAACCACTTTATAACGAGAAATGAATTTCTATCACCAGAAATAAATTCCTCTAATTCTTCATTGGTCTGTTGTAGAATCGAACGCCGGCCCAGCAGAGTGCTAGCCGAGAACGATACCAACCCGTCCAATGAGGAACTTGGGGCAAGGATGAAAACTTACCGATAATTAGTTTCGGTATCTTAACTTATCGGTTGATTTCCCTAAACTGGCGTGACGATCATCCAGCTATGTAAAAAGTGGATCTCCCGCCAAAAAAACGACTTTTTTGAAAAACGACATTAACGTTACGTAATTCATAAGCAACGTGCTACTTAGCTGGTCTTCAAAGCGTAAAAACGACACATATATACTAAACCTTTCTTGTCGTTATATGTGAAGGTAAGCAAGCTACAAATACATAGATCTTTTAGACTTACGTTATGCCATCCTTTTTTTGTCGGAGAAAATTGATGCACGTAACTATAAATCATCGTATAATATTATTCGTGAAAAAACGTGGAAGACGTATTTGGTGGCCGCGTGGCTGGAGGCGTCCCCTAATGGGATTGTAGCATAAAGCTGATGTGGCTTTATATATATATATATATATATATATATATATATATATATATATATATATATATATATATATATATATATATATATATATATATATATATATATATAAATACATGTGTATAATATGTATATGTGTATACATATATATCTATATATATATATATGTGTATATATATATACAGTATACATATATGCTGTCAGATTTTGTCAATAAAAGTCTCTATACCTGTTTTCATGAAGAACTGTTAAGAAAACTCCGTAAAATGTTGGTTATAACATTTCCTTGCAATCAATAACCAAAATTTTGACCAGGAACTTTACCTTTAAAACATACTTATTAATTTCGCTCATTTTAATTTCCCATGTATACCAAAAATTCTGTCATTTAGTTTTAATAAAATTTTTATATCACATATCTCTTATCCTCATGATTTGATAATCTTTCTCCTATCCTCAAGATCCTATTGCTTTATTTTGCTTTCTTATATATATATATATATATATATATATATATATATATATATATATATATATATATATATATATATATATATATATATATATATATATATATATATATATATACTGTATATATATATATATATATACTATATATATATATATATATATATATATATATATATATATATATATATATATATATATATATGTATATATATATATATATATATATATATATATATATATATATATATATATACTGTATATATATTATATATATATATATATATATAATATATATATATATATATATATATATATATATATATATGTATATATGTATATATATATATATATATATATATATATATATATATATATATATATATATATATATTTGTAACGCATTTGATTGCATGATCACGAACTTTATCATTGGTGGAACAGACTTTCAAATGTTAATGAATCATGGTAGTCTGACTAACCGTTATCTAGAATTTCCTTTTTGCAAATATTTCTTTATTTTTTTCTACCGTGATGGATGAGTGGTTTATACTATTTATTTTTACCGTGATGGATGAATGGTTTATACCATTACTCTTCACACCCATTCCCTTGGCTTTAAAACACCTTTTTTTTTATTTCATTCCTTTATCATTTACTTTCTCTTCGCAGGACAGGTTGGTATGAAGTGCTACCAAGAGTCACCGAACGTCATTACTCTCTTCTTCATTATCTCACTTTGGTAAGCTTAATTGCTTTATTTTTTTCTACATACTGAACCTCCAGTACCGGAGCAGCCAATTACATTTCGGCTTCAGATCCCCTTACAAATTTTTAGAACGAGCAGATGCAATTCACGAAAATGCTTAGCTTCCGTCTGTGCTTGAAATATGTATAGCTTCCGTCTGTGCTTGAAATATGTAAAGCTAATTGTGCAACGTTAAAATATTTGCTATTTCTTTCATAAAGGATTTATAAATATATTTTGCATCATTTCATCATTCACAGTCGTTGGAAGTCTAAATATGATAATCTCAAGAATATTTACTATCACCGACACGTATCCTAAATTTGTATAAAATTAAAACAAAATTTCTTAGGCCATTGTTTCATGATGCACAAATGCCTATGTTACATATTCCATCCCTCTTGCAATGACTTTCTGCTACTTTCCCCGTTGGGGGGGTAGCGCCGTCAGTGCATCCTATGCGGTGCACTGTAGGCATTACTTTAGGCTCGTTGCAGTTCTCCTTCGGCCTCTAGCTGCAACCCCTTTCATTCCTTTTACTGTACCTCTGTTCATACTCTCTTTCTTCCATCTTACTTTCCTCCCTCGTCTAACAGTTGATTCAACTGCGAGGTTTTCGTCCTGTTACACCTTTCAAACCATTTTACTGTCACATTCCCTTTCAGCGCCGAATGCCCTCATAGGTCCCAGCGCTTGGCCCTTGGCCTAAATTTTATATTCTATTTATCTGTCTATCTTTTCTGCTGCTTTCTTTATTATGAATTTCCCACAGGATGCCCAGAGGAAGATGCATCGAACTGCGACCCCCTGGCTATGACCGACACCTGGCACCAAAGAATAAAGGTAATTTTTCTTTTTATCTTAATTAGCATATGTGATTAAAGGCAGACTAATTGATTCGAAAATGTATATAAACGTTACCCGTAGAGGAAATCACGTGGTGCACTGTAAGCATTACTAAAGGGTGTTTGCACCGTCCCTTCGGTCCCTAACTGCATCCACTTTTTAGCCTTTTTCTTCACCTCCATTTCTGCTTCCTTTCTTTAGTCTTGCTATCTAACTAGTTTCACTCTTAGATTTTTGAGCCTCGTCTCCTTCATTTTCTGAAACTCTTAAGCTTGCTGTCCAACCACTCCAGCTCTCTCTTTTCACAGTCCGAAGGTGCCCAAGTGCTTGGTTTGACAGCCTAAATTGTATGAATTAAATTTATTAATATCACAACACCAATAATCATTAACATGGAATATACTGTAAATTTAGTAAAATATTTTGTTATAAATGAACTCTTACTGCAAATAATCTTAATGCTAATGACACTGATGTAATTCACGCATATTTATTGAATACCTGTGCAATTTGATAAATTCGTTTATAAATGAAAAGATGTGACAATTAATGCTACCGATTATAAGGAATTAAATTAATGATAAAGAATCAGAATTATTAAACTTGGAAGCCTAAAAACAATGAGAAGAAGAAGAAGAAGAAGAAGAAGAAGAAGAAGAAGAAGAAGAAGAAGAAGAAGAAGAAGTACTAGCAGTTGAAGGGAGGAGGAGGAGGAGGAGGAGGAGGAGGAGGAGGAGGAGGAGGAGGAGGAGGAGGAGGAGGAGGAGGAGGAGGAGTCTTTCGTGGATTACGTAATTGATTTTGATGACGCTTCGCTGATCATTATTTTTCCTTCACGTTGCTCTAGTAGTTCCGTAGGTACTCAATAGGAAAATTTGCAAGCACAGTTAAAGATTCACAAGTGTCAAGATATATAATATCGTATGGACGTTTTGCATCTTTTAAAAGCATGCCTTGGAAATACGTTGGCGCTTTGTCTCGTAAAGGGATTCATTCGTATAGCTGCTAAAATCATACTAGAATGATGTATAATCTTGCCTTTTTTATGCAATTTTAGCCCGTTTTCAAGACTTGTTCAGTCTCAATAAGACCTGACCAAAGGGCGTTCAAATATCATGGAAACAAAGATAAATGAAAAACCAAAATGTGTAAATACTTAACAGCAAGAAAAAAATAAGCCAGAAAAGTTAAGTCAATGGCGCTCGGCGGTTCAAAGTTGCTTTGCAGTCCCTCCAGCCGTCAGCTAGGCCTATGCATCCAAAAATTTCGAAGTGTAATAACCTCTGTCTTTTGTTTCTAAATGATTGTCAGGCTGTAAGCCAAAGAGCCGAACTCTAATTCAATATGAATTCATATTTTTTTTGAAAGTAAAAAATCCTGTTGGTTTAGCTTAGTAATACACAGCAACATTTCTCATACTAGAAGACCTATGGATTATGAGATTTAGGGATAACGGAATTGCTTCTCCCCTTTCGGGGTGGGGTAGTGCCGTCAGTACACCTCACGTGGTGCACTGTAGGGATTACCTAAGGCTCTTTGCAGTCCGTTCGGCCCCTAGCTGTAGCCCCTTCCATTCTTGTCACTGTACCTCCGTTCATAATCTCTTTCTTCCATCTTACTTTCCACCCTCTCCTAACAGTTGTTTTAAAGAGCAGCTGCGAGGCTTTCCTCATTTTACATCTTTAAAACCTTTATACTGTCAATTTCCGTTTCAGCGCCGAATGATCTCATAAGTTCCAGCTCTTGGCCTTTGACCTAAATTTTATATTCCATTCCAGAATTGTTTCTTGACCAGAGCTGTAGATTTTGAAGTATTTAGGTTTTCTCCCAAAATGAAACCGTGGGACACAGAATTTAGTCTTGTTGCCTTCATTTATTTGTGGCAAAAGTTCTCAGCCTGTGCCTTAGGATCTCTGTAAAGGGTCATGCAGAAGGGTACCTTGAGTTACATAAGTTCCACTCCTGTGTAGTACCATGCTGTTCATTGATTGCGATGTTAACTATTAACTCCACAATAGATTCATCAGAGTATCAACTGGTTGATTAAAGTTGTACATCTATTGATACTGAATAAGTAGCAATTTATAACCATTCTGTATTCCGTGGCTAGTCAACGGAATACAGGTCGATGATCTGTGGCTAGTCTGTAAGGCGCGATGGATTTTGCCCCGGATAATGTGAATGGGATCTTTCCTAGATAGTGACCCACGAGGGTTTTAACCCGTTATATATATCCACCTTTGTGGAGTGTTTTGTTCAAGCCCGTTGGGGATTGCCACCCAAAAAATAAACAAAATACTGTAAATATCAGAAAGATAATGACCCCCGTACTTTGTTGGGGTTCACTATCCAAGAAAGATCCTGTAAATGATTCACCAGCTCATCAGCTACCTTCTTTCCTTTTACCCTTGCAGACGGAGGACCAGTGACCATATATTTATCTGTGATGATCAGCTCTGTGAACGAAGTGAACGAAAAGGATATGGTAAGTTTTTGACCATGAAGACGGTTGGTTTTGCGTGAGTCTATTGATTTTGCCAGTGCACCCAGAATTAACGAATCTCGACCGTAAAAGAGTACACACGCACATACTAATACCCACTGCATTACACGTATAGCACGAGCACATATACACTATTGTTCCATTAAAACAAATTATACTTATTGTTAATGACGATATTTAATAGCATTTTCTGAAATTTTAGAAGTTTGAACGCTGCTTGCAAACATATAACGAAAAAAAAATTAAACGGGTGATTAATAGAAAAAATTATAGTGTAATTTTGCTTGGAGCCTTGTAGGTATGACTTCAAATCCGAGTGATTTGAGGTTCAGTGTGACTTGGGCTTTGAGTATGAATTCATATTCGGGTTACTTGAGGTTCGAGTATGTCTTAGGTTATTTTTCTTTCTTGCGTTAACCGTCGAATTGGACTAGGCATTTGAAAGTACTTGATAGTTCTTGCCCTTTTATGAGATATACTGAATGACTGCAATGAACTTATCCCAAAATTAAGATATACTGTACATCTTTAAATCTGTACCGTAGGGTAACAACTCCACCCCACCCAAAAAAAAAATGCATACTTAGAAAATTGCAACACACCTTCGGACTCTGTTGTTTTAGGCAATGGGTCGAAATGAGGTCCGAGATACTAGCAAAGAGATTGAATACCTGTAAACCACACACGCACACACACATACACACGCACACACACGCACATACGAGGAGAAGGATGGACGAATGAGGCTTTCATGCAATACATCACACGCATTTTCTACGAAATGCCCCCAAATCAATGGAATTCCGACCTATTTGAATTTTGCATTACCTAAACAGGTAACTGATAACATCCTTTGATTTAGTTATTTAACCATTCGTCAACCTGGTCACGAAAAGGTAAAAGCCATTGACAGAAACCTTGGGAGAAAAGCGTTAATTGGATGTTAAAAGAACATTATAAATTGTCGGTCACAGTTAAGAACATTACAAATTTTAGGTCATTACCACCAGTAGGATCTGTTCGTTCTCAACACACCATTCTCTCATCGCCAATAGGAGCTGTTCGTTCTTAACACACCAGTCTCTCATCACCAATAGGAGCTGTTCGTTCTTAACACACCATTCTCTGATCACAAACAGGAGCTGTTCGTTCTCAACACACCATTCTTTCATCACCAACAGGGGTTGTTCGTTTTCAACACACCATTCTCTCATCACCAACAAGAGCTTTTCGTTCCAAACACACCATTCTCTCGTCACCAATAGGAGCTGTTCGTTCTTAACAAACCATTCTCTCATAATCAATAGGAGCTGTTCGTTCTTAACACACCATTCTCTCATCACCAACAGTTGCTTTTCATTCTTAACACACCATTCTTTCATCACCAGTAGGAGCTGTTCGTTCTTAACACACAATTCTCTCATTATCAACAGGAGTTGTTCGTTGATAACACACCACTCTCTCATCACCAACAGGAGCTGTTCGTTCTTAATGCGCCATTCTCTCATCACCGGCAGGAGCTGTTCGTTCTCAACACGCCATTCTCTCATCACCAACAGGAGCTGTTCGTTCTTAACACACCAATCTCTCATCACCAATAGGAGCTGTTCGTTCTCAACACACCATTCTCTCATCACCAACAGGAGCTTTTCGTTCTCAACACACCATTCTCTCATCACCAACAGGAGCTTTTCGTTCTCAACACACCATTCTCTCATCACCAATAGGAACTGGTCGTTCTTAACACACAATTCTCTCGTCACCAATAGGAACTGGTCGTTCTCAACACAGCATTCTCTCATCACCAATAGGAACTGGTCGTTCTTAATAAGCCATTCTCTAATGACCAATAGGAACTGGTCGTTCTCAAGACACCATTCTCTCATCACTAGCAGGAGCTGTTGGTTCTCAACACACCATTCTCTCATCACCAACAGGAGCTGTTCGTTCTTAACACACCATTCTCTCATCACCAACAGGAGCTGTTCGTTCTCAACACGCCATTCTCTCATCACCAACAGGAGCTGTTCGTTCTCAACACGCCATTCTCTCATCACCAACAGGAGCTGTTCGTTCTTAACACACCATTCTCTCATCACCAACAGGAGCTTTTCGTTCTTAACACACCATTCTCTCATCACCAATAGGAGCTGTTCGTTCTTAACACACCATACTCTCATCAACAACAGGGGCTTTACGTTCTCAACACACCATTCTCTCATCACTAACAGGAGCTGTTTGTTCTCAACACACCATTCTCTCACCACCAACAGGAGCTGTTTGTTCACAGCACACCATTCTCTCGTCACCAACAGGAGCTGTCTGTTTGCAACACACCATTCTCTCATCACCAACAGGAGCTGTTCGTTCTCAACACGCCATTCTCTCATCACCAACAGGAGCTGTTTGTTCTTAACACACCAATCTCTCATCACCAATAGGAGCTGTTCGTTCTTAACACACCATTCTTTCATCACCAACAGGATCTTTTCGTTCTCAACACATCATTCTTTCATCACCAATAGGAACTGGTCGTTCTTAACACACCATTCTCTCGTCACCAACAGGAACTGGTCGTTCTCAGCACACCATTCTCTCATCACCGATAGGAACTGGTCGTTCTTAACACACCATTCTCTCATGACCAATAGGAACTGGTCGTTCTCAAGACACCATTCTCTCATCACTAACAGGAGCTGTTCGTTCTCAACACACCATTCTCTCATCACCAACAGGAGCTGTTCGTTCTTAACACGCCAATCTCTCATCACCAACAGGAGCTTTTCGTTCTCAACACACCATTCTCTCATCACCAATAGGAGCTTTTCGTTCTCAACACACCATTCTCCCATCACCAACAGGGGCTTTTCATTCTCAACACACCATTCTCTCATCACCAATAGGAGCTTTTCGTTCTCAACACACCATTCTCTCATCACCAACAGGAGCTTTTCGTTCTCAACACACCATTCTCTCATCACCAATAGGAGCTGTTCGTTCTTAACACACCATTCTTTCATCAACAACAGGAGCTTTACATTCTCAACACACCATTCTCTCAGGAGCTGTTTGTTCTCAACACACCATTCTCTCACCACCAACAGGAGCTGTTTGTTCACAGCACACCATTCTCTCGCCACCAATAGGAGCTGTTTGTTCGCAACACATCATTCTCTCATCACCAACAGGAGCTGTTTGTTCTCAACACACGATTCTCTCGTCATTAACAGGAGCTGGTCATTCTTAACACACCATTCTCTCGTCACCAACAGGGGCTTCCCGTTCTCATCACACCATTCTCTCATCACCAACAGCTGTTCGTTGATAACATATCATTCTCTCATCAACAACAGGAGTTTTACGTTCTCAACACACCATTTTCACATCATTAGTAGGAGCTGTTCGTTCTGAACACACTGCTCTCTCAACAGGAGCTGATCCTCGGGGTATTCTTTCGAACGAGCTGGACGGACCCAAGACTTATCGTGCCCAAAGACCTCTTCAACGAGACCACCGAGTCCCTGGTGCTGTCGCAGGAGTTCATACGTGATCTCAAACTGTGGCTTCCTGATCCATACATAGAAAGAGTCAAGTAAGTTGCTGGTTTTGTTCTACGCTCTCGGATTATTCTTAGAAGTATTCATGGTTGTGAATAAAATCGGGGATTGGAGAGAACAGAGCCTTCGAGGAAAGGTAACTTTTGTAAATGAGTTGTTATATCAGATTTAGAAAAGCTGTATAGTCGACTAGTGAGTCATTACGTGAAAAAAACCTTTTCTTCGTTAAGATATTTTTGTAAGTTATGATTTGTCTGTGTTGAAATTTGCTCAGACTTCTAAGATTGTGTTGAAATTTGTTCAGCCTTCTAAGATAACCTTTTTTTCTTATTGAATTCTAACCATGTAAGTTGATAATCAGTTAAGTAAGTGAATACTCTATATAACATGAATCTATAGGCTATATGAAGATTTTTATTCATCATTTAGATTCATTGATAGGTAACGACCGTTGAATTTATATCTACAGGAAAATCGAGACAGCTTCGATGTTACAGCCGTTCGTAGGAGCCAAACTTCATAAAAATGGCAAGATTCTAATTAGTCAGATGTAAGTTCCTTTGAGTCGTCTTCTCTTTTTCCCTCCTCCTTCACCTCCTCCTCCTCCTCCTCCTCCTCCTCCTCCTCCTCCTCCTCCTTCTTCTTCTTCTTCTTCTTCTTCTTCTTCTTCTTCTTCTTCTTCTTCTTCTTCTTCTTCTTCTTCTTCTTCTATAAACATTATTTTCGCCAGCCGTACGTTCTCCACTGTCTTCACATGACTAGACCATGTCAAAGCATTCAGCGAATTGTTACTGTGGTGTGTGTATGAGGATGCCAAAGGTAGGCTTTGCAACAGCAACAGACATTATATATATATATATATATATATATATATATATATATATATATATTTATATATATATATATATATATATATTATATATATATATAAACTTACAAAATTTAATTCACGGGTTTGGCTACGAGAATGTTACATACAGAAGAGTGAACATAACTAGAACTGGCATGGGGTACTTGGTGCAAAGTTTGCCAGGGAAATGAAAATAATTTGCTTATAGACGACGGATAACGTTCTCACGATACCTGCGTGACAGTATGAGGTCAAAGCTTTGCGATGTAAAAAACAAATATGTGAAGATGTGCACTGCTGAAACTTCATAGAATACTGTAGAACACTAGAACGCTGTTAGACTGCATTAAAGGATATTCATATATATGGCCTTTATACACACACACACACACATATATACACATACATGTATATATATATATATATATATATATATATATATATATATATATATATATATGTGTGTGTGTGTGTGTGTGTGTGTGTGCGTTTGTGTGTATATACAATATATATATTACATATGTGTGTATATGTATATATGTATACTGTGTATGTGTACATTGCAACGCACAATGTACATTTTCACTGAAGCTTCATAGTGTAGTCAATGACTTTTTGGTTTCTCTCTCAAGGATATGAGGACATTATAAGTAATTACGGCAACCACAACAGCACAAAGAAAGCAGTTAACATGATTTAGGATCACTTCGTAAGTCTAAAGGACTTCTACCAATTTTGTCAACATAAATGAATCTGGTTTCATTCCAGAATTACTATGTTGATTTTCTCCTTCCAGGTTTACCATAACACTGAGCTGTCCGATGTTCTTCCAAGACTTTCCGTTCGACACCCAGACATGTTACCTGGAGATTGCCAGCTGTGAGTATTCTTGAAATGGATTATTCGTTTGTGATCATATTGTATATAATTTATGGAAGGTAGAAACTTGAGCTCTTATTTCCTTTACCCCACAGGGTGGTAATGACTTCAGTGCGCCTCGCAGTGCGCACTGTAGGCATTACTAAAGGTTCTTTGCAGCATCCCTTCGTCCCCCAGTTGCAACCGCTTTCATTCCTTTTACTGTACCTCCATTCATATTATCTATTTTCCGTCTTGCTGTCCACCCTCTCCTAATAATTATTCGATAGTGCAGCTGCGAGGTTTTTCTCCTGTTACACCTGTCAAGCCTTTCTTCTTTCAATTTCCCTTCCAGCGCTGAGTGACCTCACAGGTCCCAGTGCATTGTCTTTGGCCTAAACTTGATATTCCATTCCATTCCTTATTTACTTAAGACAATTGTAAATTTAAAGGTGTTGAATAACCCTGTTACGTTCCAGCGCTTGGCCTTAAGTCCTAAACCATATAATTAGATATAATCAATCAATCAATCAGGACGTATTTCACTAGGAGAAAGGAGGGCAATATGTTAAATACTGTAGTTACTAGGAATTTCAGTGACTGGTTTAATTCACCGCTCACAAGTGTGCCTACGATGACAGACTTATTAATGTATCCACTAGCATCGTATGATAGAACAATTCACAGATTATTTCAGCATTTGATTAATTCAGTGGTCCTTCGTAATGCAATCGTGAAGGTTCATGATGACCAGCTATCGCAAAGAACAGAACTTAATATACGAACACAGAAGGAATTAGGATTAATACGAGACAAAGCCAGGCAGTGCTTCAGAAAAGAGTGAATCCATATATGCAAGTTTGTATCTGTTTTGCATTTGCATTCGTTGACAAATTCTTGCCTTTAAATGCATTCTTCATACCTGAGGTGTCAATACGCTCATTGGACTAGCTCCTTCCTCTGTGAATCTTCTTCAGTGTGTATTTTAGTTTACATCTAATCAACTATGATTGCTGTCGCACTCGGCAGACTGATGTGTAGGAGTGTGAAGAAGGCATTCTACGTCTTGTGCCGGCACGGGCTCTTGTGATATTGCGCCAAAGTATGTTCCTGAGGCATCGTTCCATCACATGCCTTGCCGCCTTACCTTATGCCAGCACGGGCTCTTGTAGCGCTGTCTTAACGGTCTTCTCGTCCATCAGAGGAAGCTTAATTTGTTGATGCATTTTATTCAGTGAGGGGAAGTTATATGCATACAGGTATTTATGTAAAATGTGAAAAGCATGACCACATTCGGACGCACAGGCAAACGCAGACACAGACACATATAGCTGAGCAACATTGTTAGTGTAATTCGTGTCGGCAACAGTTATAACGAATCAAATTCATTAAAGCATATTTCCCGTTACAAGGCTAACCAGCTACATTGACCGTGACCAAACAGTCCGTTTACGAGAATTTGTAGTAAAAATTCACGTTTCCGTAAATTTTTACTTTAGTCCCACAACCACTCCCATGAATGCCGTGTTTAGTACCAGTCCCATGGGAATGGATGTTAAAGCATGAACACAAGACGGTAAATATCTTGGTAAGTGTAAATTTGCGATAGATTTTACTTTGATTATCGTAGGAGGCACCTTAATGAGGCTTGAGAGCACAGCGTAAAAAATCCAATGTGGATTCGTGCTATTGAAGTAGAGTAACGCCTATATTTCTAACAAACTCCTTTCCAGATTTCTATGGTATAAAAGACGTCACTTTCGGATGGCACCTGTACGGAATAGCGACTTCGAAAGATATTCCTGCACTCTTGGGAGACTACGAATTTGAATTTAAAGTTCAGAATACAACGGTCTGCATGGTGCCCGAATACGTTACCGGTAAATGTTTATCCCATTTATTGAGTAAAAAAGAAGGCTTTTTATGAGTCACACACACACACACACACACACACACAGAGAGAGAGAGAGAGAGAGAGAGAGAGAGAGAGAGAGAGAGAGAGAGAGTTAGATGGCTGCTGGTCCCTGATTATATGCAAATAAGCGCAGATTACTCTTAGTTCCCCCGAATACGGAATTCTCATTCCTGACAATTTGCTTGATTTTAGACTGTGAGCTCTTTTTGGCAATTATTTGGGATTGTTAAAACAGCTTCTTATATATATGTATATATATATATATATATATATATATATATATATATAGACTATATATATGTATATATATAAATAGACTATATATATGTATACATGTACATATATACATATATATATATATATATATATATATACATATATATCTATATATTTATATATATATTATATATTTATATATATATATATATATATGTATATATATATATATATATATACATACACACACATATATATATATATATATATATATATATATATATATATATATATATATATATATATTAAGTCAAACCCTGAAGTAAGCTGGCACAAAGGAGGTCTTCTCCTAAACCCTAAGCAACAATTTGATTAATTAAACAAACAGGTGACAAACGTTTTATCATCTGTTTGTCATCATGCATCATCAAATATTCCAGTTCTTTTATTTTTTATTTTTAGTCAAATATGACTCGTTGTTTAATATTTCAAACCAATAAATGCAAATTAAATCCCATCTTCAAGGAATAAAATTATTTCATATTTTCTAAAGCTGTAAATTGAAAGTAATTATTTTAGGTAAATTCCGGAGAATTAATCCATATTTTCAGATGAATAAATACAAATTCATTATTATCACCAAGAAAGTAACTAATAACACTTATCTGATATTCCCAGACGATTAACTTCAAATCTTGACTTCATTTGCAGGTAACTACCCGTGTCTAAAAGCTTTCATGCGGTTCAAGAGGCGATTCAAGAACTACCTCATCGGCGTCTACGTCCCATCTCTGCTGTTTGTGGCCGTGGCTTGGGCTTCCTTTTTCTGGCCTCCCGAAGCTGTGCCCGCTCGAACCGTCTTGCTCATAACTTGTCTCCTCACAATGATTTCGCTTTATTCTGGCGTTCAGTAAGTTCTCATTTACTATTAAGCATTGTTCACAAAAAAAGAAAAAACCCCGTAGGGAGGTATTGTCGTTAGTGCACCTCATATGGTGCACAGTAGGCGTTACTGAAGGTTGTTTGTAGCGTCCCTTCGGCCCATAGCTTCACCCACTTTTTATCCTTTTACTTTACCTCCGTTGCTGCTTCCTTTCTTCCATCTTGCTGTCCTACCACTCCTGCTCCCTCGTTTCATTGTCTTAAGCACTGAATGGCTGAAAGTGCCCCAGGGCCGGGCTTTACGTCCAAGATTTCACAAATCAATCAAATCCAACTCATAAAAAAATAGTTCTTGAAGTCACATATTGTTTATAATCGTGTATTTTAACCTGTACCAACAACTAACGTTGCTTTTCTTCTGGTAACAGGGCCGTGACCCCTCCAGCGAATTATACCCGTGCCATTGACGTCTGGTTCTTCGCTTGCATCCTGGCGGTCGCGATGGCCTTGTTCCAGTACGCCGTCATCTTACAGTGAGTTGCGAATCATTTGTTTCGTTAGGATTTAGTTAATCTCTGCTGCTGACGAACCGGTATCCGTAAGCATGTCTGGCATCTTTCAGCATCGAGCAGCCAAGCTTTGCACCTGGGAGCCAGCACAGGTGACAATATTGAAGACACGCAGTTTCTGTGCTTCTGAGAATCACCTGAACGAGCATTTACAAATTTGGCTGTTGTTATGACACTACTTCATTAAAATAAGCTTCTGCGTTACAGGTCTTATGGTTTGTTCTACAGGGGTGTTCTACAGCTAATTGATCCCGTTAAGGGGTAGGGCCGCCAGTGCACCTGAGCGCGGTGCACTGTAAGCATTACTTAGGTTCTTTGCAGCGTCCATTTGGCCCCTAGCTGCAACCCATTTCATTCCTTTCGCTGTACCTCCATTCATGATTCTTTTCCATCTTATTTTCCGCCCTCTTCTAGCAATTGATTCATAGTGCAACCGCAAAGTTTTCCTCCTGTTACACCTTTTTAACCTTTTACTTTCAATTTTCCTTTCAGCACTGAATAACCTGATAGGTCCCAGCGCTTGGCCTTAGGCCTACATTGTATATTCTCTCTCTCTCTACAGCTGATTGGAAATAATTAATGCAGAAAGTGATACAAATGACTATAAAACTTTGAGAATTACGTGGATACTGGAATTTTCGTGATTTTCTGAAAAAATGACGCAATAGAATTTCAGTCTCCCAGAAAAACGAACCTATAGCCGCAGAGATTTTCATGATTGCCTGGAAAACAACGTAATAAATACGGAGATTTTTTTCATGGTTTTCTGGAAAATCAAGGAAGTAGAGACAGATTTTCACAATTTCCCAGAGAAAAGAAGCAATAACAACTGATTTTTATGATTTCCGAGAAAAACGAAGGAATAGATACAAAGATTTTCATGATTTCCTGGAAAAAAAGAGGCAATAGATACAAAGATTTTTATGGTTTCCTGGAAGAGACGTCGAGATAGATTCAGAGATTTTCATGATTTCCTGGAAAACTAGGCCGAAGATATACCGATTTTACGATTCTCTAGAAAAACAACGCAATAGTTAAAGAGATTATCATTCTTCCATATAAAAACAATGGAAGACTGAAAAAGTTACCAGGGGACCTGAATTCTGATCTAGAATATCGCCTAAAAGATTTCTGTTTATAAGACAAAACATTATATTAGTACGTTGTCATTCATACCACTTTCCAACGAAAGTTTTGGTCTGTACAATACTCACTTTACTTATTGGAAAGATCTTGGTAAAGAACAATAGAACAGAGTCCTCTTTGTATATTATCTTGTTCATATCGAGAAAAACTGATACACAGAATAATGGACGATTTAGAGATAGTCACAGGTTTAAGACAGAAATATTGCCACGCTTGAATCAAACCTTTTCATAAACACATGACCATTTCAGCTTAAGACTTTTACCGGTAAATACTCTAATTCTGAGGAATTTATCGAAATAGTACACTTTGACCCCTAGTAATAGGCACTTTAAGCCATGGTCTTCTTTCAAAAGAAAAAACCAACAAGGATTAATTTCCTGCAAATAAATCACAAAAATAAGTTTTATGCTGCATCAACTCTTTGTGATAAGAAAAACATTTTGCTCGTATTTTCCAGATTAAGGTGTAAGCAACTTCAAGCTCCAGAACAATCCACAGATGTAGTAAGTATATATAACAGATTCAAGTTCCTGCCGTTTAAACAGCACAAGATATGCTTACAAACTTATTGACAAAGCTGTGGATATTGGCAATCAATAATTTTTTTTTTTTTTTTTTTTTAGTTATAGAGAATTTCCGAGCATGGAGTTGTAAAGGCCTCATTAATGTTAAATCTCTCTCTCTTTCTCTCTCTCTCTAATTAATTAATTCTCTCTCTTTCTCTCTCTCTCTCTCTCTCTCTCTCTCTCAAATTAATTCATGATTTAATGATATCTCTCTTATTAATTAACTCTCTCTCTCTCTCTCTCTCTCTCTCTCTCTCTCTCTCTCTCTCTCTCTCTCTCTCTCACAACAGACGGGACACAATTCCGTTGGGCCCATCATGGAAAACTTGCCTCAGCAGAAATCCTCTTCGACTAAAGCATACTGGAACAAAATTGAACACAAAGTGGAATTGGTTGCAAGACTTTTGTATTTAGTTGCGTTTTTCATATTTAATATTTTGTACTGGACCATTTACCTGAGATAATATATAGCTCATATATGTACAATTGTCAGTATTTATGTAGATAAGCGAATTGGACTGTTTACCCAAATTAGTCTGTTTACCCAAATTAATTATATCTATATATATATAATATATATATATATATATATATATATATATATATATATATATATATATATATATATATATATATATATATATATATATTTATATATATATGAATATCTATGTACATATGTATAAATCTATACAGTATATATGTTATATATATAATTTCATATATATATATATATATATATATATATATATATATATATATATATATACATGTATGTATATATAAATCTGTATATATATACTTTCTCATTCACTAGGATTGACATACAAATCATTGAAGCCATAAGCCAAGGTCATCTCTTCCTGTCGTATTTGTTATTTTTAATAAACCCAGCCACAAGGTGTTACCTTTTTCAGTGATCACGCTTTGTTTTTCGATAGTTTTGTGTAATTTCTTTATGGTGCCATTTGGTGGACATCCACACAATTGATTAGCACTGACGGGATGTCAAAGTGAATATGGTCCTACCTAGATGTTTTGCCATTATCTGACCGAGCATCTCAGCAATTTGTGTTGCAACACTATTACCTGCCAGTACCGTTCAAAGGAGGCCTGAGAATTTAAAATTTTTTATATGATAAATTGTTGAATATTTCTTTGTCTCTTAATTACTCGTCGTGAGGGAAGTAATCATTGTTCCTCAGTTTCGTTAAAATGGGAATACTTCTCATGTACCAGCAAAAGTTGTGAAATCCAATTTTTTAAATTTTTTTAAGGAATCCCTTTCATGCATAACCTTTCCCATGACGAACAGCAGTAAAGTAAACTTTGTTAGTCACTGACATATGCTAACTGTAGTTATTGAAATCTTTCATTACTTCACAACAGTTGATTTGGAAGACTAACACCTCTCATTCATAAAAAAAAAAAAACAATTGGGAAGAAGATTAAATATAACAATGTTGCTTTCAGTACGCTTTGGACTTTAATAACTAAGTACAAATTCTCAAGAATTAGTTTAGATTACAGGATAGCTATAAAAGAACATGAAGTTATGTAACAAATCCTTAGCACTGGCATCACTTATGCATTCACACTCCTTTCTTCAGTCAGCCTCCCCTCATCGGTAGAACTGTTCCATCCTTTCTCGTCAGTCTTTATTCTGAGTCTCCATAATGACTCTCCATTATGTTTCTTCCACCTGTTTATTCATATTGAATCATCACATTTACTAGGAACCTTCGTTGTGTTACCCTTCTCTGAGTCTTCATTTTGCGGTTTCGTTGTTTCAGTTCCTTTGTGGTCTAGCTGCTAGTCTTCAGTAGGAATATTCGGTGACCACGACAGAAGTTTCTAGGGTGAAGTTCGTTTCGATTTGCTTCCTCGATAGTGTTCTCAACTGAAGTTTTATGCTGAGGTTTATTTCTGCTCACTTCCTTGCTATCCTTCAGGCCAAGTGTTCAGTGTCCTCAACATTGTGTCTGTGATTAAGTCCCTTCCCATATGCCCCTTACTGGTCTTCAGGCTGTGTTCAGTATCCTCAACCGAGTTCCTGTGGTGAGGTCCATTCTCATTCACCCATTCCCCTTCTTTTCAGGCTGAGTGTTCAGTGTCTTCAACAAAAGTGTCATTGGCGAAGATTCCTTCTATTTGCCTTCTTAGCTGGTTTGAGGACGATGGTTCGTTGTCCTCTGCAGAAGTTTCTGTGATGAAATTTGTTTCTATTTTCTACCTTACTAGTTTCAGGTTGAGTATTCTGTGTTCTCAACAGAACTTCCTGTGGTGTGGTTCGTTTCCACTCACTTCCTTGGTAATTTCAGGCTGAGTGGTCAATGTACCCAAAAGAGTTCCTTTGGTAAAGTCCATCCTCATTCATTCCTTGCTGGTCTTGAGGCTGAGTGCTCAGTGTCCTCAGCAGAGTTTTTATGGCTAAGTCAATTATTCCTCTCTAGTGTTCACGTTCAGTGTTCAGTGACCTCAACAGAGTATGTCCATTATTCCTTGCTAGTCTTCAGGCTGAGCGTTCAGTGTCCTCAGCAGAGTATCTTTTGATAAGTCCTTTTCCATTTATTCACTTGCTGGTCTTCAGACTGAGTGTTCAGTGTCTTCAGCAGAGTTTCTTTGCTTAGGTCCCTTGCCATTCATTCCTTGCTGGTCTGCAGGCTAATTGTTCAGTGTCTGGGCAGAGTTTCTTTGCTTAGGTCCCTTGGCATTTATTCCTTGCTGTTCTCCAGGTTGATTGTTCAGTGTCTACAGCAGAGTTTCTTTGCTTAGATCCTTTGCCATTCATTCCTTGCTGGTCTCTGGGCTGGTTGTTCCTTGCTGGTCTCTGGGTTGGTTGTTCCTTGCTGGTCTCCAGGCTGATTGTTCAGTTTCTGCTTCAGAGTTTCTTTGCTTAGGTCCCGTGCCATTCATCCCTTGCTGGTCTGCAGGCTGATTGTTCAGTTTCTGCTTCATAGTTTCTTTGCTTAGGTCCCGTGCCATTCATCCCTTGCTGGTCTGCAGGCTGATTGTTCAGTGTCCCCAGCTAAGTTTCTTTGCTTAGGTCCTGTGCCATTCATTCCTTGCTGGTCACCAGGCTGATTATTCAGTGTCCTCGGCAGAGTTCCTTTGCTTAGGTCCCATGCCATTCATTCCTTGCTGGTCTCCAGGCTGATTGTTCAGTGTCCTTGGCAGAGTTTCTTTGCTTGGGTCCCTTGTCATTCATTCTCTGCTGGTCCCCAGGCTGAGTGTTCAGTGTCCTTGGCAGAGTTTCTTTGCTTGGGGCTTGTGCCATTCATTCCTTGCTGGTCCCCAGGCTGAGTGTTCAGTGTCCTCGGCAGAGTTTCTTTGCTTGGGTCCTGTGTCATTCAGTCCTTGCTGGTCTCCAAGCTGAGTGTTCAGTGTCCTTGGCAGAGTTTCTTCGCTTCAGTCCATTTATACTCATTCCTCGCTTGTCTTCACACTAAGTGTTCATAGAATAAGTCCGTTTCATTCATTCCTAGCTGAGTGTTCAGTGCTCTCAGCAGAATTTCTTTGATTTAAGTCCATTTCCATTCATTCCTTGCTAGTCTTCAGGTTCAGCGTTCAGTGTCTTCAGCAGTTTCTGTGGCGAGGTCCATTTTCATTAGCTCCTTTGTTATTCTTTATCTGAATCTTCAGTGTCTTTAAGGGAAGTTTCTGTAGTGAATCTTGACCCCATATACCTCTTGTACCCACTGTTTATTTCGTCTAATCTCAAATCTTGAGTTTCGAGAGATGTCCAGCATTGATAACCTCTGGTCTAAGAAGAAATGAAATAACGATTATTGGGTGCAGTTTTGGATATTCAGTTTGGAACACCCTACGCTTAATTTTGAATGTTCATTTCCTTATATATGAAATCTCTCTTTGAGGGTTTTCTAGCACTTGCGTTCGATAGTTCGTTGTTTGTGTTGGCAATAAATATACTCGTATATATATATATATATATATATATATATATATATATATATATATATATATATATATATATATATATATATATCTATATATATATCTATATATATATATATATATATATATATATATATCTATATATATTATATATATATATAACATATATAATATATATATATTATATATAATGACTGAATATATATATAGTCATCAACATGCGTAATGCAATTTAGAAATTTCAGTCATCACATTTGATTTGATCCCCAGGAGCTAGTACTAAACACGAAACCGTGAGTCACCTACACTGTTTCGCGGGTTTAGTACTAGTCCCTGACCCCCAGGGACTCTGGGGGGGATCAAATGTCCTAAGTGCATTCGCGCGTGATGACTGAAATTTCAGTCATTACCGGAAACAGTGTATATGAGGTGACTCACTGTTTCGCCGTATATATATATATATATATAGCTATATATATATATATATATATATATATATATATATATCAATATATATATATATATATATATATATATATATATATATATATATATATATGACTGAAATTTCATATATATATATATATATATATATATATAGATATATATATATATATATATATATATATAGATATATAGATATATATAGATATATAGATATATATATATAGATATATAGACTGATTATATATAGATATATATATATATATATATATATATATATAGATATATATATATATTAACTATATAACATATATATATATATATATATATATATATATGTATGTATATATATATATACATACATATATATATATATATATATATATATATATATCTATATCTATATACTATATATATATATATATATAAATATATGTGTTTGTGTGTGTGTGTGTGTGTGTATATACATACATGTATATATATAAATATATATGTTTTTGTGTGCATGTGTGTGTGTGCGCCCACACTTTCACACTCATTTTTAACATCCCAACTGCAAAAAGCACTCCTAGTCAGGTTCATGGAAGATCATTACTTAAGAAATGAAGAAAACCAATATATATTTGGTTAATTTTCTATCGTTTGCTGTTTAATTGTTAATTTTCCCTTTGCGAGAATACACAATGTCAAAAATGAAAAATCAATTGGTACCGAGTTAATTCAGTGATCACCGACTTTCTCTACGTTGTGTCTTAGGTATTAGAAGAAAATGATATAAAAATGTAAAATAGCCATCTTAACACCATTATGAGTCCAAATTGGGTTTCTGTTTGTTCCATGAAGCAACTAGATGCACTTTTATTAAGTCATTTTACTAAAAAAAGTTAACAATTACCTCAATCATCGAGTTCAAAAATCAGATTAATTTTGGACTCTTTTCTCTGAAAAATGACTAAGTTTAGTGATTCAGTCTGAGTACTCCTAAAAGTAACATAATTCTTCTGCTATTGTCAAGTCGCTGTTTACTTCAAGTAATCTGCTCATGAAGGTGATACCTTGTAAATTGTCACGAGATATTTTTGCAAGAAGTATATCACAAAGTCACTGTATGAAACCCAGTCCTTACCTTCATCCAATTGTCAATGAAACCTTTTATCAATTTCCAGTTTTTACCATGGAGAGGAACATTTAATAAGAAAATGCCAACTCCTTGGAGAGAATTTAACAGATTAAAGATAATCTTCAGGTAAAACGATGGAGATTCTGAAAAAAAAAAAAAAAAATACGCGTGGCTTGATTAAGGTTGAGTGAATTTAAAATCCTGGAAGAGACTTAGTAAATAACTGACAGGAATGATTGAAATAAAAATTTTGTATGGACAAAGCTACTGCATAACACACAGAGAATTCCGAAGAAACCAGAATCAGTACCTAACAAAAATAAATTTTCATGAGGAATCAAGATAATTTCTTAACTAAGAAGGTAAAAAAAAAAAAAAAAAGAGCAGTTACATAACTGAAGTGGAAACGCATCCTTTGCACAGAATTCTCGGGATCTTTCCTGGATAGTGACATCCACGGGTTTTAACCCAATATACTGTATATCTACCTTTGCGGCGTGTTTATTACAGGCCCGTTGGGGATTACCGTAAAAACATAAACAAACGACTGTAAATATCATAAAGATAATGACCCCCAAGAAATATTAGTCGTAGATAACGACCCCCGAAAACCCTTGGGGGTCACTATCTAGGAAAGATCCAATTCTCTATACACTGGTTCTTGTTAATTCATTCTAAGAACCACAACTTCCTCAGTTTCTGATGGAATTCCACAAAGCTTAGTACTATTTATTGCTCCGTGTCTTACATAGCTTTGATTTCAGTGTTTTCGGTTGCAAGACACATTCCCACAGCTTTACCTTTTCTAAGCATTTTCTACATAAGTTGTGCTTCTTTCCATCTGGTTACTTTTCCCAACTCTTGGCTGCAGTCAATAAGATCATGACGTCATGTTTACAATATCCGTTGGGTTGACAAGTTCTAGGGCGTCCAGCCTGACTAGACTCGAAAGTGCTAAATCGATTTGGCCAACAAAAAAATACATCGTAAATATCTAACTATCTAAATGTTACTTCTTAAACCTTCGTGTGGACATGTTCAGTTAATCGCCGCTCCTGTCATCTCCCCAAAGCTACGAAGTTTCGGTAAAAAAAGATGATTTAAAGGAAAGAGCAAAACAGTCAGTCTATTAACTGTAAGCAGTTCCTCCCACTTCCCCTTTCATTTTCTTGATTCCATCGAGCTTAGGTTATGTAAGAACATTTGAATGCTGATCCTTTCGGCATCACCATTTGAAATCAAACGAACATGAACGATGATTGCGAAGTACGATCACAGAGCATGGCAATGCCGGGTTGATATTTCTCGTGATGCGTCATTTGACAGCGTTATCTTACCACAACTTCTTCCTGTGATTTTTCTGTTAACTGCTGTTCACGGGCAAACTGCGGTTCCTCTCAGAGGCCTCCCTTTGTGCTCCGTTGTATAGCTTCTTCTAATCTGTGGTTCTAGAGCTGACGTCTGTGGTTATAATGCATTTCTAGCACATGTTGAGCTTGTAAAGGAACTTAAGATATTTTCTAGCCAGAGATAATTTGAACTTCAGTTGGATTATGAGATAAAAGTTGTCACGGGTATTTGTTTATTATCTCATCAGTATTTGGGAATCAAAGATCGTAAGTTCGTTAAGTTTAATCTCTGCATGGATGTGCTGTACCGTTTATACATTTATTTGTTTGCTGATTTGTCTCTTTTGCTTTCCATTTGGTTTCTCTCCATTTTCGAGTTTTCTATATAGACATTCAATTCTGTGTAAGCTTGCTTTGCATGTTAAGCACCATCGCTCTTTGTCCCATATGTCTGTCCACATATTGCAGGTAATAATAATAATAATAATAATAATAATAATAATAATAATAATAATAATAATAAATAATAAACACATACACAGATGTATCAATATATATGTGAGTTTGTTTGTATTTGTCTCAGAAATTATATTTTCAAAGTGAACCTTTAGTAGACATAATGGCGCGTTTACACCGGTGCTCCTTGCGCCTAGTTGCCGAGAGGCTACGCATGCCTCTCCGCATGCAATACTCACGGTCACGCATGCCATAGCCGCATGCCTCTGTGCGTATGCCTGTTTCTGTTCACACCGAGGTGAAGCAGCTGTCAACACGTCCGCTCTCAACCAAGCAGTTGCTGCTGCCGCAGCTGGTGTTATTTTGGGACAAAGACGAAATCGAAGGAAAAGGCGTGAGTGTTGGGTCAATGAATATCTTGCACGTCGGAGGGTATGTTTGAGCGTAGAAGAAGAGGTTAGGATGGCAAGCAATGTGCTTTTCAATGTGCCATCCTCAGACAAGTAAAGGAACGACGATCCTCAATAAAGTTAATATTTTTTTTGTTTGACCAATCCGCCATACTGGCAATACAGTAAAGACGTATATATCAAATGGTGGCTGGCGTGCGACTGGCGACTGTTGCACAAGTCTCCCCATCTGGGATGGGGAGACACTTGCGCCTATGTGCGTGTGTGCACGTCGGCCTGTGCACACAGATTTGAGGCATGCCTCCCCTTGCGCAGAGGCATGCCTCTGCTTACCTCTCCATGAAATAGGCGCATGCTTCCTGTGCATACGAAAAGTTGCACTGGTGTAAACGCGCCTCAAGACTGACTCTTTGGTCAACGTTATGGAGTAAAGTATCACCTAACTGCCATTTACACTGACTGAATATTGAAAGAAGTTATGGACTTGATAAGATATGTTAGAGTAAATGTAAACAGAACGGTGATTGGCAGAACCATACAGAAGACACAGTACTGATAAATGATAGTGGTGACAATGTACGCGGTTTGGTAAAAACATTTCAGAAGTGCTAGTACGAATGTAAGCAATCATACGGTTATTGGGGCTGAGGGAGACGAAAAGGAAAGCTATAAATGTTACCTTCAAGCATGAGGAACCAACCAACAGACCAAGTCAGACCCAAGCCCAGGAATATAGAGACTGATCCTCGTAACTTAGCGCGATCGTTGTAGGTGGTAGGGTGTGACCTTGTCCACATTACCCGGACAACCTTCACGTAGATGACCAGGTTCACCTGATGAAAGAGCAGTGACTTTAGAGATAATGCTACAGATTTGTTTCAGTAAAGCTACGGATCTTTCCTGGATAGTGACCCCTAAGGGTTTTAACCCAGTATGTATCCACCTTTGCTGCGTGTTTAGTACAAGCCCATTTGGGATTACCATAAAAACATATACAAAAGACTGTAAATATTATAAAGATAATGACCCCCAAGAAATATTAGTCCTAGATAACGATCCCTGAAAACCCTTGGGGATCACTGTATAGGAAAGATCCAAGCTACTCGTGCAGCACAGTTCTGTACTTCATAAAATACCAATAACTGAGCAAATCAGTAACTTCAGATCAGATTTTACATTATGTGTACAACCAGGAGGACATTACTTGAGATGGCCAGTCATTACAAAGCTGTACTTACAAGCAAAATGATCGAAATTGCACCAATGAATGACCAGAGAGCAAAACCTGGGGCTATCCAGCACCTGGAAAAAAAAGTATTAAAAGCATTAACTTCATTCCTTCAGTACGAGCTATGCTGATGTTTTACCTCATTTGATGAGGCCTTTACCTCTGCTATTAAAGGAGGTTTCTTCTTGCATTGAAACTTCCTCAACCTCTTACCCTCCTAAACTGTATGTTGCTAATACAATGGCCATAACCCCTATTCTTCATGGTTTTAGGGTTCTTCAACTGTGTTCCTGTAAAACCTTCTTGCCTGATTGTAAACTACTGTTTTTAGCCCCTCCTTCTTCTTCTTCTCAGCATAGTCCCTTAAGTCAGGGTTGCTGTTTGTAATGAGTTTTTTCTAGGTATTTCTGTCTTGTGTCCTTCCTTCATCGATTCCTCTGCCTGTCACGTTTTCTCAAATGCAGTCTATTCATTTTCTCTGAGGCTTTCTTCTCCTTTGTGTTCCTAGCACTTCCATTTCCATGATCTCTTCTGCAACTTGTCGCTCTCATCGCCCCTGCCCATTGTTTTAGCATTCTCTTATGGCAATACACACTGATTCTGCTGTTCAGGGGAGCCTTCCAGTTGACTGACCTGTTGTCTGGACATCTACTGCTAGGTCACCCGTACAGGATCCTTTTTTGTTTTATTGGTGTTTGGTTACTTAAGCAAGACAGGACAATCTTTTACCACTACTGGTGACATTTCTAAAGCATTTTCTAGTTTGATGGGAGCCCCTATTAACAAAACTTCTTGATCACGGCCATAATTATCTCTGTAACTCAGTTTCTGCTTTTCATTTCAGTCATGCATCTTAGATGTGTAAGAGCTATATCACACCAGCAAGATTTTGGCTGCCAGACTTGTCACCAAGCTCCCAGTGCTGATGGAAAAATTGAGGCCACACCTGAGCCTGCTCCTGTGACACTGCCTTGATGGACAGGTGTGACTCCAGTTTTTACCAATTGAAAACAAACGCTTGTTATGTTTGGTCCTAACTGAGCGGTAAGATGCTCGGGTGACCGTTCTTTAAAGGCAGAAATGACTGTTTAAAATTTTGACTTCATTTTCCAAGCTGTTTTGGCCTTCTTCGAGCAGATCTTAAACAAAATGTTTTTCCTTTCTGAAAACGTAGCAGTACCTAACTCAAATTATTAAATTTCGAAGTTACAGAGCTTACACGTCTTTCCTGGCGTAGATTTCGAGGCAGATGCTCAAAACGAGCGAGAAGACAACTATGACCAAGGGCAAAAAATAACCGGCTATCAGAATCTGCTTTGTGGTCACGGTAATTTTTGATAGTACCTGCCAGGGGAAAAAAGAGAAGCATTAATCAAGGTTAGAAGGACACATGAAGGCTTGCAATATTTCAGTGGCTGTGGAAAATTTGTGAGTATTCAGCACAAGTAACAAATAAATCACTTTGAATCTATTTCACTTTTCCGAACGCTACAGAGTGGCAAATTCTCATTTCTCTCTAACTCCTTTAAAAAAATAATTGACAGGAATTACACATATACAGCAGAATGTAACTTAATCCCGCCGAGCAGATACCCAGAAGGCATGCCTTCGTTCACTGAGACTGACATATCTATTTTGACTTATTTTGAGTTAAATGAGTATGCTATGTAAACCAAAAGCCACAGAGACTTTTTTCTTTTCAGAGGCTTTTTGGCCTCATCATCACCTACTCGTGCTTGCGCTAGACCTACTCTGTCTTCCACTCACTCAATTATCCAATTGATTCTTTCTTTTCTTTAGAATGCTCTTGTTTTGTAAGTAAAATGCTTGATTCCTTTTTAATTCTTCACATTTGCCTTTTACCTGTATTATA
Organism: Macrobrachium rosenbergii; assembly: GCF_040412425.1. NCBI lineage: Eukaryota > Metazoa > Arthropoda > Malacostraca > Decapoda > Palaemonidae > Macrobrachium > Macrobrachium rosenbergii. The sequence continues at coordinate 61,341,677 of NC_089750.1, forward strand.
CCGAGGAACAGGAAGACTGACCAAACCGCATTCCACGTGAATGTCGCCATGAGGAAGTAGTGGCGGAAAAAAGTGATGGTGATGCACAGTTCCTCGGAAGTTTTTGCTGTGACCCTTGGCAGAAAGAGACAGAAGAACAGACACAAGCACAAGCACAAATGAATCATCGTCAAGTCAGGTTTTGTTGATCGATCCTGGCGCTGACTCTTCTTTGCCAACATCACAATCCGAGTGCTCAAGATGGTCAGGACCAAACACAAGATTGACACACAGCTTCCTATTTCGCTGATCAAATGAAGCACCAATTCTTCTGTAGCCTGTAAAGAAAGGAGAAAGGAACTGGTAGGCTGATAATTACAACAAATGTAACATCAAGGAAAACGTGAGAAGTCAAGCCCAGTAACACTCGACAGACATCGGTCACCAAGCTTCCGTTTTTCCTGACACACCATCGCAGACTCGATGCAAAGCCAGGAAAAATGTTCTTTTAGTCGGAACCACTGGAGAGTCTAGATCAGAGGTTCCCAACCCTTTCAGGCTCGAGGCCCCCATACCAGGCCTTTCCTGTCACCCTTATTGGAAATTCATGTTTGCCAATGCTCTGCAATTGAATGGCAGTTTGACAAAACTTTGTCCATCAATAAATTGAAAATGAAAAATACCAGTCTTTACTCTGATGTTGCTTCATTCAATGTAAAATGAATAACAATAAAAAATGTAGCTGTGAGAGTAGCTGGAGCGGTTGAAAATTAAATGTATGAGTAATGAGTACAATGATACAACCGAAGCCAAGAAAATATAAGAATAAAGTGTAGTGATGAGCATATGGATACCAAAGTATCGACACTACTGATGCCAGGTATGAGAAAGAGAATCGATGGTACAAATAATTTTTCTATAGTTTTTTTATTTTCCCCAAATATTGAGGCACCCCGCTCGATCACACAGCACCCTTTGGGAACCGCTGGTCTTGACCCCGCCCCCCCCCAACTTTTACTAGTGTGAGAGGCAGCAGCAGGTCCAAACTTAGAGCATAAAGCCTTCAGGATGTCGCTTTCTAGGAGCCCTGTCAGCGACATTACAACGAATAACCACAATGACTAATCGATTTCATCACATTTTTTTTTAATTAACATCACTATAAGCCTTGAATATGGATGGGGAAAGAACAGAGAAACTATACTCCCGGGGTGCTTGGTTCTGGCTTGCAAAGTGGTTTATGCTAATTTCACCATACATTGCTAGTGTGGCTTCGAATTCCATTATGAGAGGTAGTAACCAAAAAGGATAAGGCAAAGTTAAGGGGCCATTGTGGCTATTGTGAAAGTCACACACACATGTATATATAGCCTATATTATAATGATATGTCTTATGATATGTGTGTATTCTATAAAAGTAATATGTTTTCTGTATTTTTGATATATTTTCTTTTATATATCTCATGTGTTGGGAAATATAATGAGGTGATTTTGTAGTATGTGTGTTTTTGTGCAATGCTTCTATATTTTCTCTTGTGTTTATCATGTATGGACTGTAATAACTGTAATAGTGTTTATGGGAGATGCTAAGTGTCAGGTCTTACAAGGGTTGGTTGGTTGTGTGATAAGCTAAGATACGTTTTCCTGTAGGCATTGTGTACACAACTGAATGTTTATTCAGGTGGGTGACCACAGGAAATGCTGTATGCAAGAGAGACCCTAAAAGGCACTAAAGTTACCAGTTAAAGGGAGACGAGATGACAAGTTTGACAACCATGGCCAGTTTAAAAGTTTATTGTTTACACAAGTCTTAAGACAGGAAATACTCTAGCAGATAAAGAGATGTGGGATGACAGGTTCAGATAAGCTGCCTGATCCAGAAGCCTATGTGTTTATACAAGTGTTCAGACAGGAAGTTGTCAATCATTCAGATAAGAGGCAGGCCTATATAGCTCTCTGAGCCAGAAAATAATTTCCTTATCTTTTTTCCCTCTTCAGGGGGAGAAACTGTGTTTATTCCTTTCTTTCCCAGGGAAGATTTCCAGGGTGACCACTTTCTACAAATACCTAACTGGCAACCCAGGTTTAACCTCATAGAAGATTTTTGGTAGAATAATGTTCAGTTCAGATAGAGACCTGGTAAAGACAGGGTGGTCTCTCTCTCTCTCTCTCTCTCTCTCTCTCTCTCTCTCTCTCTCTTCATGCAGAAGAGTGTAAGATTGTGGTCACTCTCCCAAACGTATAAGTTTTTGGAAACTGTTAATAATATTTAATGCTCCCTTGGTAGAGTCTGATATAAGAGAGAGTTAGCAGTAACTATTGCTGCAACAAAAAAGGAAAAAGGAGTTGTGTAACAGTGTGCAGAAACCTGTATAAGGTAAAGTTGTTTTTACCTAATTTTTACCATGGTAAAAATGTAGATATAATCTTTAAACAGATTTTGCCTTAGTGAAATTATTATTGATAAACTTTTGTGCATTTTTTATATGTTCTTGTTTTTACACTTCTTTTGTGTGTTCTTGTATTTACAATTTCACAGTGTTAACCAAAATTTTGTGTTGGTGATTTAACATTTATTTAGTTAACACTTTACATGTGTTGATACTTTAACAATGTATATTTGTTTTGATTTTCAGTTGTTAAGATTTCTCTTTCAAATTTGGAGTAAATCTTAATAGTTTGAATTTTGATTAGTTAATGTAATTTCTTGACAAATTAATGTTTTGTGAATTAATCTTGTTTAAGAATTAATTAAAGCTTATGTTGTTTTCAAGTAATAGTAAATTTGTTCAGATTATGGATTCTAATTATAACTTCTGAAGTTAGAAATAAATTTTTGTATTTAAAATCTTAAAAGCACAGTGTTTCATTTTTGACCACCAGTGAATAGGGTTACTTGTGTATGCACAAGGTAAGTGATAGACATGTTTTGTTCTCCTCTCCTATATGGAAATGAATGAAGACCAGGGAACAATTATAGTTGTTTGATGGAATGATGCCCTTTCCCCTCTAGTATATTTATTGCTTAACAGTTATTACCTCACTCATAACTTGATAAACTTAGATTGATTTTTCAAGTGTTAAACAAGTTTTAAGGGATCATGGTTACCTTTAGAGTGTTCAGTTGTAATATTATTGATATGGGGTTTCAGGTATCTGGCTGAAGTGAGGTAAATTTTTGGATTAATAGTTGTGTAATAACCAGGTACTTGATCACTTCATGACAATATATACATACATATATATATATAGTATATATATACAGTATATATATATATATATATATATATATATATATATATATATATATATATATATATATATATATATATATATATATATATATATATATATATATATTATGTATGTGCATATATATAATATATGCATAGTGCATATTTATATATATATATATATATATATATATATATATATATATATATATATATATATATATTATGTGCATACATATAATATATGCATAGGTGCATATATATGTATATGTATGTATATATATATATATATATATATATATATATATATATATATATATATATATATATATATATATATATATATACAGTATATATATATATATATATATATATATATATATATATATATATATATATATATATATATATATGTGTACATATATATAATAGGACCTCATTTGAACTGGATGGTATCTAGTAGCAGAGATATTTATTCAGGAAAAGTTACAAGCTTTCCAGGACTAACTGCCCTCATCGTATGGTAGACATAGAATCCGCTACCAGACGATGAGAACAGATAGTCGTGTAAAGCATGTAACATGTCCTGAATAAATATCTCTGCTAGATACCATCCAGTTTAAATGGGGTCCAATGTTTAATTGCATTAATGCACAGAACAATTGCGTAAGTGTTAAGTTTTATATAATATATATATATATACACACATATACTGTATATATAATATATATATATATATATATATATATATATATATATATATATATATATATATATATATATATATATATAATCACCCTAAGCTGTTTTTTAATGACTTAAAGACAGGACAAAATGACTATATATATATATATATATATATATATATATATATATATATATATATATATATATATATATATATATATATATACAGTATATATATATATATATATATATATATATATATATATATATACAGTATATATATATATATATATATATATATATATATATATATACATATATATATATATATATATATATATATATATATATATATATATATATATATATATATATATATATATATATATATATATATATATATATATATATATATATATATATATATATATATATATATATATATATATATATATATATATATATATATATATATATATATATATATATATATATATATATATATATATATAATAATATATATATATATTTATATAATCTATATATATATATATATGTGCGTGTGTGCGTGTGAGTGTATATGTGTTAGAATGTTCGTGTGCATGAGCAAAAATTATCCCGGAATCATCACAAAAAAAAAAACAACAACCGTGTTACAAGGAAGCCAACATTATCATCACTACTAGTTTCCCCGGAGGATCTCACTTGTGACGAGGATTTGGGAGGCCTGTAGCCGTAGATGTCCATGATCAGAGCAAAACTCGTGAGGTGATCGCAGTGACAGACGCTATACTCTGCGGTGGTCCAGTTCAGGCTGCAGCCTTCCGTAGACCAATCGTCTCCCGAAGAGTCCCACCAAACACACTTGATGTTACTCAGGCGAAGACTTTCGCCGTAGTAGTTGTGGCTAGAATTGATGTGGACGAGTTGGTCTGAGGCTGCGAAGGCAGAAGAGAGTAATTGATTTAAGAAAATAAATTTGGGTTGCGAGGCATTGCATCAGTATTGAAACAAGGGAATCAGGACAAAAATGTAGTTCAAAAACGAGACTCATTAATGCTATATAGATGGAAATGGAATAAAAGTTTTAAAAGAAAATCCATGATTTAGCGAAAAATGGGGTTAGGGCGAATTGCATCAATTTTGAGAAAAGAAAATTTTGACAGAGGTGGAGTTTAAAAAGGAGACTAATTAGTGTTATATAAATAGAAATTACATAAAGTTCTGCATCTGTTTTGAGAAAAGGGAATTAGGACAAATATCTAGGTTAAAAAGGAGAGTAATTAGTGTTGTATAGATGGAAATTGAATAAAGTTTTAAAGGAAAATTTGATTTAATACAAAATAGCGTTGGGGAGGCATTGCATCAATTTTGAGACAAGGGAATTTGGATAAAGACTTAGTTTAAACGATGCTAATTAATATTGTATAGCTGGAAATGGAATGAAGTTTTAAAAGAAAATCAATGATTTAACAAAACAGGATTGGGGGAATTGCATCAGTCTTTAAACAAAGGAATTTGAACGAAGATAACGTTTAAAATCTAGATTAATTACTATTACAGAGATGGAAATGAAACAAATTTAAAAATGTCGTGTTGAAAGACAATGAAAACATCACCTATAAGAAAAAAAACGAACGTGAGAGGAAGGCTTACTGTCATTAGGGAAACAGAAACACTGCTTACCAAGGGCGCTTTTGGGGGTCGGGAACACCACTGTCAATTGGGAGGGAGACCCTAAAAGTAAATACTAATGTAAGTAGCGGGAAAGGAAAAACAACTGCAATAGTGGGAGGGAAGAGACACACTAGTTTAAAAGGAGAAGGAACTCCCCTGTAAACAGGGGAAGGGGAGCTCATACAAGTACCGCTAGGGACATACTAATAGGGGAGGAGAAAACACCAGTATAAATAGGGAGAACGGAAACACAGAATTAGTAGGTAAACGGCAAATGGAATAGTTTGGGAAGGAGAGTCACCAATTCAGTGTGAACGAGAGAAATCACTACGTAGTTAAGGGAGAGTGAAACACTACGCAATTGAGGGACGGGAAACTGCATAATTAAGGTAGAGGAAACACTACGTAATTAAGGGAGAGGAGACACTACGTAATTAAGAAAGGGGAAACAACGTAATTAAAGGGGGAAACGCTGCTTAAGAGAGGGGAAACGTTACATAATTGATGAAGGGGGAACACTACGTAATTAAGGGAGAGGAAACACCACGTAATTAAGGGAGAGGAAACACTACGTAACTGAGGGAGGCGAGACACTGCATAAGTGAGGAAAGGGGAAACTGCATAATTAAGGGAGAGGAAACACTACGTAATTAAGGGAGAGGAAACACTACGTAATTGAGGGAGACGAAACACTACATAATTGAGGGAGGGGAAACACTGCGTAAGCAAGAGAGGGGAAACACTACGTAATTAAGGTAGGGGAAACACTACATAATTAAGGGAGTAAAAGCTGGTAATTAAGGGAGGGGAAACTCTACGCAATTAAGGTAGGGAAACACTATGTAATTAAGGGGAAGCGCTGGTAATTAAGGGAGGGGAAACATTACGTAATTACGGTAGGGGAAACACAATGTAGTTAAGGGGAAACGCTGGTAATTAAGAGAGGGTAAACACTTTGTAATTAAGAGAGGGGGAAACACTACGTAATGAAGGGAGGGGAAACTATGTAATTAAGGGAACGGAAACACTGCGTAATTAAGAGAAAGGAAACCTTAGGTAATGAAGGGAGAGGAAAACTAAGTAATTAAGGGAGAGGAAATGCTATGTAATTAAGGAAGAGGAAACACTGCGTGATTAAGGGAGGGGAAACACTACGCAATTAGGGGAAACACTAAGTAATTAAGGGAGATGAAACACTGCATAATTAAGGGAGGGGAAAGACTATGTGATTAACGAAGAGGAAACACTACGTAATTAAGGGGGGAAACGATGGTAATTAGGGGAGAAGAAACACTACGTAATTAAGGGAGAGGAAACACTATGTAATTAAGGGAGAGGAAACACTGGTAATTGAGGGGAAACACTAATGACAGAAGAGGGAATAGGGCTGGGGGATCCCACTATTTCAGTAGGTAGGGAAGTGAGAGAGAGAGAGAGAGAGAGAGAGAGAGAGAGAGAGAGAGAGAGAGAGAGAGAGAGAGAGAGAGAGAGATAGTCACTTACTTGCTTCCCACTTTCCGGATCCAACTGTGACACCGATGACATGAGAATTCACTACACTTTTATAGTCGATGTATCCCGTTAAGTCGATATCGATGTTGCTGCATAAAATAAACTATTCGTCAGTTAAGGCAAATACATTTCACATTTTCTGTCTAATTTCTAATTTCTGAGAGAGAGAGAGAGAGAGAGAGAGAGAGAGAGAGAGAGAGAGAGAGAGAGAGATCTCACTGGATATACAATCAAATTAATTTAAGAATGTTTTGCATCGCAAGAAGTGTTCGTGAAATGCAAGTGCAAGTGTTTTTTTGGACATTTTACAGAAAAAAATGCATCAAAAGATGTGCAAATATCTAGAAGATTAGTATAAAATTAGTCATACCATATTAGGCAAAGTTTTAGGATACACATCTCCCATGTACAGAATATGTTCAGAACAGATTATCTTTATTTTATGTTTTGTAAAATTCACGCAAAAATTCAAACTATGTAAAATTAATATCCAGAGTAACTTTGAAAGTGAAATAAGCGAACGACTATTATTAACTGCGATTCCAGCGCGTGCCCTCTTAGTCGAGTTACCAACATAGTGAACCAATGAATGTTCTAAAGTACAAGATTCTTGGTTTCTTTGCATTCCTTGGATGTTTTCTTGATATTTTAGAGAGGCTGTCAAAATGACGACCTTGGGCAACTTTTGTTATAAGGCAGAAAAGTCCGCCATTAGGGAAAAGACAACTTTTCTCAATAACTCTGGATCTAAGCATGGACATGAGAAGATAATGGTGCCTAACCCCATGTTTTTGAGGTCAAGGATGAAGATAATAGCATTAAATATATTGTATCTTGCATTTCTAGCATGTTAGTGACAAATTCTTTACGTAAAATGGATTTAAACTGATTCAAAACAAAACAAGTCTCACACTTGGTAAAACTGAAAATTTACTAGATAGGCTAAACTTCATAAGAATATAAAAAATTAGACCACTACTGTAAGCAATTAACAATTCTAAGGCAATAAAGTACTTTGCAAGGCCAAAATTACTCTTAAGATACATATGTAGTGTGTTTCATGAACATTGCTAATATATACATAGATAAGAAAAAAGGCTTAGACAGACATGAAAAATGGTTAAGACAAACATGCTGACGAGTCTTGCAAGCAAGACGAAAGTCAAGAGAATTATTTGTTTTAACTAATTATCATCAACACCGCAGATATCAGAACCATCAGTTTCTTCCAGCTGATCTACAGTAGTTTCATCAGGAAATGGTTATAACATCCATCCACACCTCCACACACGCAGTACACACTGCGTGTGTACTTTTTTGACAAGAACAAGTTGTATAACTACAGTCTTTGCCTTCTGCTTTGCAGCCACAACTAAGTACGTTTGTCAAACCAGGAGGGGCTGGTGGAATAGTAGCAGTAGCAGGGGATGATATTTTATCTTTCACATTCCATCCAAAGTTTTCAATATCTACTGTTGGGGGTCCTGGCTGATCAGCCGCTTTCCATAATATCATTTGAAGGTGTGCTCTCTGTACATGGAGGAACAGGTTGGCGTCTGTGGGAGGCAAGGCCATGATTCGCATTGGTTTTCCTTTTTTCCTTGTGTAAATCTTATGGGGGGCTGCATTCATCGAGATCCCCTGGGGCATACCATACAATGCTGCAAAGAATTCCTGTCCTGCTTTCTTAAGATCATTTTCGGTAGCATTTTCCTCACCAAGTATTTCATCCAGTGCAGGGAAATTTCCTGACAGCAAGATATTTAGAGCACTTATTTTCTCTTTACTGAATGGATATGATACATTATCACAACCGGTCAGTGAATGCATGCCCAACAATTGCAAACATTTAAGACCCAGCTTTTTGCAAGTTTCATCTATATCAATGATTTCTCCATTCCAACAGTCCATTTGGACTTCACATTTTGAATGCAATTCAGCTCTCCAAACCCAGTAAATTGGCAGAACCAGCACATCAGTATCATTACTAAGAACTCCGATTATTTTGTTGCTTTCTGCTACTTGTAGCAAGTATGTGATCATTGTAATATCAGCTTCCTCGTGTAATAAGGCACCACTACTTTGACTCTCTAAAGTTGTATCACTGCCGAAGCTGATAGAGGATATGAATGCTGAAAGCCTCTTTTTCGTTGTTTTTGTTCTTCATATTGGCATCCCTACTGGGGAGTTGACTGGTAAGGGTAAGGTTGTAGTTTGTAGTACTTTCACTACCACGTCGCTGTCTCTCATGGTCCTTGATTGAAAGGTCATCGCACTATCTTTTCACAATGTTTGGGGGCTATTTAGAGAGGCAACTCTTCCTGCTGTCAACAAGCACAGTTGCAGAACACCAAGACGTTTGGTAAGAGGAGATTTAGTGCCTTTGCGTAAGCAACCATACTCATCAATAAGAGATGATGGGACTGCACATAATTCATACTGAAAAATGTTTTCCCACTCCAGCTGGAGTTGTTGTCCTACCATGAGAAGGCGTAAGAAAATGGTTTCCAAGTCAAAAACAGTCTGGTCTCCCACTGTGATGCCAAGCTTTAGTTGCTCCAAAATTTTTACTGAGTTGGAAACTTTTGAGTGAAGTCCAGATGGTAGTGAATTGCGGAATGATGCTACCATTTTCTCCACAATTTGCAATACATCATGTAAATTGACTTCGCTTGGTGCAACTTTACCATTCACTATATTACACAATAAGAGACTGTCAAGTTCAAGTGGATGGGAATGTTCATCTAATTCAGCAGCAATCCTTGAACGATCATCAGAATCAAGTTCTTTTCTTTTATTACCTTCTTCTTTGTGTTTCACCTGCATTGATGATGTACAGACTTGCTCTGAATATAAATTTTCCATGGCATCCGAAAGGAAAGCAGAAATGGGAAATGAGTCAATCCATTCACTAACAAGCTCTGGGGATAATGTCATAATGTCATACCTCTCAACGTCTCAACGTGTTCTGGCAAGTTGCGCATCTCTAGCAAGTACCAGGAGATATACCAGGAGACATACTGCACTAAAAAAAAAATAGGGCAACATTCGCTCAAGGCAAAGCTGTTGAAATAGCCAGTCGCCCCCGCCCCTTTCTGCACGAAGGAACTGATGAACTAATAGAGTTGGTTTGATAAAATTATCAACCCAGTGTTTCCCTGTTGGATGCTTTCTTAACTCATCCATATATGCTGATATTTCATTGAATGTTTTCTCACTGTCTCAGAGAGAGAGAGAGAGAGAGAGAGAAACTCTTACAGAACTAGCCACTTACACACTCTTACCATTATCACTATCGTTATTCATGTGCTTTATGTAGTTATTTACTACAAACTGGGTTATTAATTTTTATACTAAATATGCATAAGGTAACATATTTAAGGGCTTTATGTTAATCCTTGCCCTTGAAAACATGGGTTTAGACACCAAAACATTTTCATTATGATTCTCCGGTAAAACGGTATTTGCTAAAATAGGCTTTGAGATAATGGCGGCATAAATGTGTACGTAGAAAATAATGCCCAAGGTTGTTATTCTGACAACCCACCTCAAATACCTTGGATTTATTGAGTTCCTCGTTGGACGAGTCGGTAGAGTTCTCGGCTAGCACTCTACTAGGCCCGAGTTCAAATCTCTGGCCGACCAATGAAGAATTAGTATTTCTGGTAATAGATATTAATTTCTCGCTATAATGTGTTTCGGATTCCACAATAAGCTGTAGGTCCCGTTGCTAGGTAAACAATTGGTTCTTAGCCACGTAAAATAAGTCTAGTCCTTCGGGCCAGCCCTCTCTAGGAGAACTGTTAATCATCTCAGTGGTGTGGTTAAACTAAGGTATACTTAAAAAAAAAAAAAAAAAACCCTTAGGATTGCATATCAAACATAAAACCATGTACTATAGAAAATTCGTAGGTTCCCTACAGAAGTCAATGGGGCGGCAAATGGACTATTTAAACTGAGAACAGGATTTAATTAGATACACAGGATCTACTTAATGCACAAACACTTGTGATGAACGAAAAGCTCCAGTAAATGTCGTTCTTTTATGCATCGTACATCTGATGACCCAGAGTAAACGCTTACCTCAGATTGCGATTGTATCTGGTGTGGAGATCCCTATAGGTTGTTTTCTGTACCAGAACAAATTGGTCCCCGTTCTCAGCTGTTTCATATCCATCGTAGAAATCTTCAGGTAAAAGTATACTGGTGGTATGGGAGTATTCATGTAACAAAAGGCGGTTCCTCTCTTCTCTGAAATGGGCTGCGGGCCTCTTCTCCACGAACACATCTGCAAAGGAGATATTTATTTCCATTTTTTTCTAAAGTAAGGGAAACGGGGAGGATAGTATAATGACCCCGTCTATCCCAGGGTCAAAAATAAAAAAAAAGAAAAAGAAAACGAGAGGTGTGGCTATGCAGCAAAGAAAACGATAGACCTGTATTTTGAAGGATGGAAGGTTATAGTAGTTGGGAGTTTGGAGGAAAGCAAAGAGTTTCGAAGCTTCTTTGTACGCAATGTGATGTTAAGATTCCGTAGTGATCACTGATCTGATACAAAATGGTGGTGCAGTAACCGAACATAGAGCCAAACGTAGACTCGGTGGGTTGAAATAATGTGATGATGACTCATTGCTAATCGTGGTACACGCAGATGGCCCGGACCATTCTCCATGATGCATGATACCACACCCATACCCATGACGTTATTATGGGCTAATGCGCATTGCGTTGTTCTACAAGAAGGCTGCTCTTACATGACAGAAAGCCTATCATCATTTCTGGTGTTTTTCTGTGGCAGAATGGTGACCGTTTTATCCCCTTGCTTAATTACCTTCTAGCCAATGACTTACGAGTGTGGTTAGTGTGTCTGCATTATTAAGAACAGAGGACAAAGCAAGAGCTGAAATGTGCTATAATATCCAATCAAGACCTTGTGTTTGCTACTTACGGCAAAAAGAAAGTTTATGAAACATGTAGACGAAGACTGGCCAACTGATTTACGTAAACTGGCGCCGCGAAAACGGCTCAAAGGTACAAAATTGTAATGTTTCTGAAATTTTAAAGAGCTTTTCAATTCAGCCACTACCTCAGTGTAGCCATCATCGAAAGTTTTGGGAGTTATTTAATAACATAATCCTTCATTTCCGACACCTAGACGGGGAACCTCATTTCAGACGTGTAGAATAATATAGATGAAATAAACAGCGCGAGCGAAGCACACCTCAGTTCGAAAACATGAAGGTTACGACAACGTAAACGTGAGCGCTGATTTGAGGCTCGAAGCTGGATAGAGGAAATTCATCCTTTTCCTCCTGTCTGGATTTTTATTTGGATTTCATTGGGAATTATAACCGAGGATTCATGGCGTATCATCATGGTTATCAACATCACATACATAACTAGTAATAAATGACCAGTAGATTTTAAAGATATATTACCAAAATGTGTAACAAGCACAGCTCTGATTCCTAGCTATTCGTAAGAACAATCAAATGAGACGTTTACTGTTGCTGCGAAAGGAAGTATATCTTAGTTTAACCAGACCACTGAGCTGATTAACAGCTTTCCTAGGGCTGGCCCGAAGGATTAGATTTATTTTACGTGGCTAAGAACCAACTGGTTACCTAGCAACGGGACCCACAACTTATTGTGGGATCCGAACCACATTATGACGAGAAATGAATTTCTATCACCAGAAATAAATTCCTCTAATTCTTCATTGGCCGGGTAGGAGAGTCGAACCCTAGGCCAACAGCGTGCCAGGCGACAGCTCCATCCATCCACCCAACGAAGAACTGACACGTCCTTTTTTTTGTTTTGTCAGTGTCGAATGTGCTTTTCAATTACTTAAGGTAACCGCATTGACGGTTTTTTTTTTTTTGTATTGTCTTCTTGTTTCAGCAAAGTATCAAATCTGTCTCTCTCACAATTCTGGTGAAATAGACAGATTTTATAGTTTGACGAAACAAGAAGGCAATAAAAAAAATCACCGTCACTGAGGTTACCTCAAATAATTGAAAAAGAAATGCACGTTCGAAGCTGCCTAAAAAAGGACAATGTGAGTGGAAGGTTCGGAAAAACTAAGTCTTGTGAAAAACCAGACGAAACTATGCTCGCATATTTCAGTAAACAAAACAAAAAAATATTTACCATTTTGACTTACAAATTACTTGTTAATTTCAGCCCGAAACCCGGACTTGAGGAAAGTGTTTTAGCGTCCTAGCTCTCAAATAAACTAGATGAATGAATAAATAAACTCGATGGTAGCACTATGAAGGCTTACACCCAACAAACTAAATAATTAGGCAAAGTGAGTCTCTCGACAGTGAGTTACGGTACACAAAGAAGCCTCAGACATCAGCTCTCACCAAACCATTTAGGTCTGCAGAAAAAGGTTAAAAATGCTCATTTTTGTCATGGTGGAAAAGAGGCTCTAATGGTATTTTTAAAAGGCAGTAAACAATTTCTTTTATGGTGAACTTCACGGTTTTTTGCCAGCATAACAATTCCCTAGTAGTTTATTGATCATTTTTATTTACGTACAACATTCTGTTGTTATTTGTGTTTATGTATGTATGTATATATATATATATATATATATATATATATATATATATATATATATATATATATATATATATATATATATATATATATATATATATATATATATATATATATATATATATATATATATATATATATATATATATATATATATATATATATATATATATGTGTGTGTGTGTGTGTGTGTGTGTGTGTGTGTGTGTGTTTGATACCTATACATATATACATATGTGTGTGTATGTCATCTTGCATTGCAAGTTGAAGGACTCCTTTATTGTATACATGCGTTTCAGAGTAAAGCATGTTCGTTATACAGTTTTTTCTTTTAAACTTCATTTTCATTTCTTCATCATCATGCGAATGATCTGTTTGGTCCCAGTTGTAGGCCTAAGGCCTAGACCTGGTATTTCATCCTAATCCTTCGGGCCCGCCCTATGAGAGCTGATTAGTCAGCTCAGTGGCCTGGTTAAACTATTTTAATAATAATAATAATAATAAATAATAATAATAATAATAATAATAATAATATAATAATAGGCGTGTTACTTCCAAACGTCGGCCCGATTCTCATACGGAAAGCGAAGAGCAACAACTCAAAGAGGGGAAAAGTAATTCCTTGGCGCACGGAATTCGATAGCGGAGTGACATCGTCGGTGACGGTATTAAACCGCGTAAACTTACGCACTCCCTCTTGCTTGTATGTGACGGCTGTGTTCGGCTGCAGCCTCTCCCCGAACCTCAGGGATGAGTTCGTGAGTAAATCTTGCGCGGATGAAAGCATCCTTCCTCTTGCGGCGTTGTTGACTTCAAAGGACATTGGCTCCCTGAGCACGTTTGCAGCCACGTCAACCACTGAGCGGAAGAATGAACCCTGCGAAAAACAGAGGTCAAGAACGTTCAGAGAGACTGGAATGTAATATTATTTCTGTTAAAAAAAAAAAAGGTCGAGAACGTTCAGAGAGACTGGAATGTAATATTATTTCTGTTAAAAAAAAAAAAAAAAAGAGGTCAAGAACGTTCAGAGAGACTGGAATGTAATATTATTTCTGTTAAAAAAAGAAAAAAAGAGACTGGAATGTAATATTATTTCAAAAAAAAAGAAACGTTCAGAGAGACTGGAATGTAATATTATTTCTGTTAAAAAAAAAAAAAGGTCGAGAACGTTCAGAGAGACTGGAATGTAATATTATTTCTGTTAAAAAAAAAAAAAAAAAAAAAAGGTCAAGAACGTTTAGAGAGACTGGAATGTAATATTATTTCTGTTAAAAAAACAGGTCGAGAACGTTCAGAGAGACTGGAATGTAATATTATTTCTGTTAAAAAAAAAAAAAAAAGAGGTCAAGAACGTTCAGAGAGACTGGAATGTAATATTATTTCTGTTAAAAAAAAAAAGGTCGAGAACGTTCAGAGAGACTGGAATGTAATATTATTTCTGTTAAAAAAAAAAAAAAGAGGTCAAGAACGTTCAGAGAGACTGGTCAAGAAAAAAAAGTCGAGAACGTTCAGAGAGACTGGAATGTAATATTATTTCTGTAAAAAAAAAAAAAAAAACAGAGGTCAAGAACGTTCAGAGAGAGACTGGAATGTAATATTATTTCTGTTAAAAAAAAAAAAGGTCGAGAACGTTCAGAAAGACTGGAATGTAATATTATTTCTGTTAAAAAAAAAAAAAAAGAGGTCAAGAACGTTCAGAGAGACTGGAATGTAATATTATTTCTGTTAAAAAAAAAAAAGAGGTCAAGAACGTTCAGAGAGACTGGAATGTAATATTATTTCTGTAAAAAAAAAAAAAGAGGTCAAGAACGTTCAGAGAGACTGGAATGTAATGTCAAGAACGTTCATGGAATGTAATTTATTTCTGTTAAAAAAAAAGAGGTCAAGAACTTTCAGAGAGACTGGAATGTAATATTATTTCTGTTAAAAAAAAAAAAGAGGTCAAGAACTTTCAGAGAGACTGGAATGTAATATTATTTCTGCTAAAAAAAAAAAAAAAAAAAAAAAGAGGTCAAGAACGTTCAGACAGACTGGAAAGTAATATGATTTCTGTTACAAAAACTTCAGTCAGACTGTTCAGTCACATTTGTAAACTTTCTTCCAGAACTCTGAGTTACTTTCCTAGACTTTCTTCTTGGAAAGAAGCAGCAAAGAACCTTTTTTATGAGTTTACTCTCCCACAAAGTTCAACAGAACACTGAGTTAAATTTCTAGACATCCTTCTTGGAAAGTTTACTGCTGTTGGTAGATTAAACTGAACGTGCCAGCACGGACTCTTGTTCTTAAGAACAGTAGTAAAAAAATGCGACGGACTCGACTGTCTGTGTGAATAAGGCCTGTAGAAGCTGACAATGTAATAATCGAGTTTAAGACCTGTGGATTTACCTAATAGCGCTCACAAGCATGCGTTAAAATGAACATATAGCCCGAACGAAGTTCTATATACCATGATCAGACGCTGATTCTGAAAGTTTTCTTTCAGATCCAGATAGGGGCGAAGAAAAAAAAAAAGGTAAATTCTAGTCTATTTAAATGAAGAGAGTGACTCTCAATATTGCAATCACTTATGTTTATGTACTGAATATTTCTAAGACGATGAAAAAATTGTTGATGTATTCCATTAGTGTGTAACTCGCTGATCAAATCCTCATATCTAAGGCTTCATTCTCTCTCTCTCTCTCTCTCTCTCTCTCTCTCTCTCTCTCTCAACTAACCCTATCTGCAGCATCGAAGTTCTTCTCCAAATCTTCTTCCTGGAACTTTCTCTGAAGCTCCGCCACTCCTTCCAACACCGTTACAGCTTCCGCTGGATAGAGGTCGACATTCTGGATGTTGTTGATCAGGGTCGTGATATTTTCGAGAGGCCCCAAAGTCGTACTACCAGCTGGCACGGGGAATAACGCAGTGTTACCACGGCACACGCTGGAAAGAAGTCGTGGGAGGCTTACAATTATAGTGTCTGGGAAACAAGACTCGTTGGAGTCTCGTCTCGACTTGTTATCGTTCGAGCCTTCTCCGGACTGCTAGATGTTTGCGTTGAGTTTCATCGAGTCTTGGTATTATTTTTTTCCTTGGGCGGTGAGGGGTCGGGGAGGGGGGGGTTACTTGGGAGGAAGGCGGCCGGGATAGGGGTTGGACACCCTGAATACGTCCCCTTTTTTTTACCGGACCTGGCATTGACATGAGTATGTAATCTATCGCGACAGCAGTTCAGAAAAACTCATAATAAACCGCAGATTTTAGAAAATGGCGTTCATTGTCTGGGGCAGCATACTCTGAAAAAAGTCATCAGTAAATTTTTATTATTGCTTATGAATATTACATTACATCTTCTGACCATTCTGATTCACTGTCAAGTTTTCCCCGCACATAAAGTGTGAAAGTCATGCTTTAATACCCCGGAAGTCTGTTTTAGAAAGGTGCATCCAAATACACACTCATAATAAAATCATACAGGCAAAATTAGTTTCGTCGAGGCTTCGACTAACATTGTTCAGGCAATCGTGGTAATAATGCAAATCGACAAGTTCTAGAAACATATTATTTATGTAGAAATCAATATTTTCTAGGATTTATTGTCCACTCAGGATTCAGTATTATCAAGTTGGATAGGAATATTTTCTGGGTAAAAGTAAGTAGCCTATAAGTTCCTGGGAAAAAATGCAGGTAGTAGTAAATATTGTGCAAGTATTAACGTATAATAATCATTATTATTCAAGTATTTATGATAATTATTCTGGTAAGAATAAAGATAATCTAAGGGAAAAAAAAAGAGATATCTTCCTTGTGAAAATAGTTTTTAGAATAAAAATAGAATTTTATTCAGGTAACAGTAAATAATATCCAGGTAAATATTGATACTATTAAGGTAAAATAAGTATCAATTAAAAATATAATTTAAAAATAAATATCCAGTTGAAAATAAATACTGTTCAAAACAAGAATATTAACCAGAAACACTTTTCGCATCAAAAAATAATCTTTGAAAAAATCATCAAGGTGAAAAATAAATATCAAGGAAAAATAAACTTTTACCAAGGAAAAGTACTTATTTGAAAATCAATTTTATCCTAGGAAAAAGTATCTAGGAAAAAATAAGCATCTCCAAGGCAAGACCTTCCTTGAAATATCATTTTGGTTCTTCGACCAGTCTCTTACCTGAGGTCAGGATGAGCGTCCCAAGTGCTGTCATGTCTGCATGTCCAAGAGACGAAAGTAGACTTGTGGTTGACGGGACAAGCCGAGCGGAAAATGTCTCCTTGACGCGTGCTATTGAGGACGAAGCGATGTCCGTAGACATCCACTGTCTTCTTGAGGCACCTGCCACACATCTGGACCACCTTTTCTGTACAGTGAGGAGGATTTAGAATTATGGTGGTCCGTATCACGAAGGTTTTTATCCTCAACGAATGTGATCGCCATCCACGGCTGATACAAGATTTTGATTATTCATCATTTTGAGGTTTCGTCAACAATTAGAGCCTCGAGTTCGCTCGCTGGTTTCAAGCAAATGAGGTGCACGCTGATGGTCTTCCCCATTGATAGCGCTTCCCTAACCAAACGTTGTAATAAATCTAAACTCTAAAGGAATAACTAGCATTAGAAATGGGAATTTTGTGAGATATGAATCAACGCAAAGTCTTCCCTCATCCCTCCGCTAGGCTGTAGATTTGGTCTAATTCAACTCAGACAGAATTTCGTAAATGCGACATATACTGGAAAAATGAATATTTAACACTGAAATCATTTCAGAAGGACATCCATCCGGAAAAGATCGTGATTCTTTAAAAAGCCTTTGGAAAACTGATTGGGAGCACAAAGGGATTGAAAGATACCCAGAGGGTTTGCTTTATTTTCTCTCTAGATCTGCTCTATCAAACGCAGACCGAGCTTTCTCTTCACACTAAAAATAAGATCAATCTTCCATAAGAAGAATTTTTAACTAAACAAAAATAACCAGGTTGCAAAAAACTGTAACCTACCAAGTTTTCACCCAAAGAAAATTAGTACTAGCAGGTGATAACTAGTCTATTTAGATGGGCACCAAAACATTGACATTCCAGTAGCTTTAAATGGGAATTTTCATGAACACTTGCCTTGAGTGAGATCCATCCCTTTTCCTCTGGAGCCGTATTTTTGTATTCGGAATGGGAGCAGACGCTGCAAGACTCATTCGTCGTTCGGTTCTGACTTTTTTCAAACGCCATGCAGTGGACAACTGAAATCAAATCGTTTTCATTGCTCGTCAGGAATCAAAACAAGGTTTTCAAATATTATACCACAACATTTTACCGTTTCTTAGGTTCTTAAGGAATTGTTGCTGGCTGAGGGATATTTGAAGTTAATAGTGCTTGAACTGGATCTGGTAACTAAGGATGTTTACTCTCTTGCGTGTTTAGGGATTTTGTAAAGTTTTCATTGTTTTTTATTAAGAGTTACGAATTTCTGATAACTTGCAGAAAATTAAATGAACAGTTCATTGTCTCGAAGACTGAAGTAATTTACAATACACATGAATGATTATGCGCCTGAAAAGATGAAGAAATAGAGTTTATGTAGACTAATGGTCATTCATTTTGAACACAAAATATGGCTTCAGGAACGCAAAGGTGACAAGCCCTGCTTTCTAGTAAGATGTGAGTTAAATTATCAGAGGAAATAGAATAGAAGACAAAGTGACATATTCTGAAGGTGATGTATTATCACAAGAGACTGATCATATATATATATATATATATATATATATATATATATATATATATATATATATATATATATATATATATATATATATATATATATATATATATATATATATATATATATATATATATATATATATATATATATATATATATATATATATATATATATATATATATATATATATACTATATATATATATATATATATATATATATATATATATATATATATATATATATATATATATATATATATATATATATATATATATATATATATATACTGTATATATATATATATATATATACTATATATATATATATATATATATATATATATATATATATATATATATATAATATTTATACATATATATATGTATATGTATATGTATGTATAACTGAATCACGAAAATATGGAACGTGATGAATATATAAATAAAGGCAATGCCACGAAGGAAAGATTAACAATGGGGTACTGCAAGGCCTTTCGACTTATAGTCCTTTACTTAGCTAAGTAAAGGACTATAAGTCGAAAGGCCTTGCAGCACTCCATTGTTTCTCTTTCCTTCATGGCATTGTCTTTGTTTGTATATGTATGTGCGTATATATAGAGAGATATTAATATATATTGAATAGTGGTAGGGTCTCTTCCCAGCAGGAAGTTCCTCGTTGGATGAGTTGGTATAGTTCTCGACTGGCACCCTGCTGGGCCCGCGTTTGAGTCTCCGACCGGCAAATGAAGAATTAGAGGAATTTATTTCTGGTGATAGAAATTCATTTCTCGGTATAATGTGGTTCGGATTCCACAATAAGCTGTAGGTCCCGTTACTAGGTAACCAATTGGTTCTCAGCCACGTAAAATAAGTCTAATCCTTCAGGCCGGGCCTAGGAGAACTGTTAATCAGCTCAGTGGTCTGGTTAAACTAAGATATACTTAACTTTTTCCTCCCAGTAGGAAATATACTTATTCTTAAAATGATAATTGTTAAAACAGCCTCGTGGTAGCCATCGAAAGTTAACAAAATTCCCAACTGGTTGACTTTCCCAGATGTTTGCGAGAAATGCTTTGATGAAGTCCAAGCGAAGGCACTACCCTAATACTCGTACTATTCTCCTTTCATTTTAATACATTTGTGTCTATTTATTAATTTAGTTTTTCTTTTTTAATAAGTGGAATCTCTTCTTATGTATTTTCCTTGACCTCCTCTTACTTCTTCCTAATGAACACCGTGTTCTTTGGGAGCTTGGATTTCAAGTCAATGGCTTTATGAATAGGTTTCATCTTCTGAATAATAATAATAATAATAATAATAATAATAATAATAATAATAATAATAATAATAATAATAATATAATTTGGCAGCAGACCTCTTTAAACAGGTTCTATTGAATATTATTGCTGCTTCAGCTGCATTTATTTTGTAGAAGACTTTTTCTATTTTCCTTATTGTTCTTGGAGGTGCGTGCTAACAGCTCGCCTATATTTGTCATTTCATGGGGAAAAGTCAAAATCTGGATTCTGCTTTATATATTCTATACAGTTGGTTCTATACAATTGTTGCCGCGACGTGTTTCGACAGACTCTTCTGTCATTCTCCAGCGGGAGCTAGTAGAGGACTGGCAGATTGCATAGGTCCTTCTGAATTTATACACGGGCTTCAGCGGGGTGGGGGGTCATGGATGGCGAATTCTGATTGGTTGCAGTCAGCGAACTTCAAGCCAAATTTCTGCGGCGAAGCTCGATCCTGACGGATCTTCGCAACCTGGGAATGTCATTCATTCCAGCGTTCCCAATGGCCTGCCGTTGCGTGATGTCATGCCGGCTGACATCATCGGTAGTTTGGCTGCTATTGGGCTGCGGATGAATGATGTCATTATCTAAGTCGGGGGATTGTCTCGATATCAGGGCATCTCCATTCTCAGGGTTGTCGTTTTCAGGTATTCGTTGGATTTGGCGGGTGTTCTGCATTATTCTTCTTAAATTGGTGGGTAGGAGCGATGCCTCCTGCGTCGTATTCATTGTTGGTTTTGTCTCGGCAATGAGGAGCGCCTCTAGCAGGCGCAGACGTCGAGGGTCGGCAGCTCTCCCGATTATACTTATATTTTGTATAATACTGTCGCGGGAGATGCCAGTCCTCTACTAGCTCCCGCTGGAGAATGACAGAAGAGTCTGTCGAAACGCGTCCCGGCAACAATTGTATAGAACCAAATGTATTGAATATATAAAGAAGCAGAATCCAGATTTTGACTTTTCCCCCATGAAATGACAAATATAGGCGAGCTGTTAGCACGCACCTCCACTGAAGAGAAGTCCGCAATAAGGAAAATAGAAAAAGTCTTCTACAAAATAAATGCAGCTGAAGCAGCAATAATAATAATAATAATAATAATAATAATAATAATAATAATAATAATAATAATAATAATAATAATAATCTTGTAGACCGATTTGGGCACTCCAGTGTGCTTGCCAGCATACTAATAAATACCAGTAAACACGACTTTGCTTTGAATTAAGTTGCTGAGAGAATTTCTTGCACATAATAAGAAAAATTTATCATGAACTGGCAGACAAATTCTTGAATTTAGTTAATATATAAAGCAACGTCCCCTGTAGGGGGTTAGCGCCGTCAGTGCACCTCACGCTGTGCACTGTAGGCATTACTTAAGGATCTTTGCAGCGTTCCTTCGGGCCCTAGCTGCAACCCCTTTCATTACTTTTACTGTACCTCCGTTCATATTCTCTTTCTTCAGTCTTACTTTCCACCCTCTCCTAACAATTGTCTCAAAGTTGGCTGCAAGAGTGCAAAAGATGCCAGAAACCACCATGACTTTGATTCCAAAGAACCAACATGTGTCTTTATAGGATATTCCTGTAGAAAATAAAACCATGTCCTTTGATAAAAAAAAAAAAAAAAAGTCCCGTTTTCTTAAAAGAAAAAAAACTCGTACTCACACGACTGCTGAGGGTCGGAAATCTCTTTCTCCTTGACTATGTACTGGACATTCTCTATGGAAAGTGCGCCGAATACTTCTTCGGAGACTCTCTCAACTGTCGTGCTGCTTGAGCACAGTCGTGAAAGGTGTCTGTCAAAATTCGACTTCCAGTTTTCCAAGGCGTTTCTGACGCCTTGAAGACCCTGTGTGGGAATTTTAACAGTAACTGAAAAATTCGTAACTCATAAACAGTAACTGAAGATTTCGTAATACACCGTGCTTTGAGTACATAAAAGCTTGGCATGTTACGAATCGTATGGTACTTTGCGCATTCTTATAAAAGCGAGGATGCATACAGTACAATGGAAGGAAAACAGTATAATTAAAACTTACTACGTTTCTTCGCATAATTGACATTATTTTTTTTTTGTTCCCCTACGGTGACAAATATTATAATAATAACTGATGATGAAAAACCGCATAGGAGACAAACAGCTGTACCTTATTTTCCAAGTCATCTCCTTTTCGTGACGTTATATCTCCATAAATGGAGAAAATATCCTCACGTAAGGGTTTCTTGCATATTTCTGATCCACTGGAATGACCTCCGTCTTCATCCGATTCCTTGCCACCCATCCAGAACGTCGAGTAATCTTTGCATTGACTGAAAATGAAGAGAAGAAGTCAGCATCGCTGGAAAATCTGCGGCATTCACTTCATAGCATCATTCGCTGAATGTTAACGGATGAGGTCATGTTTGGAACTATGATTTCTGTGTAAAGAGATGAGGGGCACTGCCAGCCAGAGGTCAAGCCCTTGTCTTGCCCTGACGTCAAGATGATGTTGGGCCGTGTAAGTCAGATAATATATTACCATTAGGTCTGGACTAGCACACTTGTTTACTAAACTCAAACAACACTTATTTGCTAACCTCAAAAAACACTTATTTACTGACCTTAAACAACACTTATTTACTAACCTCAAACAACACTCATTTACCAACCTCAAATAACACCTATTTACTAACCTCAAACAACACTTATTTACTAACCTCAAACAACACTTATTTACTAACCTTAAACAAGAGGTGTGTTTATCATCCGAAATTTGGACGACATTCTAACCTCAGGTTAGAAAGAACTCTATCCATCATTAATGTTGGTTCAGTCAGGATGATATAATAACTTTAAATCAGTATGCTATACCAATCTAACGTCTCAACAATCTGGACGACATGCTATGGATCTGGCTAAGATAACAGGCTGATAAACTGACCAGATTTTAGAAGGGAATGCATTCTGAGAGCAGGAAGACATTTTTTATCTGAGGTTAGGACACACTGCTCACCTGAGGTCAGGACAGAGAAGAAGATGCACTAAGGACCTTTGCCCATCTGACGTCAGGATAATCAGTAAGATATATAAACCTATGGTCAGGATGCCGTACCCATCTGAAGTACGAGCGATCAGAACGATTTATAAACCTGAGATCAGGTCGCTGTGACTATGTGAGGTCAGGTCAATCAGGACGCATTAATACTCTGAGGCCAGGATGCTGTACCCGTTTGAGAAGGGGTTATTCATGCCGATATACTAACCTGGGTTCAGGACGCTGAAACCATTTGAGATCCGGATAATAAGGCCGAAATACTCAACCTGAGGTCAGGATCATCCTCCACAGAGAGAGGGTCTATTCTCGTTTTGTTGAGTTGCCCCAAGTGCTCGTTTAGTTTCCGGTAGTGAGCGAGACATCTGCCACATCCTGTTGTCATGTAGACTGTCAAGCATGAGAAGAAGCCCTTATCAATAAAAACTCATCTTTAACTAAATCTTCGTGAAGTTGCTTTCTATGGGTGACGTTTTTCTTCAAGCCTGGTTTCTAAGTGTTTTTCTTGTAATTTCTGTTGTCATTAGTACTATATAACATAATGATAGGTTTAACTGTGTAGATATCATAAACATTACACCTTTCTTATATTTCAAGACCTCTTTCCAACCGAATATGATGATAAATAAAGTGTCTACTGTAATTTCAAAGTTGTACGTTCAGAGCTGCTCCTTTCAACTTACATTCAAGGAGCGAGGCGCTACTTGTCTCAGAGGCAGCCTCCCAGAAGTTGCATAAGTTGATCCCTTCTTGTTGCTTCTTACAGGATGAGTCTGGCAAAAAAAAAAAGCAAAAAGAAAGAAAGGAAAAATAATTAAGACCCACGGCTGTCGCTATTCTTTGAAAGGAAATAGTGTCGGATACATGACCTACAGGGATTCACGCTCATTCCCAAAAATATCAGAAGCAGCACTGGATCAAAGCCTCTTATCAGTGAAGTTCTGAAAGACTGGGAAAAAGACTAGGATAAAACACTTTAAATTGAGCGTGGAATTGCTTATATTCCTTCTTTTATCGGATATCATTTTCAAATGACTTAAATAGGTTTCGTTTTTTAACTTTTTAACCGCCTCTTCAGTCATTAGACGCCCCCGCCCCGCCCCGCCCCCGTCTCCTATCCCCGCACCTTCCAGTGAAACCGCGCCCACTAGACTAGCCCCGGGCCTCTTGATCTTAATGATGAGTATTCCTCTCCTTATACACAAGCACGGGCATGAGCACAGACAAAAACACAAATAGATAAATGAAGCCGCATTCAACTCATTATAATTACCACATTGTCAAAAACATCCCCGTAAAACACCATATTTTCAATTGGAGTTGTAAACCATCATTTGAATCATCCAAATACTCACTCTTAGCTTACCGAACTGCAACTGAAAAAAACATTCTACAAACTGGATTTTATTTTTTTAAAAATGATTTTAGACGGTTATTTCCGTTTACAGCTCCGACTTCTAATTGGATTGGATCCTGTGGAAATTGAAGGTTTTTATTTCACTCAAGCGTGAACACGTCAGATCATGAGCTAAAAATGCTCTAATTTCTGTAATGTAGATCAAGGCCAAGAATATCTCTCTTGGCCTTGATGGAGATCATGAGTGACACGGAAAAGAATTTCAAACTCGAATGTCTCCTGTGACAGGCCTCATCACATCAGCAAACTATTGAATGTTTGAAGTTACACTGAAAAGAATGTTGGAAGTTTGAAATTACTTTGAAGAGAATGAGTGAGATTTCATTGCCTAAACATCATATTAGTAAACGGGAAATAAGGACATCAACACCGTAGGGGGTTAGTGCCGTCAGTGCTCCTCATGCGGTGCACTGTAGGCATTGCTTAAGATCCTTTGCAGCGTCCCTTCGGCCCTAGCTGCAACCCCTTTCATTCCTTTAACTGTGCCTCCGTTCATATTCTTTCTCCCAGCTTACTTTCCATCCTCTCCCAACAATTGCTTCAAAGTGCAACTGTGAGGTTTTCCTCCTGTTACACCTTTCAAATCTTTCTACTCTCAATTTCCCTTTCAGGCGCTGAATTACCTCATAGGTCCCAGCGTTTGGCCTTTGGCCAAAATTCTGTATTCCATTCTGTATTCCAATAAGGACATCAGTAACAGTTTTCATATTTATCTCATATCACAGAAAGATTATGAATCCTTCTCGGTCGTTCTATCTCATCGTCCCCAGGATCCCAAATTCCACCTTTATAGCTTCCAATCCTTTTTTCGGACCTTTCTTTTGCAACCAGCATTTACACCTATAAAAAAATTAGTATCTTTTATAAAACGTGTTCCCATGAAAACTTCCCCATCACTGCTAAAAAAAATAAAAACAAAATACTGGATTGAAGCTGTATTTGATATTCAAATATCAAGAACGTTAACAATAATATCGCTCTCACTTATCGGCAGTACACGTTCACCCACCCACCTACACACACATACACACACACACACACACACACACACACACACACAGCTTGAGTTTATTGCGTGCTTGTTTGGGAGGCGAAATTTTGTCAATGTAAGGTGTTTTCATCTTTTGTACGAGGTAATTATAGCTTTTGGTTACATATCGTCGATAAAATACGACCTAAACTGCGTCGAATTTCAATATATGCGTTTTATATCAAGAATCTCAAGTTTTTTTTTTTGTGTAAATGTCTCGACTGATATTATACTTCCTAACAAAAGAAGGAAACGTCTTTCTGTAACTTACTGACAGTTTTAGGAAAAGCTTTGGTCGCTGTTCCATCAGGACAGAGTTCCATTAGGCGCTTCAGACATTTAAAAGCTTTAAGATTAAGTGCTTGGAACACGAACTGGCTGACGACAGGACTTCCTGGAGGAAAAAAAACAAAAACGACAGTAAAAGTGGTGAAATACAGACGACTTATCTACAGGGTTTTTCTGGAAATGCTTTAATAGGAGTAAGCACATCCTGTGACGAAACACAAAAAGGGCGACTGTGGGATTTCCTGGAGAAATTAATCCTACCACACATTTAGATAATTAACTTTACTTTGAATAGTTTCTCATGCAAAAATAATATAAATAGTTCTGCCTTCAGTGTTGTGATTTGCAACAACGAAATAGATACAGGCCTTCTGATTTCTTTCATATTTAAGTCTAGTATAATCACTAAGGCTGTTTAGTGTTCCTCATTTCTGTTAGTTTTAAATCTTCGGTATGGTATTAAGTAAATACGAACACAGGTATTCTGCAACGCGTTCAACGGCATTTCTCTCTTACTTAAACATAGCAAAATCACTAAGACTATGACTATTTAAACCTTAAATATAGCATCTTGGTAACTACTAGTATTACATAAATCCTTTGCGTTACCTTTCTGCTCGGATAAACGGCTGACGTTGAGAAGAGAGTCGAGTTTTTCGAGGTCGTCAGACGACAGAGCCGAGTTGACGTTTTCATAAAAGGGCCTGTTCTGAAAACCCTCTGCTAAAGGAGTGAGTTTCCGGAAAGAGAACAGATAAGTTAATAACCACGGCAACAGAAATAGGATCTTTCCTAGATAGTGACCCGGGCCCCAGGGGTTTTCTGGAATCGTTATCTAGGACTAATACTTCTTGGGGGTCATTATCTTTATGATGTTTAGAGTCTTTTGTTTATGTTTTAGGTAATCCCAAACGGTAATCCCAAACGTGGCTTGTCCTAAACACACCGAAAATAAATGGATACATACCCTTTGACAATTAAAAATCTTAATTTAGTGGCATCGCTTCCATCTCATGGAAGAAAAAATCCTTTTTTTTTGTCAGAAACTATTTTCAAGCGACCACTGACTTAAAAATCTGATGATATATACATTTAACCAGTTTTTAACCCTTTGACAATTTTCACTGAAAGCAGTTGATTTAGTGGCATCAGTAAGGTTCTTCCAGGTGTTTTTTTTTTTTTTTTTCTTATTCTCATGAGTCAGTTTCTGGTGGAAAAAATGCGCAGACTTTTTTTTTTTTGTCACGGAAGCTGTTTTGCCACTGGCATTTTCAAGCGACCACTGACTTAAAAATCTGAATTTACAACCTTTTTATTTTATCGTGCGGAGTTAAGTATACCTTAGTTTAACCAGACCACTGAGCTGATTAACAGCTCTCCTAGGGCTGGCCCGATTAGACTTATTTTACGTGGCTAAGAACCAATTGGTTGCCTAGCAACGGAAACTACAGCTTATTGTGGAATCCGAACCACATTATAGCGAGAAATGAATTTCTATCATCAGAAAAAATTCCTCTAATTCTTCATTGGCCGGTCGGAGATTCGAACTCGGGTCTAGCAGAGTGCTAGCCGACAACTCTACCGACTCGTCCAACGAGGAAATCTCATCGTGCGGAGGGAAAGTACACGAGCGACCCCGACACCTGAGGGATTAAAAGCTGTAGGCTACCCACTTTGGGGTCGAAGCTTTAAGTAAAACGTGAACATATGGAAAACAATGCAGAATTATAAATACGTACTTACATAAATAATCAAAATACAGTGCAATGTTCTTAACTTTACTTCA
This sequence comes from Macrobrachium rosenbergii, assembly GCF_040412425.1. Taxonomy (NCBI): domain Eukaryota; kingdom Metazoa; phylum Arthropoda; class Malacostraca; order Decapoda; family Palaemonidae; genus Macrobrachium; species Macrobrachium rosenbergii. The sequence continues at coordinate 61,369,881 of NC_089750.1, forward strand.
AACTTTTACAATCCATAAAATCCCATCATGTCTATGTTTGAGATTAATATGCAAAAGTTACATTTATAATAATACTTGCACTTTTATTATTGTGTAATATATAAGCACTGTACACACACAGTTATATATATATATATATATATATATATATATATATATATATATATATATATATATATATATATATATATATATATATATATGTATGTCTAAATGTATATACATATATTTATACATATATAAAATTATGTGTGCCTAATATCAAGTCTGGGGCATATAAGCAAATGTCAGACGCGAGCTACGGTTCGTGGCTCGTGTTGGGCGGCGCCTCAGCGACTCCGGAAAAGACGTTGCTTGAGAGGTCTAGACTACTGGTCCAAGCCTTGGCTACTTGGCCTTCGCTGGGCGCTCTCGTGTCCCCTGACAGACGCAATGTGTCTCATCTTGATGTGTCTTGCGGGTGGGGCCGCTCTGTCTGGTCCCCGTTCGTTGGCTTATTCCTTCTCCTGCTGGAGTATATGATTCGACTCTGAATATTTAGAGTCGGTTGCTGGGTAGCAATGCTTACGGCTTCGGCTATCAAAAGGCGTCCATAGTTGTCCTCTTAGTGTAGGACCTATGCACCTTCGATCAGCCCTCGTAGGGATGGCGTTCTGTCATGGGCATCAATGTAATGTTGATGTATAGCCTCTTTGTTCCTAAGGGAGGTGTGTAAATATCACAGCAGGGGCTTCATCGGACACTACAACCACCCTTAGAAAACGTATGCTGGCCAATAGAAACCAAGGGGCCCTACTTCAACATCATATAGATACCCTCAAATTTGGTATTATGCGCACTTGTTATTTTATATACATAAATAACATTTGTATTACGCAATCATAAGTACAGTTACTATTATAAATGCAACTCTTACATACCTTATCAAGTTCTGTACGTTGCTTCCAAACATAAGCAAATAAGATTTTATGGAATGATAAACAGTCTTGAGTAGATATTATGCACATGATATTGTATTTTAGATATTCGTTTGAATATGTATTTACAATTCTGAACCGTTTTCTATATATGTACGTTGTGCCTAATAGCTCCGACCCCAAAAATGATTCAACTTTTAATCCCTGGACCAACAACCATTCGAGTCTCGAAGTCACTTGTATATTTAACGCCCCAGCCTCCGCACAATGATAAAAGATTTCAAATCCAGGTTTTTAAGTCAGTAGTAGCTTAAAAGTGCCATAGAGTGGCGAAACAGCTATCGTAAAAAAAATGAATACATGGAAAAAGAAGTCTGCGCATTATTTTTTTCACCGGAAACTGACGGCGTCGGTGACCCTGGTAGTTGTGACGCCAGATAACCCACAATTAATCAATCAATCACCGGAAACTGACGCGTGAGAATCGAAAAAAAACTCCGATGATATGAAGATTCATACAAGAAACTTATTAACATCACTAAAGCAATTGATTTCAACATACATACACACACATACACAAAACACACACACACACACACACAAACACACACATATATATATATATATATATATATATATATATATATATATATATATATATATATATATATATATGTGTGTGTGTGTGTGTGTGTGTGTGTGTGTGTGTGTGTGTGTTAAAAACAGTAAAAACAGGTACTATAAAAAAGATGTCAATATGTATAAATAAAAGGAGACCAGAAGAGCGTTGTATTTCGGGTGGTATGCACACCCTTTTGGTTAGTACGCGCTTGAACTATTTATTTATACAAGGAGTTTCTAAACAAAGGCAAACAATGAATACAGAGTTCGCCTAGATCCAGCAAAGCCCAGAGAACGAGTAGTAGCAGTTATCTTCTGTACAACAGGATCCTGAAAGATAAGGTCGATCTTGTCCGGTTTCCTTTATCCGTGGGAGATTCCTGTCGTTTGTCTGCTTAACGGAAGCCGCCCTTTGGATAGACACTTACTCTTATGAACTATTTGCAATATATCTTGGTTTATACTGTGCTTGACCATGTGTGTGTCTTATTGTTTGTTGGTATTTATTTCTATTTATTTATTATTTTTTTTTGTGGACAAGGCTTTTTCCAGCGGACCCCAGTTAAGACTTATCGGAAAGTATCATGTATATGCCAATATACAAACGTTAGTGACCAAAGGTCCTTCTGTACTAGGGTACCCGAAAGCAAAAGAACTGAAGAAAGCGAGAAAAAGATGGTTCTGGTGAAAGAGTGAGGCTGTGCCCCAAAAGACGACTGAGGCTGAAAGACTGAGGCTGTGCCCCAAAAGACGGAGGCTGTGCCCCAAAAGATGGTGAAAGAGTGAGGCTGAAAGACGGTGAAAGAGCTGTGCCCCAAAAGACGAGTGAAAGAGTGAGGCTGAGGCTGTGCCCCAAAAGACGGTGAAAGAGTGAGGCTGTGCCCCAAAAGACAGTGAAAGAGTGAGGCTGTGAAAAGAGTGAGGCTGAGGCTGCCCCAAAAAGACGGTGAAAGAGTGAGGCTGTGCCCCAAAAGACGATGAAAGACTGAAGAAAAGACTGAAAGAGGCTGTGCCCTGCAAAAGACAGTGAAAGAGTGAGGCTGTGCCCCAAAAGACGGTGAAAGAGTGAAAGAGTGAAAAGACAGGTGAAAGAGTGAGGCTGTGCCCCAAAAGACGGTGAAAGAGTGAAAGACTGATAAAAGAGTGAGGCTGTGCCCAAAAAGACTGACGATGAAAGAGTGAGGCTGTGCCCCAAAAGACGGTGAAAGACTGAGGCTGTTCCCCAAAAGACGATGAAAGACTGAGGCTGATGCCCCAAAGAAAGACTGAGGCTGTGAAAAGACTGAGGCTGTGCCCCAAAAGACGATGAAAGACTGAGGCTGTGAAAGGCTGCTGTGCCCCAAAAGACGGTGAAAGACTGAGGCTGTGCCCCAAAGACGAAAAGACAATGAAAGAGTGAGGCTGTGCCCAAAAGACAGACTGAGGCTGTGCCCCAAAAGACGGTGAAAGAGTGAGGCTGTGCCCCAAAAGACGATGAAAGAGTGAGGCTGGCTGACAGTGAAAGACCCCCCCAAAGACGACGAAAGTGAAAAGACTGAGAGCTGTGCCCAAAAGACGATGAAAGACTGAGGCTGTGCCCCAAAGACTGAAAGACTGAGGCTGCCCCAAAAGACGGTGAAAGACTGAGGCTGTGCCCCAAAAGACGTGAAAGAGTGAGGCTGTTCCCAAAAGACGGTGAAAGACTGAGGCTGTGCCCAAAAGACAAAAAAGACTGATGAAAGACTGAGGCTGTGCCCAAAAGACGGTGAAAGAGTGAGGCTGTTCCCCAAAAGCTGTGAGGCTGTGCAAAAGACAGAGGCTGTGAGGCTGTTCAAAAAGAAAAGAGTGAGGCTGTGCCCCAAAAGACGATGAAAGACTGAGGCTGTTCCCCAAAAGACGGTGAAAGAGTGAGGCTGTGCCCCAAAAGACGATGAAAGACTGAGGCTGTGCCCCAAAAGACGATGAAAGAGTGAGGCTGTGCCCCAAAAGACGATGAAAGAGTGAGGCTGTGCCCCAAAAGACGGTGAAAGAGTGAGGCTGTGCCCCAAAAGACGATGAAAGACTGAGGCTGTGCCCCAAAAGACAATGAAAGAGTGAGGCTGACAGTGAAAGAGTGAGGCTATGCCCCAAAAGACGGTGAAAGACGATGAAAGAGTGAGGCTGTGCCCAAAAGACGATGAAAGAGTGAGGCTGTGCCCCAAAAGACGATGAAAGAGTGAGGCTGTGCCCCAAAAGACCCAAAGTGAAAGAGTGAGGCTGTGACCCCAAAAGACGGTGAAAGAGTGAGGCTGTGCCCCAAAAAGACGATGAAAGAGTGAGGCTGTTCCCCAAAAGACAGTGAAAGAGTGAGGCTGTGACCCCAAAAGACAGTGAAAGAGTGACGATGAAAGAGTGAGGCTGTTCCCCAAAAAGACGATGAAAGAGTGAGGCTGTTCCCCAAAAAGACAAAAAGAGTGAGGCTGAAAAGACGATGAAAGACTGTTCCCCAAAAGTGAAAGAGTGAGGCTGTGCCCCAAAAGACGATGAAAGAGTGAGGCTGAAAAGACAGTGAAAGAGTGAGGCTGTTCCCCAAAAGACGATGAAAGGCTGTGCCCCAAAAGACGATGAAAGAGTGAGGCTGTGCCCAAAAAGACGGTGAAAGAAAGTGAGGCTGTGCCCCAAAACTGACGAAAGACGAAAGGAGGCTGTGCCCCAAAAGACAGTGAAAGAGTGAGGCTGTGCCCCAAAAGACGGTGAAAGAGTGAGGCTGTGCCCCAAAAAGACAGTGAAAGACTGAGGCTGCCCCAGTGAAAGAGTGAGGCTGTGCCCCAAAAGACGAAAAGAGTGAGGCTGTGCCCCAAAAGACGGTGAAAGAGTGAGGCTGTGCCCCAAAAGACGATGAAAGAGTGAGGCTGTGCCCCAAAAGACGATGAAAGAGTGAGGCTGTGCCCCAAAAGACGATGAAAGAGTGAGGCTGTGCCCAAAAGATGGTGAAAGAGTGAGGCTGTGCCCCAAAAGACGATGAAAGAGGCTGAGGCTGTGCCCCAAAAATGACGATGAAAGAGTGAGGCTGCGAAAGAGTGAGGCTGTGCCCCAAAAGACTGTGAAAGAGTGAGGCTGTGCCCCAAAAGACGAAAGAGTGAGGCTGTGCCCCAAAAGATGATGAAAGAGTGAGGCTGTGCCCCAAAAGAAAGAGTGAGGCTGTGAAAGACGAGTGAGGCTGTGCCCCAAAAAGACTGTGAAAGAGTGAAAGGCTGTGCCCCAAAGACGATGAAAGAGTGAGGCTGTGCCCAAAAGACAGAAAAGAGTGAAAGACTGTGAGAGTGAGGCTGTGCCCCAAAAAGACGATGAAAGATTGAGGCTGTTCCCAAAAGACGGTGAAAGAGTGAGGCTGTGCCCCAAAAGACGATGAAAGAGTGAGGCTGTGCCCAAAAGATGAAAGAAAGAGTGAAAGCTGTGTGCCCCAAAGACGACGTGAAAGACTGAGGCTGTGCCCCAAAAGACGGTGAAAGAGTGAGGCTGTGCCCCAAAAAGGCTGACGATGAAAGAGTGAGGCTGTGCCCCAAAAGACGGTGAAAGAGTGAAAGAGAAGAGTGAGGCTGTGCCCCAAAAGACGGTGAAAGAGTGAGGCTGTGTCCCAAAACAGAAAGAGTGAGTGAAAGAGCTGTGCAAAAGACAGTGAAAGAGTGAGGCTGTGCCCCAAAAGACAGGCTGTGCCCCAAAGACAGTGAAAGAGTGAGGCTGTGCCCCAAAAGACGATGAAAGAGTGAGGCTGTGCCCCAAAAGACGAGAGAGGCTGAAAAGAGTGAAAAAAGACGTGAAAGAGTGAGGCTGTGCCCCAAAAGACGTGAAAGAGTGAGGCTGTGCCCAAAAGACGATGAAAGAGTGAGGCTGTGCCCCAAAAGACTGTGAAAGAGTGAGGCTGTGCCCCAAAGACGGTGAAAGAGTGAGGCTGTGCCCAAAAAGATGGTGAAAGAGTGAAAGAGTGAGGCTGTGCCCAAAAAGACGGTGAAAGAGTGAGGCTGTGCCCCAAAAGACAGTGAAAGAGTGAAAAGACGTGAGGCTGTGAAAGAGTGGGGCCCCAAAAAGACGATGAAAGAGTGAGGCTGTGCCCCAAAAGACGATGAAAGAGTGAGGCTGTGCCCCAAAAGACGATGAAAGAGTGAGGCTGTGCCCCAAAGACGATGAAAGAGTGAGGCTGTACCAAAAGACAAAGAAGAGGCTGTGCCCCAAAAAGACGATGAAAGAGTGAGGCTGTGCCCCAAAAAGACGGTGAAAGACTGAGGCTGTGCCCCAAAAGACGATGAAAGAGTGAGGCTGTGCCCAAAAGACAGTGAAAGAGGCTGTGCCCCAAAAGACGGTGAAAGAGTGAGGCTGTGCCCCAAAAGACGAGTGAAAGAGTGTTCCCCAAAGACAGTGAAAGAGTGAGGCTGTGCCCAAAAAGACTGTTCCCCAAAAGACGTGAAAGAGTGAGGCTGTGCCCCAAAAGACGATGAAAGAGTGAGGCTGTGCCCCAAAAGACGATGAAAGAGTGAGGCTGTTGAAAGAGTGAGGCCCCAAAAGACGGTGAAAAGAGTGAAAGAGCTGTGTCCCAAAAGACGATGAAAAAGAGTGAGGCTGAGGCTGTGCCCCAAAAGACAGTGAAAAAGACGATGACAGTGAAAGAGTGAGGCTGCGCCCCAAAAAGAGACGGTGAAAGAGTGAGGCTGTTCCCCAAAAGACGATGAAAGACTGAGGCTGTGCCCCAAAAGACCTGTGCCAAAAGACGTGAAAGAGTGAAAGAGTGAGGCTGTGCCCCAAAAGACAGTGAAAAGAGTGAGGCTGTCCCCAAAAGACGGTGAAAGACTGAGGCTGTGCCCCAAAAGACGATGAAAGACTGAGGCTGTGCCCCAAAAGACGGTGAAAGAGTGAGGCTGTGCCCCAAAAGATGGTGAAAGACTGAGGCTGTGCCCCAAAAGACGATGAAAGACTGAGGCTGTGCCCAAAAGACGATGAAAGACTGAAAAGGCTGTGCCCCAAAAGACTGAAAGAGTGAGGCTGTGCCCCAAAAGACGATGAAAGACTGAGGCTGAGATGAAAGAGTGAGGCTGTACCCCAAAAAGACAGTGAAAGAGTGAGGCTGCTCCCAAAAAGAAAACACTGAGTGAAAGAGTGAAAAGGCTGTGCCCCAAAAGACGGTGAAAGAGTGAGGCTGTGCCCCAAAAGACGATGAAAGAGTGAGGCTGTGCCCCAAAAGACTGATGAAAGACTGAGGCTGTGCCCCAAAAGACTGATGAAACACTGAGGGTGTGCCCCAAAAGACGGTGAAAGACTGAGGCTGTGCCCCAAAAAGACTGAGGTGAAAGAGAGCTGAAAAAAAGACGTGAAAGAAAAGACAGTGAAAGAGTGTGTGCCCAAAAGACGGTGAAAAGAGTGAGGCTGTGCAAAAAGATGGTGAAAGAGTGAGGCGGTGCCCCAAAAGACGATGAAAGAGTGAGGCTGTTCCCCAAAGACGATGAAAGAGTGAGGCTGTGTCCCAAAAGACGGTGAAAGAGGTGAAAGGCTGTGAAAGAGTGAGGCTGCCCCAAAAAGACGATGAAAGAGTGAGGCTGTTCCCCAAAGAAGGAGAAAAGTGAGTGAAAGACGGTGAAAGAGCTGTTCCCCAAAAGACGATGAAAGAGTGAGGCTGTGCCCCAAAAGACGGTGAAAAAGTGAGGCTGTGAGTGAAAACGATGAAAAGACGATGAAAGAGTTAGGCTTGCCCCAAAAGACGATGAAAGAGTGAGGCTGTGCCCCAAAAGACGAAAGAGTGAAAAAAGACGATGAAAGACTGAGGCTGTGCCCAAAGACGATGAAAGAGTGAGGCTGTTCCCCAAAAGAAAAGAGTGAGGCTGTACCCAAAAGACAGTGAAGTGAGGCTGTTGAAAGAGTGATGCTGTTCCCCAAAAGACGATGAAAGACTGAGGCTGCGCCCCAAAGACGGTGAAAGAGTGAGGTTGTGCCAAAAGACGATGAAAGACTGAGGCTGTGCCCAAAAGACGGTGAAAGAGTGAGGCTGTGCCCCAAAAGACGATGAAAGAGTGAGGCTGTTCCCAAAAGACAAAAGAGTGAGGCTATGCCCCAAAAACGATGAAAGACTGAGGCTGTGTCCCAAAAGACAGTGAAAGAGTGAGGCTGTGCCCCAAAGACGGTGAAAGACTGAGGCTGTGCCCCAAAAGACAGTGAAAGAGTGAGGCTGTTCCCAAAAGACAATGAAAGACTGAGGCTGAAAGACTGTGAAAGAGTGAGGCTGTGCCCCAAAAGACAGTGAAAGAGTGAGGCTGTGCCCCAAAAGACGGTGAAAGGGTGAGGCTGTGCCCCAAAAGACGGTGAAAGAGCGAGGCTGCGCCCCAAAAGAAGGTGAAAGAGTGAGGCTGCGCCCCAAGACGATGAAAGAGTGAGGCTGTGCCCCAAAAGACAGTGACGATGAAAGACGTGAGGCTGCGCCCCAAAAGACAGGAAAGAGGGCCTGAAAAGACGGTGAAAGAGCGAGGCTGTGCCCCAAAAGACAGTGAAAGAGCGAGGCTGTGCCTCAAAAAGACGGTGAAAGAGCGAGGCTGTGCCCAAAAGACGACAGTGAAAGAGTGAGGCTGCTCCCAAAAGACGGTGAAAAGAGTGAGGCTTGTCCCAAAAGACGGTGAAAGACTGAGGCTGTGCCCCAAAAGACAGTGAAAGACTGAGGCTGTGCCCCAAAAACAGTGAAAAGAGTGAGGCTGTGCTAAAAAGACGAAAGAGTGAAAGACTGAAAGAGTGAGGCTGTGCCCCCAAAAGACGGTGAAAGAATGAGGCTGTGCCCCAAAAAGACGGTGAAAAAAGAGTGAGGCTGTGCCCCAAAAGACGGTGAAAGAGTGAGGCTGTGCCCCAAAAGACAGAAAGAGTGAGGCTGTGCCCCAAAAGACGATGTGAAAGACTGAGGCTGTGCCCCAAAAGACGGTGAAAGAGTGAGGCTGTGCCCCAAAAGACGATGAAAGACTGAGGCTGTGCCCCAAAAGACGGTGAAAGACTGAGGCTGTGCCCCAAAAGACGATGAAAGAGTGAGGCTGTGCCCCAAAAGACGGTGAAAGAGTGAGGCTGCGCCCCAAAGACGGTGAAAGAGTGAGGCTGTGCCCCAAAAGACGATGAAAGACTGAGGCTGTGCCCCAAAAAGACGATGAAAGAGTGAGGCTGTGCCCCAAAAGACAAAAGACAGTGAGGCTGTGCCCCAAAGATGATGAAAGACTGAGGCTCTGCCCCAAAGACGGTGAAAGTGGGCTGCCCCAAAAGACGAAAGAGAGTGAGGCTGTGCCCCAAAAGATGGTGAAAGAGTGAGGCTGTGCGCCAAAAGAAGGTGAAAAAGACTGAGACTGTGCCCCAAAAGACGGTGAAAGACTGAGGCTGTGCCCCAGTGAAAGAGTGAGGCTGCGCCCCAAAAAGACGGGTGAAAGAGTGAAGCTGTGCCCCAAAAGACTAACTGAGGCTGTGCCCAAAAGACGGTGAAAGAGTGAGGCTGTGCCCCAAAAGACGGTGAAAGAGTGAGGCTGTGCCCCAAAAGACGATGAAAGACTGAGGCTGTGCCCAAAAGACGGTGAAAGAGTGAGGCTGTGCCCCAAAAGACGGTGAAAGAGTGAGGCTGTGCCCAAAGACGATGAAAGACTGAGTGAAAAGACGATGAAAGAGTGAGGCTGTGCCCTAAAAGACGGTGAAGGAGTGAGGCTGTGCCCCAAAAGACGGTGAAAGAGTGGGGCTGTGTCGCAAAAGACGGTGAAAGAGTGGGGCTCCGCCCCAAAAGACGGTGAAAGAGTGAGGCTGTGCCCCAAAAGACGATGAAAGACTGAGGCTCTGCCCCAAAAGACGGTGAAAGAGTGAGGCTGTGCCCCAAAAGACGATGAAAGACTGAGGCTGTGCCCCAAAAGATGGTAAAAGAGTGGGGCTGCGCCCCAAAAGACAGTGAAAGAGTGAGGCTGTGCCCTAAAAGACGGTGAAAGACTGAGGCTGTGCCCAAAAAGACGATGAAAGACTGAGGCTGTGCCCAAAGACAGTGAAAAGAGTGAGGCTGTGCCCCAAAACAGATGGTGAAAGACTGAGGCTGTGCCCCAAAAGACGATGAAAGACTGAGGCTGTGCCCCAAAAGACGATGAAAGAGTGAGGCTGTGCCCAAACTGATGCCCTGCAAGAAGGTGAAAGAGTGAGGCTGTGCCCCAAAGACGATGAAAAGACTGAGGCTGTGCCCCAAAAGATGGTGAGAGCTGTGCCCCAAAAGACAGTGAAAGAGTGAGGCTGCTCCCAAAAGACGCTGAAAGAGCGAGCTGTGCCCAAAAGACAGTGAAAGAGTGAGGCTGTGCCCCAAAAGACAAGAAAGAGTGAAAGAGTGAGGCTGAAAGACTGAGGCTGTGCCCTGAAAGACTGTGAAAGACTGAGGCCGTGCCCCAAAATACGATGAAAGACTGAGGCTGTGCCCCAAAAGACGGTGAAAGACTGAGGCTGCGCCCCAAAAGACGGTGAAAGAGTGGGGCTGTGCCCCAAAAGACGGTGAAAGAGTGAGGCTGTGCAATAAAAGATGGTGAAAGAGTGAGGCTGTGCACCAAAAGACGATGAAAGAGTGAGGCTGTGCCCCAAAAGACGATGAAAGAGTGAGGCTGTGTCCCAAAAGACGGTGAAAGAGTGAGGCTGTGCCCCAAAAGACTGTGAAAGAGTGAGGCTGCGGCCCAAAAGACGGTGAAAGAATGAGGCTGCGCCCCAAAAGACGGTGAAAGAGTGAGGCTGTGCCCCAAAAGAAGGTGAAAAAGTGAGGCTGTGCCCCAAAAGACGGTGAAAGAGTGAGGCTGTGCCCCAAAAGACGGTGAAAGAGTGAGGCTGTGCCCCAAAAAGATGGTGAAAAAGTGAGGCTGTGCCCCAAAAGACGATGAAAGAGTGAGCTTTTGCCCCAAAAGACGATGAAAGAGTGAGGCTGTGCCCCAAAAGACGATGAAAGAGTGAGGCTGTGCCCCAAAAGACGGTGAAAGAGTGAGGCTGTGCCCCAAAAGACAGTGAAAGAGTGAGGCTGTGCCCCAAAAGACGGTGAAAGAGTGAGTCTGTGCCCCAAAAGACGATGAAAGACTGAGGCTGTGCCCCAAAAGACGGTGAAAGAGTGAGGCTGTGCCCCAAAAGACGATGAAAGACTGAGGCTGCGCCCCAAAAGACGGTGAAAGAGTGGGGCTGTGCCCCAAAAGACGATGAAAGACTGAGGCTGTGCCCCAAAAGACGGTGAAAGAGTGAGGCTGTGCCCCAAAAGACGATGAAAGACTGAGGCTGTGTCCCAAAAGACAGTGAAAGAGTGAGGCTGTGCCCCAAAAGACGGTGAAAGACTGAGGCTGTGCCCCAAAAGACGGTGAAAGAGTGAGGCTGTGCCCCAAAAGACGATGAAAGAGTGAGGCTGTGCCCCAAAAGACTGTGAAAGAGTGAGGCTGTGCCCCAAAAGACAGTGAAAGAGTGAGGCTGTGCCCCAAAAGACGGTGAAAGAGTGAGGCTGTGCCCCAAAAGACAGGTGAAAGAGAGAGCTGCGCTGGTGGTGAAAGAGTGAGGCTGTGCCCCAAAAGACGGTGAAAGAGTGAGGCTGTGCCCAAAAGACGGTGAAAGAGTGGGATTGAAAAGACGGTGAAAGAGTGAGGCTGTGCCCCAAAAGACGAGTGAAAGAGTGGGCTGTGCCCCAAAAGACGATGAAAGAGTGAGGCTGTGCCCAAAAGACGGTGAAAAGAGCAGAAAGCTGTGCCAAAAGACTGAAAGAGCGAGGCTGAAAAGACTGTAAAAGACAAAAGAGTGAGGCTGCGCCCCAAAAGATGGTGAAAGAGTGAGGCTGTGCCCAAAAGACGATGAAAGACTGAGGCTGTGCCCCAAAAGACGATGAAAGACTGAGGCTGTGCCCCAAAAAGACGGTGAAAGTGAGGCTTGCCCCAAAAGACAAAGAAAAGACGGTGAGGCTGTGCCCCAAAAAGACGAAAGTGAAAGAGTGAGGCTGTGCCCCAAAAGAGAAAGAATGAGGCTGTGCCTCAAAGACAGTGAAAGAGTGGGGCTGTACCCCAAAAGACGGTGAAAGAGTGAGGCTGTGCCCCAAAAGAAGACTGAAAGAGTGAGGCTGTGCCCCAAAAGACAGTGAAAGAGTGAAAAGAGGCTGTTCCCAAAAGACTGAAAGAGTGAGGCTGTGCCCCAAAAGACGATGAAAGACTGAGGCTGTGCCCCAAAAAGACAGTGAAAGAGTGGGTGAAAAAGACGACGAAAGACTGAGGCTGTACCCCAAAAGACGGTGAAAAAGTGAGGCTGTGCCCCAAAAGACGATGAAAGAGTGAGCTGAAAATGATGATGAAAAGACGTGAAAGGCTGAGGCTGTGCCCCAAAAGACAGTGAAAGAGTGAGGCTGTGCCCAAAGAAAAGACGATGAAAGACTGAGGCTGTGCCCCAAAAGACGATGAAAGACTGAGGCTGTGCCCCAAAAGACGGTGAAAGAGTGAGGCTGTGCCCCAAAAGACAGTGAAAGAGTGAGGCTGTGCCCCAAAAGACGGTGAAAGAGTGAGGCTGTGCCCAAAAGACGATGAAAGACTGAGGCTGTGCCCCAAAAGACGGTGAAAGAGTGAGGCTGTGCCCCAAAAGACGATGAAAGACTGAGGCTGTGCCCCAAAAGACGATGAAAGTGAAAGCTGAAAGACTGAAAGACTGAGGCTGTGCCCAAAAGACGATGAAAGACTGAGGCTGCCCCAAAAAGACGGTGAAAGAGTGAGGCTGTGCCCCAAAAAGACGACGATGAAAGACTGAGGCTGTGTCCTAAAAGCTGTGTCCCAAAAGACAGTGAAAGAGTGAGGCTGCCCCAAAAGACGGTGAAAGAGTGAGGCTGTGCCCCAAAAGACGATGAAAGAGTGAGGCTGTGCCCCAAAAGACGAGAAAGACAGGCTGAAAAGATCAGTGAAAGATTGAGGCTGTGCCCCAAAAGACAGTGAAAGATTGAGGCTGTGCCCAAAAGACGAGGCTGAGGCTGTGCCCCAAAAGACGGTGAAAGAGTGAAAGAAAAGATGGTGAAAGAGTGAGGCTGCCCCAAAAGATGGTGAAAGAGTGAGGCTGTGCCCCAAAATACGTGAGGCTGTGCCCCAAAAGACGGTGAAAGAGTGAGGCTGCGCCCCAAAAGACGGTGAAAAAGACAGTGAAAGAGTGTGGCTGTGCCCAAAAAGACAGTGAAAGAGTGAGGCTGTGCCCCAAAGACGAAAGAGCTGTGCCCAAAAAGACGGTGAAAGAGCGAGGCTGTGCCCCAAAAGACGGTAAAAGAGTGAGGCTGTGCCAAAAAAGAGTGAGGCTGCCAAAAGACAGTGAAAGAGCGAGGCTGTGCAAAAAGACGGTGAAAGACTGAGGCTGTGCCCCAAAAGAGATGTGAGGTGAGGCTGTGCCCAAAAGACGTGAAAGACTGAGGCTGCTGTGCCCCAAAAGACGGTGAAAGAGTGAGGCTGCGCCCCAAAAGACGGTGAAAGAGTGAGGCTGTGCGCCCCAAAAGACGGTGAAAGAATGCTGTGCCCAAAAGACGGTGAAAGAGGCTGGACTGTGAAAGAGTGAGGCTGTGCCCCAAAGACGGTGAAAGAGTGAGGCTGTGCCCCAAAAGACAGAGTGAAAGAGTGAGGCTGCCCCCAAAAGACGGTGAAAGAGTGAAAAGACTGAGGGCTGTGCCCCAAAAGACGATGAAAGAGTGAGGCTGTGCCCCAAAAGACGATGAAAGAGTGAGGCTGTGCCCCAAAAGACGATGAAAGACTGAGGCTGTGCCCCCAAAAGACAGAAAAAGAATGTGGCTGAAAGACTGAGGCTGGACTGAAAGAATGAGGCTGTGCCCCAAAAGACGGTGAAAAAAGAGTGAGGCTGTGCCCCAAAAAAGACAGATGAAAGACTGAGGCTGTGCCCCAAAAGACGACTGAGGGCTGCAAGAAAGAGTGAGGCTGCCCCAAAAGACGGTGAAAGAGTGAGGCTGTGCCCCAAAACAGTGATGAAAGACTGAGGCTGTGCCCAAAAGACGGTGAAAGAGTGAGGCTGTGCCCCAAAAGACGATGAAAGAGTGAGGCTGAAAAAGATGGTGAAAGAGTGAGGCTGTGCCCCAAAAGACAAAGAGTGAGGCTGTGCCCCAAAAGATGATGAAAGACTGAGGCTGTGCCCCAAAAGACAGTGAAAGAGTGAGGCTGTGCCCCAAAAGACTGAAAGACAGTGAAAGAATGAGGCTGTGCCCCAAAAGACGGTGAAAGAGTGAGGCTGTGCCCCAAAAGAGGCTGTGAAAGACTGAAAGAGTGAGGCTGTGCCCCAAAAGACGGTGAAAGACTGAGGCTGTGCCCCAAAAGACGATAAAAGACTGAGGCTGTGCCCCAAAAGACGATGAAAGAGTGAGGTTGTGCCCCAAAAAGACGGTGAAAAAAGACGAGGCTGAAAAGGCTGTGCCTAAAAATGACGATGAAAGACTGAGGCTGTGCCCCAAAGACAGTGAAAGAGTGAGGCTGTGCCCCAAAAGACGGTGAAGGAGTGAGGCTGTGCCTCAAAAGACGAGTGAAAGAGTGAGGCTGTGCCCCAAAAGACGGTGAAAGAGTGGCTGTGCCCAAAAGACAGTGAAAAAGACTGAGGCTGTGCCCCAAAAGACGATGAAAGACTGAGGCTGTGCCCAAAGAGACGGTGAGTGAAAGAGTGAGTGAGCTGCGCCCAAAAGACAGTGAAAGAGTGAGGCTGTGCCCCAAAAGACGATGAAAGACTGGCTGCCCCAAAAAGACGGTGAATGAGGCTGAGGCTGGGCCCCAAAAGACGATGAAAGAGTGAGGCTGTGCCCCAAAAAGACGGTGAAAGAGTGAGGCTGTGCCCCAAAAAGACGGTGAAAAGAGTGAGGCTGTGCCCCAAAAGATGATGAAAGACTGAGGCTGTGCTGCCCTGTGCAAAAGACAGTGAGGGCTGAAAGACGATGAAAAGTGAGGCTGTGCCCCAAAGACGGTGAAAGAGTGAGGCTGCGCCCCAAAGATGGTGAAAGAGTGAGGCTGTGCCCCAAAAGACGGTGAAAGACTGAGGCTGTGCCCCAAAAGACCAAAAGACTGAGGCTGTGCCCCAAAAGACAGTGAAAGACTGAGGCTGCCCCAAAAGACGGTGAAAGAGTGAGGCTGTGCCCCAAAAGACGGTGAAAGAGTGAGGCTGTGCCCCAAAAGACGGTGAAAGAGTGAGGCTGTGCCCCAAAAGATGGTGAAAGAGTGAGGCTGTGCCCCAAAAGACGATGAAAGACTGAGGCTGTGCCCCAAAAGACGATGAAAGAGTGAGGCTGTGCCCCAAAAGACTGTGAAGGAGTGAGGCTGTGCCCCAAAAGACGATGAAAGAGTGAGGCTGTGCCCCAAAAGACGATGAAAGAGTGAGGCTGTGCCCCAAAAGACGGTGAAGGAGTGAGGCTGTGCCCCAAAAGACGGTGAAAGAGTGGGGCTGTGCCGCAAAAGACGGTGAAAGAGTGGGGCTGCGCCCCAAAAGACGATGAAAGAGTAAGGCTCTGCCCCAAAAGACGGTGAAAGAGTGAGGCTGTGCCCCAAAAGACGGTGAAAGAGTGGGGCTGCGCCCCAAAAGACGGTGAAAGAGTGAGGCTGTGCCCCAAAAGACGATGAAAGACTGAGGCTGTGCCCCAAAAGACGATGAAAGACTGAGGCTGTGCCCCAAAAGACTGTGAAAGAGTGAGCTTGCGCCCCAAAAGACGGTGATTACAGATCTGTTTCTTAGAGAGTGAGAAATCTGAAACGTAAGGAGAAACGGAAGTTGAGTAATACGTCGGCAGAGATGATCTGATAAGTGTCCCGAAGCGGCCTAAGATGAGGTGGCCGAAGTTATCGTAACAGCTTATTATACGAAATCAGACCTGGAGAACTAAATCGTAGTACCGGGGAGAAACACATTACATATAACGGATAAAAAACATAAACAACTTTTTTTTTTTTTTTTTTGCATAAACAGCTATGCTATGAAGGGGGTTAGTGCCGTCAGTGCACCTCACGAGCAGTGCACTGTAGGCATTACATACGGTTCTTTGCAGAGTCTCTTCGGGCCCCTAGCTGCAACCCCTTTCATTCCTTTTACTGTACCTCCATTCATATTCTCTCTCTTCCATCTTACTTTCCACCCCTCCTGACAATTATTTCACAGTGTAACTGCGAGGTTTCCTCCTATTACACCTTTGTAACCTTTCTCTCAGTTTTCCTTTCAGCGCTGAAGGACCTCATAGGTGCCAGCGCTTGGCCTTCGGCCTAAATTATATATTCTATTCCATAAACAGCTATGAAACCGTCTCGGGCAGTAAGAAGAACCCAGGGTCAACGCCAGCCATCTTAATCGTTCTAACACTACCACAGTGACGAATCACATTTGTGCAAGGGGAAGTGCTGGCATAAGGCCGGTTTAATCTAAACCAACCAACAAACCAAAGCAAACATGAAGGAATTACAATTTCATCAACTCACAGGGCAAAGGATAAGATTCGAGGGTGTTCGGTAACGATTGAGCGTCCTTATGCCAGGATGGATCCTTTCACAATGGTTGCCCGTGATCAAAAGTAAGGTATTACAGGGAATAAGGGGGCTGGTGTAGACCTCTGGAATCAGATCAGTCAAAGGAGACGTTATTTATGGAGCTGAAACTTACCTGCTGCTGAAAAGGGTACGATGAGGAACGCTAAGCAAAACAAGGTGTTTCTTGCCATTATTTGACTCCGGTCCTTCATTGTTGATTTTCCAACAGGGCTTGACGTTGTAATTATTCAGATGCAGGAGTTTAGTCCACAGCTGATGTCTACTCTCAAAAATGCTCTGTTTTCAACGAGTGCGGTTGTGAGTTGTTCTGCAAAACATGAAAAAGAAGATGTAGGACATTCTGTCTGTGTGTGTGTGTGTGTCTCTCTAAATAAATAAATAAATAAATATATATATATATATATATATATATATATATATATATATATATATATATATATATATATATATATATATATATATATATATATAAGTAAGTATACCTTAGTTTTACCAGACCACTGAGCTGATTAACAGCTCTCCTAGAGCTGGCCC
Source organism: Macrobrachium rosenbergii (assembly GCF_040412425.1). Classification (NCBI taxonomy): domain Eukaryota; kingdom Metazoa; phylum Arthropoda; class Malacostraca; order Decapoda; family Palaemonidae; genus Macrobrachium; species Macrobrachium rosenbergii. The sequence goes on from NC_089750.1 coordinate 61,386,445, forward strand.
GAAGGATTAGACTTATTTTACGTGGCTAAGAACCAATTGGTTACTTAGTAACGGGACCTACAGCTTAATATATATATAATATACTGTATATATATAATATATATATATATAATATATACATATATATATATATACGTATATATAGAATATTATATGTATATTCAAGCCCAAATTTAAAATTTATCAACTATATTTGTATTCACAAAAAAGAAAAAAATGAAAACAGGATATAACTATGTCGAACGTACTCTGTTTTCATCTTTGGGTTTGACTTTCAAGACAGGATGTGGTCTGCAGAGGTTTCCTGTAGTGCAGCAACACTTCTTCAGAGATGAAGAGACAATTCATCGCGCACCATAAAAACAAGAAGTCAGATGATCAACTCAATCGTTTCTGTAGACATGGAGTTAAGAAGAAGGGAGAGTTAAAACAAGTAAAAAATGCGACGAAGTTTCTTCGGCGCAATCGAGTTTTCTGTACAGCGTATGAGCCGCGGCCCATGAAACTTTCACCCACGGTCCGTTGGTGGCATGTCTTATAGCGTTACCAGGCGCGCGATCATGGCTAAGTTTAACTTTAAATAAAATTTAAAAAAAAACTACCGAGGGTAGAGGGTTGCAATTTGGTATGTTTGACGATTGGAGGGTGGATGATCAACACACCAATTTGCAGCCCTCTAGCCTCAGTAGTTTTTAAGATCTGAGGACGGACAGAAAAAGTGTGGACAGAAAAAGTGCGAACGGGCAGACAAAGCCATCTCAA